>NW_020837961.1:16794684-16808227 GCF_003676395.1 Aethalodelphis obliquidens
TAGGGGGCCTGACACACAGGACAGCCTTTAATAAGTGTTAGCTACAATGATCATCCATAAAAGTAAACTCACAATCTATGGGGGAAAAAGACACAGGCAACCAAGTCAGACCATCTGTGATGTTCTATATCAGAGGGAGGGCGTTCTGACCGAAGGACTCAGAGGAGGCTTTGTAGAGAGAAGACATTTAAGATAGAAACTAAATAATGATCATTTTGGCAATTAGTCAAGAAAACTCCTGTGCATTTCCGTTGTCCTTCGTTCAGTGCAGTGAGTATGAGAAAGAGTTTGTTTTTTAATAAATCTCAAGTCTTTTACCAGCACTTGGAGGACATAGTGTATTCAACTACTTAGATTTAGTCTGTCAACATGTATATGTTAACAGAAAGGGTATGTTTCTCTGGAATTGTCAAGGGAACAACACTATTGTCTGTTTCCAACTTTACTTATGCAGGTGTAGAAAGTCATACTAGGGTTGCACTACATCCACCAAGAGGAGAGGCAAGAAAGGTCTTCCATCTCACTGTGGTCTTATAATCATTGAGTAGGCGCCACTTCTAAGGAATGGCCACCACCCAGCTCTCACCCACCTTAACTTGTGGAGGAGAGCAGTGCAAAGAAAGGGAGTCTGACCACTTTTCAGAGATTCTGGATGGTATCAAGGGGCTGATATGTCCTAACCAATTTGAAAGACTCATGGGATTCGTGTGTTTATAGGATAATGGAAGGATAGGGTATCAGGAATAATGTAAGATACAAATTTACAGGAAGCTAATGGCCACCATTAATTGAGCACCTACTATGCTTCCAGAACTCTACTGGGAGTTTTTCCTACATTCTCATATACAATCCTCAGAGCAATCCTACAAGGAAGATACTAGTATTATTCCCATTTTACAGATGAGATAAGAGAAGCTCAGAAATTATACATCCCTAAATATCCTTTCTAAGTCAGAAATATTGGCTTCAAGAACATCAAGATACTCAGGCTGATGTTAATAAGAGTGTTAGGGTATGAATATAATAGGCAATCACATAAGCATCAAAGGACAAGAAGTGAGTGGTATGCCCTGAAAAAGTGAAATATCAGGGCTAACTGACTATTTCATATCTTTGATTCCCTCTCCCTCTCTTTCTCTCTCACTCTCTCTTTCTCTCTCAGAACATAGCTTGGCCGTAAGTCTTCTATCTTTTGACTAAAGTCTCTCCATCAAGCAGTTGGGTCAGGTGTTATCTTAGTCTGCCTGGGCTGCTATAACAAAAATATCATAGACTGGGTAGTTTAAACAATAAACATTTATTTTTCATAGTTCTGGAGGCTGGGGAGTCCAAGGTCAAGGTGCTGGCGGATTCTGTGTCTGGTGAGAGCCTACTTCCTGTTCATAGATGGCCGTCTTTTCAATGTGTCTTCACATGGTGAAAGGAGCAAGGGAGTGCTCTAGGGCCTCTTTTATAAGGGCACTAATCTCACTCACGAGGGCTCCACTCTCATGAACTAGTCACCTCCCAAAGGCCCCACCTCCAAATACCAGCTATTGGGGATTAGGTTCAAACATATGAATTTTGGGGAACGCACACATCAGTCTGTATCAGGTGTCCGGCCATGAAATAGTCAGTTAAAAATAGATGGTTGAGTTTATGCAGCTGTAGAGAGCTATACCATCTCTAATGGTATCATGAAGCTGGAAAGTGGCAGTGGAAGAATCCTAAACGAGGTCTGCCCAATTCAGAAACCCATATTTTCCCCACTACTTTATAAAAAGAAGGCAGGGCAGAACAGGATTTGAATAAGACATTCAGCTATCTATCCACAAAGGTGGCCCCCACATTTTATAAGGCCTGAGAAAGAACTCTTTAGCAAGGAGATCAGAAACCATCCAATCCAAATTCCTTATTTTATAGGCCAAATGACTTGGCAAAGCAATGTGGTTAATATTTACTTAAAAGATATTTGGAAAGGAAAAAATGTAACTCTTCTCATGGGTGCATAAATAATCTAATAGCTTTCAAATATTGTGGGGTTTGGGCAAGCTAAAGAGGGAGATTAGCAACAGCCAAACATTTACGTTGCTATGGCAATATGTTTAAACTGCCCAAATCCAATACTACAAATCAAGTATTGGACTTCCCTGGTGGCGCAGTGGTTAAGAATCCGCCTGTCAATACAGGGGACGTGGGTTTGAGCCCTGGTCCCGGAAGATCCCACATGCCATGGAGCAACTAAGCCCGTGCAGCACAACTAGTGAGCCTGCGCTCTAGAGCCCGAGCTACAGCTACTGAGTATGCGTGCCACAACTACTGAAGCCCACACACCTAGGGCCCATGCTCCATAACAAGAGAAGCCACCGCAGTGAGAAGCCCACACACTGCGATGAAGAGTAGCCCCTGCTCGCCACAACTAGAGAAAGCCTGCATGCAGCAACAAAGAACCAACATGGCCAAAAATAAAATATAAAATAAATTAATTTTTAAAAAACAAATCAAGTATTTACTTAACATTTTACTTTGACATTGAAGCCTAAGTTTTTGAGAGAGTTAAAGTTATCTCCTTTTCCCCCAAGTTAGAAAATATTTTGGCAACTTTGACCCCTGATCCTGACCTAAAGAGCATGTATAGAATGTTTAAAATACTTGTTTGTAGATCTCCTTGTGAAGGTCTTAGGAAATAATCTCAGAGAAGTGTTAAGACAAAGCCATGCAGATTTTCTTGACAGTTTTCTCTGAGTTCCAAATTCAAATTATCTGAATGTGTAGCAGATGTTTTAGTGAAATATTATGGATCAGTATGCTGAAGTGCTACTCAGATGGTAATTTTTGAGATGATGCAGAAACAGAAATATTATGTAATGATTTTTTAAAAATTGAAGTATAGTTGATTTAGAGTGCTGTTTTAGTTTCAGATATACAGCAAATTGACTCAATTATACATATCTATCTATCTACCTATCTACCTGTCTATCTATCTGTCTCTATCTTTTCTTTTCAGATTCTTTTCCCGTATAGGTTATTACAAAATATCGAGTATAGTTCCCTGTTCTATACAGTAAGCCCTTGTTGCTTATCTATTTTATATATAGTAGTGTGTATATGTTATCCCAAACTCCTAATTTATCTCTCCCGCCTTTCCCATTTGGTAACCATAAGTTTGTTTTCTGTGTCTGTGTCTATTTCTGTTTTGTAAATAAGTTCATTTGTATCATTTTTTTAGATTCCACATATAAGTGATATCATATAATAAAGTAATGCAAAATGGCATGAATTCTGCACTTTAAATAATATGAAAATATGTACCAGGGAAAGATGCAATCTACACACTGAAAACAGTTGTTTAACCATGAAGAATCTATGGTGATTTTCCACAGGATAGTATTTTTTTTAATTGATCATCACATTATATTACTAAATATAGCCAAATTTTATTGAGTGATTGCTTTATTAATGCTTTATTTACATTGCTTAGCTTAATGTTTATTAGGAAGATATTATCATACGTCACCCTTTGTAGATAAGAAACTGAAGATAATACATTAAAAAGTTGATTGAGATAAGTTTCTAAGAGGTTTTCTCCAAAGTTCTTAATAAAGAATAATAACGATGATACTAGTAGCTAGCAATTACGTAGATTTAGCATGTGCCAGGCACTAAGTGCTTTATATTTACTAAAAATTTTCAATTCAATCCTATGCAGTACTACTATATTCCTTTTTATAGATGGGGAAACCGAGGCCCAGAACCAGGTTCCCCCACCAATGTGGGGCAGAATCAGGATTCGAACAGTTCAGCTCCAAAGTCTGCACTCATCTGTTTACTGCTCTAGTCCCAGGGCTTCGTGAAAGTAGCAAAGAAAGAATGAAAAGAGAAATTACAAAGGAAAAATTAAAGTACGTGTGGTAAATCCAAAACAACTCAATGTTCCAGTGTGAATGCGTGGGAGAAAGTGGTTTTACTGACTAATAGGGGAGGTTGATTTGAACATGTTAAATTTTAGATAACCTTGAAATATTCTGAGTGGAATGTCCGGCTGGGAAACATGGGAATGTAATAGGCAATATAAAATGACTCAATATGTAGATTCGAGAGTGTGCAAAGAGAGGTAAGAGAACTTCTTGTTTTCAGTCTGGCACGCAAGGAGCTTGGAAGTCACCACACCATCCTAACAACAAGTAATATGCTAAACAAACTGAGAAATCAACAACTCTTCTTAGAACCATAAGAGAAATGAGGTCTCAGGGCAGACTGCTGCCCCCCAATTTCTTGTATTCCAAGAAACCAATTGGAATACAGAGGATCACAGCTGACTGGAGCAGCGACTGCCAGGGAAACCAGCACTGGGTAGGAAGACCTGAACTGCAACTGAAGAATTGCTGAAGGCTCAGTTAAAAACGGAGAGAGTTAAACAACTCCAGGCGGACTCAGAAGGAGACCTCCACACTTTTGTGAGTTTTACCTCCTGGATCTCGACCGGATTCTCAGTTATTATTGGAGAAAAATCCCCTCCTGCTTCCTGCAGGGGGGATGAGAAGAGGAACCTTTTGAAATATGCCAGCATATTTTGTTCCTCTCAACAAGGCCTTCCCTCAGGAGCAGCTATTTAACCAAAGCCTAACCTTCTGGGGTTTTTATCAGAGCCTAAGTTACCTGGGGGAAGGGAAATACCCAACTCCAGCCAGCTCTAGCCATCCTGTCTCACCTAAGGGGGGTGGGAGGGGGACTGAGAAGCCCTGACAAAGTTCACAGTGCAGGGGCACAGGCTCACTGAAAGACTCATAGGGCCACAGAATCCTTCCCCTCTCCCCACACCTTACCACCGCATTACTAAATCATATTTTCATCAGTTCCTTTTACCTAGCACAACATGTCCAGATATCAAGGAAAAATTACAAGGCGTACTAAAAGAGACAGAGGAACCAGACTGTAGGAAGCAGACTCAGATATGGCAGGAATGTTGGAATTATTGGACTGGGAATTTAAAACAACTATGATTAAGATGCTAGGAGCTCTCATGGATAAAGCAGACAGCGTGCAAGAGCAGATGGGCAATGTGAACAGAGAGATGCCCCGTCCTTCCCTAGAGGGAAGTCAGGATGAGTGTAGTTTGGCATTAAGTAGGTATAAATGCTTTGCTGTTAATATTGATCTGTTGTAACGATCATTTTACCCTTTTGTAGTCTACTCTGTGATGCTGGAGCTGTGACTCTCCAAACTAAATTGCCCAGAGTCTCTTGACATGTAGTTTCCCTAAAGTTTTTGTCACGGAGAGATCTGAACATAGGAGAAGGGAGAGGGGACTTTCTTTCCAGTTCCCGTTAGTGTCACAAGGTTGGCTCCATCCGCCAGCTGCTTTAGGTGCTTGGGGCACCAGTCTTGCTTCACCCCTCAGAGGCAGCAGCAGCAGCTGGGCCCAGCTCTCTTGGCAGAGTGAGTGTGAGCTTTGCCTTCTGAGCAACCACTAGGCTGTACCCTCTCCTTGCGTGGTCTGAGCCACAACCCCGTGGGGCCCTTTTGCTCAGGTTTCTGTTCTGGCAACCCCACTACTTTCTTTTCATTCTCCCAGCCCTTTCGGAGCTTAATGCTTTTAATGTTCTTGGTGACTTCAATATGCCCTTTGTGATCTTTCTAACAATTCTATAACCAATTTTTCTGTATTAAATTCCTCTTTATTTGAAATACAGAGTTGTCTGCTTTCCTAACGGGGCATATTGATACAGATCTTGGCAGCAGGAGTGGTTCCAGAAGCAGACCCTCAAATAAACAAGTGTTAGTGCAGATTGAGTTGATGTCTTTTTAATGGTCATAATTTGCTGAAATAGAAAGCACTGGGATGAGTATGTTTAAGGGATGTGAGAAGAAAGGCAAAGATCCAGAATCGTCAACTAAGGAGAAGCCACTAGAGATGACTAACAGGGCCCAGTTCCTCTTTCCCATGACAGGTTTATATGGGTCTGATCTGCAGTGTTTTGCACACCCTCCATGTGCCTTCAAGCAGAAGTTTTCCAGAACATTCCAAGGTGTTTGCAATATAGTACCTTTTGAATCTTTATCTGATACAGTCACTGAAAATGACTCAGCTACATATACCTATTTGTACAGTGCTATGAAATTGGTTTTAAAATGTTCATTCACTTTGTATTTTATTAATCCTAGAATGTAACCAACTCTTAATGTCTTCATCATTTTTCCAGTTTTTTATTTTTTATTTTCATTTTACCAAAGTGATACATGAATATACATACGCAAATTTTTTTTCCTACGAAGTCTAACAGCAGTATTTGCTTTCCCACTTCTTCCTACAATTACTCCTCCCTAGAAGACACTGCTTTCAACTTTTGAAACTTATCATGTGTTTTATCTCTGCATGTCTAAGTAGCATGCATACATTCCTAACTTGGTTTTTCTTTGGGCATTTTGTTGTTCTCACTTTGAAGGATGAGCATTTGGGGTAGTCATTACCACAAAAAGACTCTAGTCCTCCCCTGTTTCCCAAACGAGTAATAGATATTAGAGTAATTTATATTATTATGACAATGTAAATGCTACTTACAGATGAGCCATGCAGTATGCACTGCTTTTTTTTTTTTCTTTCTACCTGAACAATTTCATTTTTCCCTAGGATTAAATACTGGCTTTAAAAAAACTAGTTTGGTTTTGTCTTTATACTTAACAAGTAATTCAACGCCCAAAGCATAGCCAGTTGTCTAATTCTCCATTCAAGGCATGTAGATGTATCAAGTATCCCATCAATTTTGTCTTGACGGGAAGTCTCTCCCATAGTCTTTGACTTGCTCCAGAATGGCCTGGGTGCACTCTGCATCTGGGGCAGTCTGTTGTGTTGCTTTCTTCTGGCTGCTGTAACAAATTACAGTAGTCCCCCTTTAGCTGAGGGGGATACGTTCAAAGACCTCTAGTAGATAGATGCCTGAAACCTTGGATATATACTGCCTGAAACAATATATATGGTACTAAACCCTATATATACTTTTTTTTTTTTTCGGTACGTGGGCTTCTCACTGTTGTGGCCTCTCCCATTGCGGAGCACAGGCTCCGGACGCGCAGGCTCAGCGGCCACGGCTCACGGGCCCAGCCGCTCCGCGGCATGTGGGATCTTTGCGGGCCGGGTCACGAACCCGTCTCCCCTGCATCGGCAGGCAGACTCTCAACCACTGCGCCACCAGGGAAGCCCCCCTATATATACTCTTTCTCCCTGTACTAACAGGTGTGTAGCCTATACAGCATGGATATGCTGGACAAACGGATGATTCACACACTGGGCAGGATAGAGGGGCATTGCATGATATTTCATCATGCTACTTAGAAAGGCGCTCAATTTAAAACTTATGAATTGTTTATTTCTGGATTTTTTCTTGTAATATTTTTGGACCACAGTCGACTGTTGGTAACTGAAACTGCAGATAAAGGGGGACGACTGCACCACAAACTGGATGGCTTAAAATAACAGGTTTATTTTTCTCCCAGTCTGGAGGCCGAAAGTCTGTGTCACTGGGCTGAAATCAAGGCGAAGGCTTGGCTGCGCTCTCGCGGAGACTCTAGGAGAGAATCTGTTCTGTGACTTGTCCACCCTCTGATGGCTGCCGCATTCCTTGGCTTGTGGCTGCATCACTGTAGCCTCTCCTCCTTCTCTGCTCCTTTCCTTCCTCTTCCTTTTTCATATTGTCTTCAGAAGCTTGTAGGATGTTTTGTTAATTCCTAGTAGTCTGAAATTTTCCAGTGATCTGTTCTGGGTGTGGGTGTATTTCTATCCATTTTACTGGCATTCAGTGGCTTCTAAAAGATATGAAGATTAACTTCCTTCAGTTCTAGAAAATTTACTTAGATTGTTTTATTAATGCTCTTCCGTTCCTGCCCCTTTCACTCCGCTTTGTCTGTTCTTTCATGCTGGAACTCCTACTGCTCATATATTGAACATCTTCATTTGGTACTCCAATTTTCTCTCCCCCTGCCCCTTTTTCCTTTTTCCTATCTCTTTATGTTTTTGCTCCCTCCAGCTCCAAACTCCCTCTTAAAATGCAGGCACAGGTGGCAGCATGAGGGTTTGCAGAGCATGGCACAGTCTTCCTAGGGGTTGGGGGCATTTATAAACCTAGGGCTGGCACTTCATCTTTAGTTCCAGTCGGGGGAAGCAGGAGATTGGAACAGAGCCTAAGTAATGTTATGCAGTAGTGTACCAGCTCAGAGTGCCTTCCTGGCTCCCCGCAATGACAAATTGGATTTCTAAGATCAAGAACTTCTATTAATCTCCCCCTAATTGTCACCCTTTGAATTTGCAGACCTTATATTCATGGAAATAGGGGCCCTGATTTTTTGCTTACTGTGCTAGCTAATACCCTGAGAAATTATCAATGATATTTATATGATGATTGTTAAGTTCGTGGTCCACTTAACACTTGTGCTACTGCTTCAACAGTTATAGCTAGATAATATAAGATCTCGGTTTGCCAGAGACAGTTACTGTTGTCCCAGTGTTAATTATTGATAGCTCACTTTTCACTTTCAGGAGTGTTCTAGTTGTGATCACCCTACTTATGCCTGGATATAACTTAGATTTAGTCAGTTGCAAAAGGCTTCCTTGGAATAAAGAAAACTTTCAGAGTTTCAAGAGTTAGAAGTTCATGTTAATTATTTAACAAATAGCTCCTGTGGTGGTGACCTATTTCAGCAATATTGCAACAATGAAAAGAGTAATATAACACTTAACTAATTTTTACTACTTTATGAGTCATACTAGCTAGTCTAGGATTAGAAAGCGCAAAGGCTAATGTAACTTTAAAAAAATTAGATAGAGTCATAAGAAAACTACTCTCAGAAGCTATATTAGAATGAGTCAAAGTCTATATTCAATAACTACATAATATTTAAATATTTAATTTTTTTAGGAACTGATTATTACAAAACCTCAGTTAAGTGTTCACTGAAAGATTTGAAAGTGGTGATTGTATTGAAGTATGTCCATTTTTATTTGTATAAAACTTGCAATAACCTGGAAATGGGCCATTGCATGGGAATAGATAAAATTATTGAAATGAAAATGCATGAAAAGTACAATAGTCACATTGTAGCTTTATCAAATTGGTGTTTGAACTTGAGATTAATTCAATGAGATTAATGGTCTTATATGCGGACTTGATTTTATTTTTTTTGACTTACAATCCAGAAGATATTCTGTGTGCTACTGTCACAAACATCACACAACACCAGAACTTATTTATTAGCCTAAGCTGCATACTAAGTGGAACTTAAAAAAAATTCTGGTTCACACAGCTGTGTGAAGTATTATCCAGATAAGCTATTTAATGTGTTAATATTTGTCGACAAATATTACAAAATTTTCTTTTGAAAACAAACCAGAAGAAAAGCAAGATTTTTCTTATGTAAGCATTATGTTTTTGGTGTGCTGCTCACCCGGAAATCAATGAATTGCAGTAAACTTGGTGGTATCCAGCTGCCTTAAGGTAGATCGCTGCAGTCTCAAAACAGAATTAATATTTGCTTATTCTAATGTCAAAACTAAAGATCCTCCTCAGATGCCGTGTCTGGGATCTGAGTTGCAGAGAGGGGAAGCAAAGGATGCCAAAAAATAACTTAAGGAATAAGTATTTCTCCAGAGTCTAAACTCAGGCCTTGGGAAAGTAGAAGCTAAAAGAAAGCTGGAGTGCAGTATATTCCTCTATCTCCAAAAGAGAATTCAAAAGCACCCCTCCCACCAAAGGGCAAATAAAAATAAATAGCAGGAAATGTTTGGAGGAGTCATGACCTATTTCTGTGACACACAGAAACTTCCTCTCTTATAGGGATATTCCAAGGCACACAATACTCAAGCCACTGATTATTTCCAAGTCTGAGGGGTTCTGGGCTTTTTGAGCAATTTTTATTTATTTATTTTAACATTAAGTGTACACATTGGTGAGTCTTGCCCAATTAATATACCCCTAAATCTACTCTAAATCTACCACCACAAACAGAATATGGAAAATTTCCATTTCCTTAAAAGTTCCCTCATGCCTCTTTGCAGTCAGTCTACCTACACACACCCAGGCCCAGGCAACCACTGATCTGCCCTATGTTAGTATAGACTGCTTAGCTTGTTCTAAAATATCATATAAATAAAATCAAGCCAGGATAAAGTCTCACGTATTTAGCTTCTTTATTCAGAATCATGTTTTTGAGATGTAAACATGTGTATATCAGTGGTCTGTTCCTTTTTATTGTGAGATAGTAGCTCATTGTATGGATTTACCATATTTGTTTATCCATCCACCAGGGGATGGACATTTCAGGTGCAATTTTGGCTAGTGTGAAAATAGCCACTAAAAACACTTGTGGACAAGTCTTTTTGCGGACATATGTTTTCTTTCTTTTGGATAAATATCTAGGAGTGGAACGGCTGTGTCATATTGTGGGTGGATGTTGAACTTTATAAAAAATAGCCACACTATTTTCCCAAGTAGTTGTACCATTTTACATTCCCACTAAGAGTGTATGTGAATTCCAGTTGTTCCACATCCTCACCAACACTCGCTGTTGACAGTCTTTTAAGTAGTAAGGCCAGACACTATGAAACTCTTAGAGGAAACATAGGCAGAACACTCCATGACATAAATCACAGCAAGATCCTTTTTGACCCACCTCCTAGAGAAATGGAAATAAAAACAAAAATAAACAAATGGGACCTAATGAAACTTCAAAGCTTTTGCACAGCAAAGGAAACCATAAACAAGACGAAAAGACAACCCTCAGAATGGGAGAAAATATTTGCAAATGAAGCAACTGACAAAGGATTAATCTCCAAAATTTACAGGCAGCCCATGCAGCTCAATATCCAAAAAACAAACAACCCAATCCAAAAATGGGCAGAGGACCTAAATAGACATTTCTCCAAAGAAGATATACAGAGTGCCACAAACACATGAAAGAATGCTCAACATCATTAATCATTAGAGAAATGCAAATCAAAACTACAATGAGGTATCACCTCACACCGGTCAGAATGGCCATCATCAAAAAATCTACAAACAATAAATGCTGGAGAAGGTGTGGAGAAAAGGGAACCCTCTTGCACTGTTGGTGGGAATGTAAATTGATACAGCCACTATGGAGAACAGTATGGTGGTTCCTTAAAAAACTAAAAACAGAACTACCATACGACTCAGCAATCCCACTACTGGGCGTATACCCTGAGAAAACCATAATTCAAAGAGTCACGTACCACAATGTTCATTGCAGCTCTATTCACAATCGCCAGGACATGAAAGCAACCAAAGTGTCCACCGACAGATGAATGGATAAAGAAAATGTGGCACATATATACAATAGAATATTACTCAGCCATAAAAAGAAACGAAATTGAGTTATTTGTAGTGAGGTGGATGAACCTAGAGTCTGTTATACAGAGTGAAGTAAGTCAGAAAGAGAAAAATAAATACCATATGCTAACACATATATATGGAATCTAAAAAAAAAAAAAAAGGTTCTGAAGAACCTAGGGGCAGGACAGGAATAAAGACGCAGATGTAGAGAATGGACTTGAGGACACGGGGAGGGGGAAGGGGTAAGCTGGGATGAAGTAAGAGAGTGGCATGGACTTATATACACCACCAAATGTAAAATAGCTAGTGGGAAGCAGCCGCATAGCACAGGGAGATCAGCTTGGTGCTTTGTGACCACCTAGAGGGGTGGGATAGGGAGGGTGGGAGGGAGACGCAAGAGGGAGGAGATATGGGGATATATGTATACGTATAGCTGACTCACTTTGTTATAAAGTAGAAACTAACACACCATTGTAAAGCAATTATACTCCAATAAAGATGTTAAAAAAATTTTCTTTTAGCCAATCTAGTGAGTGCAGTGTTATTTCAATGTGGTCTAAATGTTCCCTTACTTCAAGACTAATTTTTTGAGCATTTTGCTCTATTGGTGATCTGTATAATATCTTTTGTTAACTGTTTAAATCTTTTACTTATTTTTAGTGGGCTGTCTTCATCCTGTTTGGTGGCAAGAGTTCTGTATACATTCTGGATACAAGTGCTTTGCCAGGTATGTGTTGAGAATATTTTATTCCATTCTTTGGCTTGCATTTTCATTTCCTTAATGGTGTTATTTAGAGGAGCATACATTTTTAATCTCGATAAAGTCTTATTTATCAATTTGCTCTTTTATAAGTAGTACTTTTATGTTCTAAGAAATATTTGCGTTAAGCCAATAGGCGAAGATTTTTCCTATGTACTCTTCTAGAAATTATATAGTTTTAGCTTAAACATTTATGTCTATGATCCAAGTTAAGTGAATTTTTGTGTATGGTGGGAGGTAAGTGTTGGGGTTCATTTGTTTTCCTAAGGATAGCTACTTGTTCCAGCCCCATTTCTTGAAAATCTCTCCTTTTATCCATCACGTTACTTTGGCACTTTTGCTTAAACACACACACAAATGTGGGTCTATTATTTCTGGATTCTGTAATCTCTAATATGTTCTATTGCTGTTTGTTTATCTTTGTGCTAATATTGCACTATTTTGATTACTATAGCATTACAGTAATTCCTGAGTCTTCCAACTGAGTCCTTATTTTTCAAAACTGTTTTGGAGATTCTAGGTCCTTTGAACTTTCATATAAGTTTTAGAACCAGCTTGTCATATTCTACAAAACAAGCCCACTGAGAGAGTGATTGGAATTATATTAACTCTATAAATGAATTTGGGGTCAGATGATATCGTAATAATCTTGAGTCATCTAATCCATAAACATGGTATATCTATTCTTTTATCACCATCTATAATAAGTGACAAAAAGTTAAGTAGATTTCAGTGTATAATTCTTGTACATATTTTGTTCATTTTATCCCTAAGTATTTCATATATTGAATGATATGTAAATGAAAACTATTTTCCAATATTTCATTGTTACTATATTAAAATATAATTGATTTCTATATATTGATATAGTATTCACTAACCTTGCTAAATTCACTTCCTAATTCTAGAAACTTTTGTTGCATTCCTTAGGATGTATACACTCATGACATCTGTTAATAAAAGCAGCTTTTTTCTATATCATTTTAAAAAAATTTTATTGGAGTACAATTGATTTACAATGTTGTGTTAGTTTGAGGTGTACAGCAAAGTGAATTTGTTATACATATATCCACTCTCTTTAATTTTTTTTTAGATTCTTTTCCCATATAGGCCATTGCAGAGTATTGAGTAGAGTTCCCTATGCTATACAGCAGGTTCTTATTAGTTATCTATTTTATATATAGTAGTGTGTATATGTCAGTCCCAATCTCCCAATTTATCCCTCCCCCCGCTTATCCTCTGGTAACCATCAGTTTGTTTTCTACATCCATTACTCTACTTCTGTTTTGTAAATAAGTTCATTTGTACCCTTTTTTAGATTCCACATATCAGTGATAACATATAACATTTGTCTTTCTGTGTCTCACTTCACTCAGTATGACAATCTCTAGGTTGCTACAAATGGCATTATTTTGTTCTTTTTTATGGCTGAGTAATATTCCATTGTATATATGTACCACAT
>NW_020837961.1:16808327-17178116 GCF_003676395.1 Aethalodelphis obliquidens
GCAGGCCCAGCGGCCGTGGCTCATGGGCCCAGCCGCTCCATGGCATGTGGGATCTTCCCAGACCGGGGCACGAACCCGTGTCCCCTGCATCGGCAGGCGGACTCTCAACCACTGCGCCACCAGGGAAGCCCACATGTATCTTTTTGAATTATGGTTTTCTCTGGGTATGTGCCTAAGAGTAAAATTCCTGGGTCATATTGTACTTCTATCTTTAGTTATTTAAGGAACCTCCATACTGTTCTCCATAGTAGCTGTACCAGTTTACATCGCCACTAACAGTGTAGGAGGGTTTCCTAATAAAAGCAGTTTTACTTCTTCCTTTCTAATATTAAGGCCTTTTATTTGTTTTTCTGGCCTTAAGGAACTTGTTTGGACCTCCAGTGCAATGTTGAAATGGTGAGAATAGAATTCCTTGCCTTGGTCCCAAACATAGGTATACAGTCTCTTTTAACTTTCTATTTCTTTATTGGTATTCTCTATTTTTAAATTAATTTTTATTTATTTATTTTCTTTATTTTTTTGGCTGCATCGGGTCTTGGTTGCAGGGGTCTTCGTTGAGGTCTGTGGGCTCTTCCATTGTGGTGCGGTCACTTCATTGTGGTGCAAGGGCATCTCTCTAGTTGTGGAGTGTGGCTTTTCTCTCTCTAGTTGTGGTGCATGGGCTCCAGGGCACATAGGATCTTTTGTTGTGGCACGCAGGCTCTCTCACTGAGGCGTGCAAGCTCCATAGTTGTGGTGCGCGGGCTTAGTTGCCACGTGGCACGTGGGATCTTAGTTCCCCAACCAGGGATTGAACCTGCATCCCCTGCATTGGAAGGCAGATTCTTTACTACTGGACCACCAGGGAAGTCCTGGCATAGGGTCTTAAATTAAGTATGCTGCTAGCTTTAGATTTTTCATAGATTGCCAAGAGATTTTTCTTATCATGCATGGATGTTGGATTTTGTCAAAGGTTTTTCTTGCATCTGTTGGGTTAATCATATGACTTTTCTCCCTTACCCTGTTATGAATTACACTTACTCTGTGGTGAATTGCATTAATATATGTATATTAAACCAACTTTTAATTCCTGGGATAAATCCCACTTGATCATGATATTATCATTTTTATATATTATTGATCTGCTAATATTTTGTTAAGGATTTTTGTGTCTATGTTCATGAAATCTGTAGTTTTCTTGAAAAATGTTTGTCTGGATTAGATGTCAAGGTAATACTGACTTGATAAAATGAGTCCCCTCTTCCTCTATTTTCTAAAGTTATTTGAGTAAAATTGTTATTATTTCTTCCTTAAGTGTTTCCAGTTAGAAGTGGAGTTTACTTTGTGGGAAGACTTTTAGTTAAAAATCCAATTTAAAAAATAGACAGGAAAGAAGTGCAGGATTAAGCAAAGTGCCTGAGCCCTTGAGTCAGACTTGACTGATTCCTTCCTACTCATGTTTTCACATGATTGGGTCGTTATTTAACTAACTAAGTTTAATAGCACCTCATATAAAATAATATACTCAAGAGTCTGAAAAAATAAGCTCAGTAAAAGTTAATCATAAGGTGAGTTTGTAAAACTTCTAAAAGTAATAGATACTTGAAAAGAATATGTGTGTAAGCTTATTGTATGGAACATGAAAACAATATTAGGAAGTAGAATTAAGCAAAAGATTATAGTGTTTTCTCTTTCTACCATAAACTTAAACTTTTGCACCTGCTTCCACATATTTATTTATTCTCTAATCTCAGAATTGCATAATTAGTGACTCAAAATTTAATGTCAACATTATATAATATTCCATAAAGAATATTGCGAACTTTAAGTCCTCTGCTTCTTGAATATTTGAGAACCTCTGCTCTGTAAGGCTTTTCTGACTCTAAAACTTTGTAGGAAAAAGAAAACTCCTATTTCACTTTGAGCTGTTGTCACAAACATTCTATGGTTGGGTGGGATCATTTAGTTTAAATTATTTTTCACATGATAAAACTAAAGGTCCTATATGAGATTATGCAATTTATTCGGTCACATAGAGTTGGTGAAATATCTGGAATGGGAACTCCATGCATTTTCTAATATACCTCACTAATATGGGGGCCTGACCACAAGTTTCTTAGTTTTCTAGTTATTGCATCCCAGGGTTTGGTTATAGGGTTAACATGATAGGAAAGTAGCCATGCCTGCTACACCTCCACACAACCAAACCAACAATGATGACAGAAAAAAAAAAAAAGACACCCACAGTAGAAATTCAAAAGGCCACAGTAAGAATAGATTTCCCATTTGTATTGAGAAGCATATATTTTGAGGCACACCACATACTTCAGCCTTTGAACCAGCTTGCAACTTAACAGAGGAAATAGAAAAGTATTTTGTTTTATCTCTCTTCTCTGTGCTTTTTCCAAGATGAAGGGCTGTACAGATCATTGGGCAATTTGGCCATTCCTGAAGTATGAAGTATTGTCTTTGCCCATTAGAATTATTCTACTCTCCTAGCCACATCCTACAATATTACTGCCTCCCTTTTTCCACCTAGGCTCTTCCACGAATGCTATGTATTACATGAAAGGGGTCTGAAGAAAGCACATGGCATCCTTAGATGCTTAGTGACCTAAGGACAAGTGTTGCAAATGTGGATAGAATGTGGGAATAGTTCACATGGAGGTCTAGTCCCATGTATAATATTGTTCAGTTAAGAACTGCACTCTGCATGGCAGTTGCATTGCCAGTCAATGTAAAAGGAACTAGGAGCTGAGCACATAAATTAGCTTTAGCTACAGAACAAGGCTAAGGTAAAGGCTGGAGTCCAAGTGGTATCTGAGTGACTGGGAAACTTATACAATAAGCTATAGGTACAAGTTTTAAAATCCCCTCAAAATGGAAGCAGTAAAGAGTAGAATCAACGTTCCTGACATCAAATCAACAAACTAGAGAACAAATTTGAGATACTCATCAAGAAACCATAGAGTGGGTAAGGAAAAAAAACAAAACCTTGCAAAACAAAATGATGAAGGTTAAAAATTAAAGAATAGGTGATGATGACTTTATTCATTTGATTAATTCTTATTGAGCATCTATTGTGTTTTAGGCATATATTGGGCAAATTCAAACAAAAAGAAATCAGGATGGTTTCATAAACATCATATAGAGTTCAAGTCAAAGAAGCGTGAGACCAGATAAAGAGGATCACTTTGTATTGATAAAAGGAAAGCTGCATTGTCAACAAATATCCTGGTGTTAAATAATGTAATATTTTAGAAGTTTTAATTACAGAGAAAATGATAGAAGCAAACACTTAACGAGAACTTGGAAGTGCTAATCTACCATAAACAGGTTGGAACACTCTATCCATGAGAATGCCTGCGCTACAAGTTACAAAATACAAATGAACAATGGCTTTAACTCTTGCTAATCAATGTGACGTCCATGGACCAACAGCATGGGCATCACCAGGGAGTTTGTTAGAGATGAAGAATCTCAGGGCCCACCCCCTACCTACTAAATCAGAATCTACATTTTAACAAGATCCTCAGGTGATTCAAATGCACATTATTCATTAATATGAGTAATGATATGTAAAGTACTTGATATGTACTTGATATGTAAACATTTTGAGTAATAAAAATAATAAGGTAAAATTATATATGCTATATACTCTACTTACAAAGGCTAGCCTCTTTTTTGAACATTTATGGAAGACTTACAAAATACGTCACTAGGCTGAAAACAAAATTCCTATTAGCTCCAAAGTGTAGAAATTGTAAAAGTCATATAGTCTGGGAACTAGATTAAAATTTAACTATACAGATTTGAGCAAAAATCAGACAACCAAACAGTAAACAGACAAAAAACTCTAGTTAGCTATCATTTCAAAGAAGTAATATAATTATTGATTCTTCCAATCCAAGAAGATGGTATATTTTCCATCTGTTTGGGTCATCTTCAGTTTCTTTCATCAGTGTCTTACACTTTTTGAAGTACAGGTCTTTTGCCTCCTTAGGTAGGTTTATTCCTACGTATTTTATTATTTTTGATGTGATGGTAAATGGGATTGTTTCCTTAATTTCTCTTCTGGTAGTTCATTGTTAGTGTATAGAAATGCAACAGATTTCTGTATATTATTTTTATGTCCTGCAACTTTACTAAATTCATTGATGAGTTCTAGTAGTTCTCTGGCAGTGCCTTTAGGATTTTATGTGTATAGTTATCATGTTATCTGCAAACAGTGACAGTTTTACTTCTTCCTTTCCAATTTGGATTCCTTTTATATTTTTGCTTCTCTGATTGCTGTGGCTAGGACTTACAAAACTACATTGAATAAAAGTGGTGAGAGTGGGCATCCTTGTCTTTTTCTTTACCTTAGAGGAAATGCTTTCAGCTTTTCTCTGTTGAGTATGATGTTAGCTGTGGGTTTGTCATATATGACCTTTATTATGTTGAGATATGTTCCCTCTATGCTCACTTTCTGGAGAGTTTTTATTATGAATGGATGTTGAAATTTATCAAAAGCTTTTTCTGCATCTATTGAGATGATCATATGGTTTTATTCTTAAATTTGTTAATATGGCATATCATATGGATTGATTTGTGGATATTGAAAAATCCTTGCATCCCTGGAATAAATCCCGCTTGATCATGGTGTATGATCCTTTTAATGTATTGTTGGATTCAGATTATGGACTTCTTTTTTTTTTATATCTTTATTGGAGTATAATTGCTTTACAACGTTCTGTTTCTGCTGTACAGCAAAGTGAATCAGCCATATGTATACATATGTCCCATATCCCCTGCATCTTGAGCCTCCCTCGCACCCTCTGTATCCCACCCCTCTAGGTCATCACAAAGCGTCGATCTCATCTCCCAATACTATGCAGCAGCTTCCACTAGCCATCCATTTAATATTAGGTGGTGTATATGTGTCAATGCTACTCTCTCACTTCTTCCCAGCTCCTCCTTCCCCCATGTGTCCTCAAGTCCATTCTCTACATCTGTATCTTTATTCCTGCCCTGCCCCTAGGTTCTCAGTACCGTTTTTTTTTAGATTTCACATGTGTGCGTTAGCATACGGTATTTGTTTTTCTCTTTCTGAATTACTTCACACTGTATGACAGACTCTAGGACCATCCACCTCACTACAAATAACTCAATTTCGTTTCTTTTTATGGCTGAGTAATAGTCCATTGTATATATGTGTCACATCTTCTTTATCCATTCATCTGTCGATGGACATTTAGGTTGCTTCCATGTCCTCCTGGCTATTGTAAATAGTGCTGCAACAACATTGTGGTACATGTATCTTTTTGAATTATGGTTTTCTCAGGGTATATGACCAGTAGTGGGATTGCTGGGTCATAGTTAGTTCTATTTTTAGTTTTTTAAGGAACCTCCATACTGTTTTTTATAGTGGCTGTATCAATTTACATTCCCACCAACAGTGCAAGAGGGTTCCCTTTTCTCCACACCCTCTCAAGCATTTATTGTCTGTAGATTTTTTGATGATGGCCGTTCTGACTGGTGTGAGGTGATACCTCATTGTGGTTTTGATTTGCATTTCTCTAATAATTAGTGATGTTGACCATCCTTTCATGTGTTTGTTGGCAATCTGTATGTCTTCTTAGGAGAAATGTCTATTTAGGTCTCCCCATTTTTGGATTGGGTTTTTTGTTTTTTTGATATTGAGCTGCATGAGCTGCTTGTATATTTTGGAGATTAATCTTTTGTCAGTTGCTTCGTTTGCAAATATTTTCTCCCATTCTGAGGATAGTCTTTTGGTCTTATATATGGTTTCCTTTGCTGTGCAAAAGCTTTTAAGTTTCATTAGGTCCCATTTGTTTATTTTTGTTTTTATTTCCATTTTTCTAGGAGGTGGGTCAAAAAGGATCTTGCTCTGATTTGTGTCATAGAGTGTTCTGCCTATGTTTTCCTCTAAGCATTTACAGTGTCTGGCCTTACATTTAGGTCTTTAATCCACTTTGAGTTTATTTTTGTGTATGGTGTTAGGAAGTGTTTTAATTTCATTCTTTTACATGTAGCTGTCCAGTTTTCCCAGCACCACTTATCGAAGAGACTGTCTTTTCTCCATTGTATATTCTTGCCTCCTTTATCAAAGATAAGGTGACCATATGTGCATGGGTTTATCTCTGGGCTTTTTATCCTGTTCCATTGATCTGTGTTTCTGTTTTTGTGCCAGTACCATACTGTCTTGATTACTGTAGCTTTGTCTGAAGTCAGGGAGCCTGATTACTCCAGCTCCGTTTTTCTTTCTGAAGATGGCTTTGGCTATTTGGGGTCTTCTGTGTTTCCATACAGATTGTAAAATTTCTTGTTCTAGTTCTCTGAAAAATACCATTGGCAATTTGTTAGGGATTGCATTGAATCTCTAGATTGCTTTGGGTAGTATAGTCATTTTCACATTGTTCATGCTTTCAATCCAAGAACATGGTATATCTCTCCATCTGTTTGCATTTTCTTTGATTCCTTTCATCAGTGTCTTATAGTTTTCTGCATACAGGTCTTTTGTCTCCTTAGGTAGGTTTTTTCCTAGGTATCTTATTCTTTTTGTTGCAGTGGTAAATGGGAGTGTTTCCTTAACTTCTCTTTCAGATTTTTCATCATTAGTGTATAGGAATACAAGAGATTTATGTGCATGAATCTTGTATCCTGCTGCTTTACAAATTCATTGGTTAGATCTAGTCATTTTCTGATGGCATCTTTAGGATTTTCTATGTATGCTATCATGTCATCTGCAAGCAGTGACAGTTTTACTTCTTTTCCAATTTGTATTCCTTTTATTTCTTTTTCTTTTCTGATTGCTATGGCTAGGACTTCCAAAACTATTTTGAATAAGAGTGGTGAGAGTGGACATCCTTGTCTTATTCCTGATCTTAGTGGAAATGCTTTCAGTTTTTTACCATTGAGTATGATGTTGGCTGTGGGTTTTTCATATATGGCCTTTATTATGTGGAGGTAGTTTCCCTCTATGCCCATTTTCTGGAGAGTTTTTATCAAAAATGGGTGTTGAATTTTGTCAAAAGCTTTTTCTCCGTCTATTGAGATTATCATATAGTTTTTATTCCTTAATTTGTTAATATGGTGTATCACATTGGTTGATTTGCATATACTGAAGAACCCTTGCATTTCTGGGATAAACTCCACTTGATCATGGTGTATTATCCTTTTAATATGTTGTTGGATTCTGTTTGCTAGTAGTTTGTTGAGGATTTTTGCATCTATGTTCATCAGTGATATTGGTGTATAATTTTCTTTTTTGTGATATCTTTTTCTGGTTTTGGTATCAGGGTGATGGTAGCTTCATAGAATGAATTTATGAGTGTTCCTCCCTCTGCAAATTTTTGGAAGAGTTTGAGAAGGATTGGTGTTAGCTCTTCTCCAAATGTTTGATAGAATTCACCTGTGAAGCCTTCTGGTTCTGGACTTTTGATTGTTGGAAGATATTTAATTACAGTTTGAATTTCATTACTTGTGATAGGTCTGTTTATATTTTCTAATTCTTCTTGTTCAGTCTTGGAAATTTGTACGTTTCCAAGAATTTGTCCATTTCTTTGTGGCTGTCCATTTTATTGGCATATAGTTGTTTGTAGTAGTCTCTTATAATCCTTTGTATTTCTGCAGTGCCAGTTGTGTTTTCTCCTTTCTTTTTTCTAATATTACTGATTTGCGTCCTCTCCCTTTTTTTCCTGATGAGTCTGTCTAAGGTTTTATCAATTTTGTTTTACTCTCAAAGAACCAGCTTTTATTTTTATTGATCTTTGCTATTGTTTTCTTCATTTGTATTTCATTTATTTCTCCTCTGATCTTTATGATTTCTTTTCTTCTACTGACTTTGGCTTTTCTTTGTTCTTCTTTCTCTAGGTGCTTTAGGTGTAGGGCTAGATTTTTTCTTTGAGATTTTTCTTATTTATTGAGGTGAGATTGAATTGCTATAAACTTCCCTCTTAGGACTGCTTTTGCTGCATCCCATAGGTTTTGGGTTGTCGTGTTTTCATTGTCATTTTTTTCTAGGTATTTTTTGATTTCCTCTTTCATTTCTTCAGTGACCTCTTGGTTGTTTAGTCGCATATTGTTTAGCTTCCACGTGTTTGTATTTTTTACAGTTTTTTCCTCTAACTGATATCTAGTCTCATAGTGCTGTGATCAGAAAAGATGCTTGATGCAATTTAAATTTTCTTAAACTTTCCAGTGCTTGTTTTGTGAGCCAAGATTTGATCTATCCTGGAGAATGTTCCATGTACACTTGAGAAGAAAGTGTATTCTGTTGTTTTTGGCTGGAATGTCCTATAGATATCAATTAAATCTATCTGGTCTATTGTGTCATTTAAAGCTTGTGTTTCCTTACTTATTCATCTCTGTTTGTTCACTCTTTAGTTCTTCTAGGTCCTTGTTAAACGCTTCTTGTATTTTCTCTATTCTATTTCTGAGATTTTAGATAATCTTTACTATCGTTACTCTGAATTCTTTTTCAGGTAGTTTGCCTATTTCCTCTTCATTTATTTGGTCTTGTGGGGTTTTATCTTGTTTCTTTGCCTGCAAGTCATTTCTCTGTCTTCTCATCTTGTCTGATTTACAGTATTTGAGGTCTCCTTTCCCTAGGCTGCAGGGTTGTAGTTCCTCTTGCTTCTGCTCTCTGCCCCTCGTGGTGAGGTTGGTGCAGTGGCTTGTGTAAGCCTCCTGATGGAGGGACTGGTGCCTCCGTTCTGTTGGGTGGAGCTGAGTCTTTTCCCTCTGATGAGCAGGGATGTGTCAGGTTGTGTGTTTTCGGTTGTCTGTGAGATTAGTATGACTGTAGGTAGTCTGTATGCTGATGTGTGGGTTTGTGTTCCTGTCTTGTTTGTTGTTTGGTGTCAGGCATCCAGCGCTGGGAGCTGCTGGCCGTTGGGTGGAGCCAGGTCTGGATTCAGTTAGAGGCTTCCGTGAGGGCTCTTGGCGATTAATCTTCCCTGGGCCTGGGAATTCTCTAGTGGTCCAGCTTCCTGGACTTGGTGCTCCCAGACCTGAGCCTCAGGCCCGACTTCCAGTGCAGGAACCAAGACCCCATAAGTCACTCATCCCAGCAATAAAGGGATTAAAAAAAAAAAAAGAAAACTAACAAAACCCCAGACAAATGGTAAAAAGTAAAATGAAACAAAAATAGAAAAAAGGAAACATGCACTTACAAAAAAGAAACAAAAACAGAACCAAATAAAACAAAAAGCAAGAGAACACTCAAACAAAAGAACCCAAGAATGAAATCAAACAATTAAAAAACCTGACAAAAACATAAAACCAAAAAACAAAACCAAAGCAGAGTGCCAACTGTAGAATGAAGCAAAGAAACAAAAGAAACCAACAAAAATGATTTAAAAAAAAAGAAAAAGAAAAAGGGGAAAGAAGACAGAACAACTGAAAAGCAACATAGAAATAGAAATATAAAAAAATAAAATAGAAAATATATTACAGAAAAAGAAAGACAAACAAAACCCCAGAGAAATGCTAAAAACAAAATCAAACAAATACAGAAACAAGGAAATACACACACACACAAAAGAAACAAAAACAGAACCACATAAAACAAAAAGCAAGAGAACAACCAGTCAAATAGAAGAACTCAAATACGAAATCAAAGAATTACAATTAAACTATCAAAAACACAAAACCTAAAAACTAAACCCAAAGCAGTGTGCCAACTGAAGAATGAAGCAAGGGAACTAACTAATAAAAATGATTTAAAAAATAATAATAAAAAGGGAAAAAACACAGGACAACAGAAAAGTAGAAATGGAAATATAAAAAAAGAGAGAGAAACATATATTAAAGAAAAAGAGGAAGAAAAAAATTAGGGAAAAAAACACAGAACAACAGAAAAGCCAAGTAAGAATAGAAATGTGTAAAAAAATAAAAATATGTTATAAAACATGGAGATCCCAAAAGACTAAATAAAAAAACTAAACAACAAACAAAAAAATAAAGAAACCAAAAAAAAATCTAGAACCAACAACAGAATGAATCAAAACATAATAAAATTAATAGTAATAATTATGTTTCCCTGGGGTCTCCGCTGTGAGGTAGTAAATTACAGTAGTAAATTTTATATTACTATAAAATTGTGACATACATAATGATTAAAAAATATAATTGATAAGATTATATTATATTATATATATTATATAATGTTATATTATAATTATATTATATTAATTATATATATTATATAATTGATAAGAAACTCTAGGCCTAAAGTGGAGTTCATTTCAAAAACTGTGACCTGAGAATATAAATGTTTATTCCTTTTGGGATTTATTTCTTCTGATGTAACTATATTTGTGTATAACTTTAGGTATCCTTATGTAATAAGTATTTTCAAAATTTGAGATAAGGTACATAAACATTAACCCATTTTACATATGGATTAAAAATGCTTTTGGGGGGTCAGTTTTCCTTCATTAATTAGGTCATAGGGTCCTAACTATAGATGTTGCTAATGGATGAGGGAAATGTCTCTGAATGATGCTTAGGTGGAGACTGTGTGTGTGTGTGTGTGTGTGTGTGTGTGTGTGTATGTGTGTATATGCATATATGTATATATTTTTTTCTAATAAACTGTGACTGTTTATAAGTGCTTTGAGAATTGCCATACCTAAACAGCTTGATGAAGGGATTTCATATACTTTTTAGATATTTCTCCCGTTTTTTTGTTTTGCTTTGTTTTTTGAACCTAGATTAAGCAGACCAACAAACTGGTAAAGAGACCTTTTACCCCTTGAGTTCAAGCCACTTTTCATTGGGAAATATTCATTGTGTAAAAGTGACTCATAATTACCTGGACCTTTTGCAATCTCCCAAGGCAGGACTGTCCAAGCTATATGACAACCTTATATTGAAACCTCCTATTTCTGCTATGCCCACCTTACTTATTTTTCTTATGAAGTATTTTGTATGTTTTTCAGGTGCCTTACTTTAGTCAATAAAAGCTTTATAACAAATAAAACTGCACTCTTCAAACAAAATATATCACCACAAAACGTTTTATAAAACATTTAAATTTTATTAAGAATTTTAAGTATATCATATATATAGATATAGCTAGATATGCCAGTGCAGTCGTACCAAATTGAAAACATTTTTTGGTTAAATGAGTCATTACTAAGTAAAGTGGGACTTAGGGATTTATAATTCTACTTTATTGAACTGAACATTAGTATATATATTACAGTATGATTCTAGCTGCACTTTTATATTTAAGTAGTATTACAAAAAGACATTTTCTGAAATGTCAATGTATGCTGGCAAGTAGCCTCATGACCCCTTATAGGATGCTTTTCAGGTTCATCTAGTTATAAAATGATTCTTAAAGTTAATCATTTAAAGTGTGCCCCTCCTTTATATTTCACTATTTCTTTTCTAAACTAATCAAGTAACTTGTACCATGCAATGAGCTGATTTCAAAACCTAATCCAAGTTAATTTGTAACAAATGCTTTTTAAAAATATTTACATTTACATCCAAAAAGAAAGGTTACAATGTGTTAAACACTATCCATAAAATTAATATTACTGTAGGAAATACACGTACCATATCTTTATATACTAAATCTGCTCTAAGTGGTGGCAGGTGGGTAAAAGTCTTTTTCAAAAATCTCTATTCCAACAAAAAAATCCAATTGTGTGTTTGTGTGTGGGTGTGTGTATATATATATCTCAAAATATATAATTATGGCTTTAGAACATGTAAATTAAAATTTTTAATATTGTTGACCTAAACGCCCTGCTAATTCCCAGGTCCTCATAAGACACTAAATCTTTATTTCATAAAGATTATATATCTTCATCAAATCTTGTACTTCTGCTTGTATTTATGAAACAGATCCATGGTCACAGCAGAGGAAATGTGAAAAGGGAAGCCCAGGTCACCATCACGTGACACAGACCTTCTGCCACTTAGAATCTCAAAATGTCAGGACAGTTCGAATGCTGAAGTGTAAAATGATGGTTTTTAGTGATTTGTTTCCACACCTTCCAAACAAGAACATTTTATACAATTGTCCTTTCTGCCTGGGTTAGGAAACTTCGGGTAAATTCTGTTACTGGAAATCCTTCTGGGCCTGAGGTCCCCACCAGGAAGAAAATGAATCGGTATATGAGTATATGCATATGGGTATCTGAGCTGATTCTTGAGGCATCGGTACAATTGCAAAGGCTGACAAGAGGAAAGGGGTTTCCTTGCTGAAGGGAAAGCATGAATATGCTAGGAAGGTGTGAACAGGAAGGATAATCCAGTGTGCTTAGACTTCTGGGTGCCAAGGAGAAAAGTAGGTGAGCCCTGCTCCCTTACTTTATCTCCAGAGCCTAGCACACAGGCTGTGATAGAGTGGGTGCTAAATTCTCAGTTGTTGAATAACTGGGTATATTAACAAAGTAGGTTGTGGTCCAATAGTAAAGGCTTTCAAAACCATGCTAAGTCATTGATATTTGGGGGCAACTTGAGTTTTAGCAGCTTAGTGAATGCCTGGCTAATATGGTAATATACAGAAGGCAGGAGACATATTATCATGCTACTGTGTTAACATGTCCAGGTGAGAGATTACTGGACTGAACTAAGGTAACAGTCATGGGCAATGAGAGGGAGAATCCTGGAGGAGAAACTGGACCGTGCACTATCAGAGCTTAGCATCAGTTTGCATGTTGTAGGCAAGAGTGAAGAAGGAGTCAAACATGATGCTCTGGCTTCTAGTCTGTAAAAGCAGAATAAGTGGCATTATTTGCTGAGGTAAGATGTACTGGTGGAAGCATTATTTTGAGTGAAGTTGATGCAAGTGGGACATTCAAGTGGAGCTGTGTGGAAGTCGATGGAAATTGAAGAGCTTAGGTTTATAAATGTCAATTTAGAAGCCACTGCCTTAAGGTAATATTTGAAACAAAATTCCTAAGAGTAGAATTTATGTTTCTTTGGATAACAGCTAGTAACTATTTTTCAAAGTGACCATATTAAGTTATTAATATTGCTTGACTAAGTAAAGGTGTATGTCGGAATAGACATTTTTCCAAAGAAGACATCCAAATGGCCAAGAGACACATGAAAAGATGCTCAACATCATTAATCATCAGGGAAATGCAAATCAAAACACAATGGGATATCACTTCACGCCTGTTAGGAGGGCTACCATCAAGAAGATAAGTAACAGGTGTTGGCGAGGATGTGGCTAAAGGGAATCCTCATGCACTGTTGGTGGGAATGTAAATTGGTGCAGCTACTATAGAAAACAGTATGGGGGTTTCTCAGAAAAATTAAAATAGAGCTACTCTGTGGCCCAGCAATTCTACTTCTGGGTATTTATCTGAAGAAACCAAAAACACTAACTTGAAAAGATATATGCGCCCCCATGCTCACTGCAGCACTATTTACAATAGCCAAAATATGGAAACAACCTGTGTCCATGGATGAATGAATGAATAAAGAAAATGTGGTGTGTGTGTGTGTGTGTGTGTGTGTGTGTGTGTGTGTGTAATGGAGTATTTAGCCATACAAAGAATGAAATTTTGCCATTGGCAACAACATGGATGGACCTCAAGGGCATTATGCTAAGTGAAATAAGTCAGTCAGAGAATGACAAATACTGTATGATCTTACTTGTATGAGGAATCTGAAGCAACAACTTCATAGATACAGAGAACAGATTGGTGGTTGCCAGAAGCAGGAGTATTGGGTGGGAGAAATAGATGAAGGAGGTCAAAAGTTAAAAAACAAACAAACAAGCAAACAAAACCTAACCTTCAATGATCAGAAGAAAACACATTTTAAAAAGCACTTTGAAAACTGTAAAGTAAGGAAATTTTGTGGCATTACTTGAAGAAGGGAGCAGCTTTGTGCTGAAATAAAAATAGCTAAGATGAAATCAATCTAGTAGAAACGAATGAAGCCCAGAGGTTTTTTAAAACATTGGTTGATATAAGACGATGACATAATAAGTCTATGAAGAAGAAGTAATCAGCTATATCAATCTTGCTACATAAGATAATCAGAAATAAAATATGAAGGAAACAGATGCATTTATAAATACTAAATTTAAAAAGTGACCTATGGGGAGGAGACAAGAGAACTATAAAAAACAGATACCTTTGATGTGAGTAGAGCAGTTCAGAGCCTTCATTGATTTGTTTAAAAGGGAAAACATGGGTTGTCACTTGGTCCAGGTCAAATTTCTTTTCCAGGAAATCAGTCACTAGTTTTGGAACATCATCTCTGCTTTCCCAACCTGTAAGTAAGCATACATGTTCTCTTTAGACTTTACTGAATGATCTTTATGTGTTATTATCTTTGTTCCTTCTCTCTCTTGCATTATTACCTTTTCCCCATACGGGACTATCCTTAACAGCACACAAATGAGCTGTATTTCTCCCATCTTAAGAAACAAAGGCAAAAACCCCATGAGGAACCTCTATTTCCCCCACAACTTCTAGCTACCCCATGTCTCTGCTCCTTTTACAGAGAAACCACTTTACAGTTCACTGCTCCACTTCCTCTTCTCCCATTTTCTCTTGAGCCCACTCAGCACTCGGCTAGTACAGCTCTTGTCAAGGTAACCAAAGATACAGACAACGGTTAATGTGAGGCCAAGCCTTGTTCTCTTTCCACAGTACCTGGTGCACAAAAAATGAGAGGCTGGTTGGTACAGATGAGATTCTTTAGAGAGGGCTCCTTCAGGGAAATAAGACTTGAACTGAGAACTACACAAGAGGTACAAGTTGAGCCTCCTCGCTTCGACTCTTTGTGTGATGTGGGGAGATTATGGATTACCCAGGAATTAGAAGTAAAATTCAGTTATTCACTAAATGTCTTTGGGGAATATGCTAAGGACCAGGCACTGTTTCCGGGGCTGGGAATAGGGTAGAGGTATAACATACCCAGTCCCTGCTCTCAGGAAGCATGAGAATCCTCTCATTGAGTGCAGAGAGACTGACAATAAACAAATAAGGCTCTGCCATTCTTACCTCCAAAAACGCATCCTTTCCATGTGCGTCCAGCGCAGAGCAGCGCTGGGTCATAGGTGAGTATCTCGGCTGATAGAGGAGCCCCTACCACCACGCCGACCCCGTAGTTCATGCTGCAGGATGCAAGGGCATCAATCTGAGTTTAGAATGAGGGAGACTGTTGGTTTCTCATGTCTCATAATATGTCGTGGGCTCAGAAGTGCCCTACATACTATTGCAGTTCCAGTAGTTGGTTTTGTTTCCAAGTCATGAAGTGAAATTAGGCTCACATGCCTTTTCTTTCTGCTTGCTTTTTTTTTTTTTCAAACTTTCTTTTTATTTATTTATTTATTTATTTATTTTTGGCTGTGTTGGGTCTCCGTTGCTGCACGTGGGCTTTCTCTAGTTGTGGTGAGTGGGGGCTACTCTTCGTTGCGGTGCGCGGGCTTCTCATTGCAGTGGCTTCTCTAGTTGTGGCTCACGGGCTCAGTAGTTGTGGCGCATGGGCTTAGTTGCTCCGTCATATGTGGGATCTTCCCAGACCAGGGCTCGAACCCGTGTCCCCTGCATTGGCAGGCAGATTCTTAAGCACTGCGCCACCAGGGAAGTCCCTCTGCTTGCTTTAAAACACTCGCAACACAATTTTAGTCATGAATTAAACTCGTTCATACATTTGTCCTTTAAGGCAGAAAGTAGAAATTAATGTGGTCAGTGTTCATGGCATTTTCAGTTTACCATGGACCAAAATGCAGGGAGAAATTCCTATATTTTCAGACCAATATCATCACTTCAGATAAGGTTTGGAAAGCCATTTGAACTAAATCAAATTACTTATACTGAATCAATTAATCCAGTTATTTTAAAGTTTAGTATGAAAATTAAATCAAATACTAAAATGTGGGACAAAGGAATCCCTTTCTTGGTTACATTTCTGAGACTAACTCCACATTTTCTGGTCATCCACCCATCCAATCATTCATTAATACGTTTTTGAATACTTGGTAGGTTGTAGCAATAGATGTTGGCATTTTTCAGAGACCAATGTTCATTAAAGTATCATCTGGAAATCAGTAGGCCGTAGCAATATTCAGTGTTGCATATTGGCTGTGTAAACATGGTATTTGTTGCTATGGAATAATTCTAAGTGACACTAAGGAAGGGGAATGAAAACAGTGGTAAATTAAAGACTACTTGTTCCTAAAGTACCAAAAGTATTAGAGCGAATTTAGTCTCCTAGTCAATTGTGAGCAGAATTGACTTTGTCCCATATTTCCAAGTCTCCCTCCCTACCTTATCCCAGGCTGGGGCTTTCCAATTCAGGAGATCTGACCCGTTTCTCAGATTTAAATGGAAGTCTGGTGCTACTGACTGCCACAAGGGAGGCGTATTTTAAAAAGTTGAAGGCTCCTATTTTAAGAGAATTCAGAAAGGAGAAAGCAAACTCAGGTATAGAGTGAGAAGTTGGCTACATCGTGGTTTTGAGGGAAGAGACTGCCAAATTTGGAATAGTTCCTTTTGCCCCTGGATCTCCTCCATCTCTGTCTCCAGAGAGTCACTTTGTGCTGTTTGACTTGCTAACGTTCAAGAGATGGAATCACTGTTGCCAAAAAAGCCATACATACAAAGTAGATTAACACTTAAACAATTTGCCTAGTTGGTTGACTCCCTCCCTGGCAGTCTGATCACATGAGAGTGGTATGATATGATGTACTTTGGTCAAGCAGACCCACACATAAGTTTTGCTTGACTTTTTAGGCACAAGTGCTTCATGATTACCAGGTATTTTGCCTAACAGGTAGTTGCTTTCAGTAAAGCTATGGAAAATGAGTTTACCCTGTGCGTTCAAGGTAGTTTGGCTATTGTGTGGCTCCTCTAATCTTGGCTCTCACCATAGTTTCAAGATGCCCAATAACTTCAAAACTGTAGCCCAAAGTGTCGCCTGTCAATCTTTTCTTTTTTATTTTAAATAAATTAATTTTATTTAGTTAGTTTTGGCTGCTTTGGGTCTTCGTTGCTGCATGCAGGCTTTCTCTAGTTGTGACGAGCAGGGGCTACTCTTCATTGCAGTGCGCGGACTTCTCATTGCGGTGGCTTCTCGTTGTGGAGCATGGGCTCTAGGTGCACTGGTTCAGTAGTTGTGGCTCACGGGCTCAGTAGTTGTGGCTCACGGGCTTAGTTGCTCCGTTGCATGTGGGATCTGCCCGGACCAGGGCTCAAACCCGTGTCCCCTGCATTGACAGGCGATTCTTAACCACTGCGCCACCAGGGAAGCCTCACCTGTCATTTCTGACAGCGCCTCACTGATGGGCTTGGTGGAGTCCTTGGGGCTGATGCACTCAGTGGCTCTGACAGCCACGGCCTTTTCAAATTTGTCTTTGTTGAGGTCAATCCCAATGATCCTGGATGCACCAGCTGAGTTACAGCCCATGATGACCAAAAGGCCAACTCTTCCCAGGCCAAAGGCCACACAAGTTGAACCACGGGTGACCTGTGGAGAGACAAGTTCCTGTAAATGTTAGACCTAGGGTTAAAATGTGGAACCTGCAAAGTATCTCCAATATTAGAACAAAAAATTCAGAAGATCACTATGATGAGTTATTAGGACTGGATGACTCGTTCTCATGAGAATGCCACAAAGAGAGCTAGAAACAGCAGAATGTCTGAGAACAGAAAAGGAACAAAATCAGTATTTGCAGATAAATGAAAACCTTTGATAAAAGGTTACATCATTCAGGCCTTTGTTGTGGGAGCTTTTGCAGCCTTTTTGGCCACCACCCATAACCTCATCTAACCTCATAACAGGATTAAATAAGCACTTGGATCTCTATTACTCTTCTACACAAAACCATGCTAAATCTGTTTTAGATTTGGTTTAACTAGCATTTTCTTAATAACCATAACTCTGAATCATTTGTAAATAAATTGTTTTTTCATTGAAGTTGAATTTCCATGTTGCAATTAGATGATCCATGTGTAGCTCCAGGAAGGAAATGTAGTTAAATCAGTTGGGAGATTTTTACCCTGTACTGTGCTATGTTAAAGAAGGTTCTAGCCAAAACTCACTTTCCTGCTAGTAGAGTCCTAATCCTGTTTCATAGCAGGGATCAGGGAGACCTGAAAACCAGGAAACCCACAAAAAGGGTATGGAACTTATTGTGATCATTTTTGTCTTCTTTTCCTTTCTTTTTTCTCCTCCCTCCCTTCTTCCCTTTCTTCCTTCCTTTTTTTTTTTTTCTTTTTCTTTTTAACATGCAAAGGCTTATGTGTGAGCAGGGTGTGTTGTCATATGTCCTGATTCTCCAGTTTTGTCCTCCTTTGCAGGAATTACCTGAAGAAACAGCCTGTGTGTGGAGGTCTATGTATGCATGTGTTTTGAAATGTCTGAATTTATAAGCAGATATTTAAGTGGGTACAGAGGTGCTATAGTTTCAGCTACAGCATCCTAACCCCTCAGTTCATTTCCTGAATTTGGAGCTCTGAAGTTAGTGTGGCCATTCTCTCAAGTATCATTCAGTCATTCACTCATTTATGCAGCAAACTTCATTGATGGATTCTTTGTGGTCAGCATTTTATGTCAGAAACTAAACTGGGCGTTCTCTGCCTTTTCTACTAGTTTGTCTGCTAGCTTTATTATCTAGATCTGAGATGGAATTTTTTGTTGATGGTTGAATTCTAAATCTAGAATTTTATGATTCTAGCACTGTCTTCTGGGACCTCTTTCAGCCTTCCTTATTTAATCTCTAGCAAGACTTAGGCTGTGGTGGCCCTGAAGTGTGATATTTCTGACCACCTGGGAACTGTGCCTCTAAAGACTTCTCCCTAGGACTCCATCACCCATCTGGAAAGTTGTAATTTTTGACCTTCATGTCACCCTGACTCTAAGCCTTTAAGTGGATCATGGCCCCAGTCTCTTGCTAACTTCAGATGTCCCCCCACCTGAAAAACGAAAACGAAAACCAAAAAAATTTCTCTTCCTTCCCAACCTTCTTGTTCTACAGAATGGGAACTGGAGATTAATATCTATAGTGAATTATCCATATCATTATTATAGAAGAAAGTTATAGTCTAAAACAAGAGTGTCAATTTTAGGTCACTTAAAAATTTTTATTATTTTAAATAATATTTTATTATTTTGTATTTTAAAATATAGTAAGCTTCCACTTTTTAGTATTATTTTTCTTTACTCTTCTGATCCCCTTCATGATCTTTAATAAATACTTAAATTTCACTGTCCCAAAGAACCTTAGGACCTTAACCAGCTCTTGGGAGATAACTTTTGAGTCCTTGGAATATCCTGTCCACTAAGAGTGTCTTTGTATATCTGAGACATTGGGCTACTCCAGATAGTTTATGCTAACTGTGTGACTTACGGTGAATGCCTGTTTTCATATGTCTGGGGCTTTGATCCATCAGCTTAACTCCTGATGCTACTGGAGTCTGAGTAGCTGAGGTCAGTCCTGTGTGTGCTGTGTGCCTACATGACTGTTCCCACAATAGAAACCCTAAACACCAGACTTGGGTGAGCTTCCAACACTTAATATGTGTTGTCACACATTGTTGCTGGGAGAATTAAGCTCTGTCCATGTGACCCCACTGGGAGAGGACAACTGGAATCTTGTACCTGGTCTCTCCTGGACTCTACCCTATGTGGCTTTTTCTTTTGCTGGTTTTAATCTGTATCCTTTCACTGTAACAAACTGTAGCTATGAGTATAATAACTGTTCTGAGTTTTATGAATCCTTCTAGTGAATCATCAAATCAAAAGAGCGTCTTGGGGGACACCAACACATCCTCATATTGTAAGTTTGACCTATTTTCAAATAGGCAAAGGCAAGAATATGTGTTCATTCAAGTGATTTGCCTTAAGATATAGCTTCCAGTAAAAAATTATACCTAAAAGTGGAGAATGTCTTGGTTAATAATATATTAGCCAAGTACTAATATGGTACCAATATATCAAGTACAATAAAAAACTTAGAATACTAACATAAAACCATATCCAATGTCCCTTCTCTCACCTCTATCTTGGTAGAAAATTCTTAGTGGAAGGTCTCGAGGAATGTTCCAGCACCAAGATTTTCCAAAGAAATTTAAAAGCAAGTGGTTACTAACATATGTCATTGACATGTACATGCATGCTAATGTTATACATTCATAGATCTGAGACCTGTCTTGAACCTATGTCTAGGATAAATCTACTTCAACGCCCATATGTATATTTTCCACAAGCTCCTCACCTTTTTATTCTTCCACATATTTGGACATCCCTTTCCTTATTCATCATACATCTCTTTTTTTCCAAATATTATTTATTAAGTCATTACTATGTCCAGGCTCCTTGCTAAGTCTGTAGTGAATAGACACTTGGTCCATACCTTCTTGGAGCTTGTGGTCTAATGAAGACTAAAGGTATAATAAGCATTTGAGATTTGGGACACATACTGTTAATGAAGCAATCATGTAGCCTTGAATAATGGAAGGAGGTTCCTGCTTAGATGGAGGAGACAGAAAAAAAAAAAAAACTTCTTTGAGCAAGTGGGTTATCTTTAATCTGAGAATGATGTTAATGAAGCACCTACACAAGGGCTCAGTAGATGAGTGTTCCAGACAATCAGAACAGCTTGTGTAAGTGTCTTCATGTAGGAACAGCTCAGCAGGCTTACAGATCTCAACAGAGGCGAGCGAGTATGAGTGGATCACAGTGGAGGAGATGAGATTGTTCCAAGTATGGAAGCTACTGAAGGATTTTTGGCAAAGAAGTAACGCAGACCAATTTATGTTTTATAAAATTCCTCTGGCTTGTAAATGGAGAATTATTGGAGATGGTCAAGAGGAGTAATGAAGACTACAGAAGGGAGGCCATTGCATCTGTCAAGATATGATGATGGTAGTGAGTTGAAGAAAATGGAAAGATTTAAAATATACCTTGTAGGTAAAATTAACAGGACTTGCTGCTGGATTGCATATAAGGTAATGGAGAGGGAAGATCAAGGATGAAGAAAATTTGAGTGAGCATAAATATGTTTGGATGGTAGGGAGGAAGAAAATTAAGAATTCTGTTTTATACATATTCAGTTTGAGATACCTGTGAGACCTTCAAAGGGAGAAGTCAGGTAAGGAGTTGGACAAAAGAATTTGGGGTTCAGAGAGAGTTTGAGATATAAATTTGGAGTCAACTAACATATAGGTGATATTTAAGACTCTGGAGTTGGAGGAGACCACCACAGTATGGAGGTTGCTTGTGGGAATGTTTTTACTATTTATGAACTGTATGTTATTCTACTTACTTCTTTGATTCATTAAGAGTGACATAAATTGAATCCAAATAATCACTCTTAAATATGCATTCATGTTTTCATACTATATGCCAGCCATTATAGGTTGAATTGTGTCCCCCTGCCCAAAACTGCAATTTCATATGTTAAAGTCTTAACCCCCAGTACTTCAGAATGTGATCTTATTTGGAGATAGGGTCTTTGCAGATGTAATCAAGTTAAAATAAGGTAATTAGGTGGGCCCTAATCCAATATAATTGGTGTCCTTATAAAAAGGGGAAATTTGGACAAAAAAGACTGGCATAGAAGGAAGGTGATATGAAGAGACATAGAGAGAAGACAGCCAAGGAGAAAGGTCTGGAACAGATCTTTCACTCACAGCCCTCAGAAGGAACAAATCCTGCTGACCCTTTGATTTCGGGCTTCTAGTTTCCAGAATGTGAGACAATAAATTTGTGTTGTTTAAGCCCCCCAGTCTATGGTATTCTGCTGCAACAGCCCTAATAAACTAACAAACCAGCATTGATATTTATTTTGTGAAACAAAAGATTAATTTTATTTTATTTATTTTTTTAACATCTTTATTGGAGTATAATTGTTGTGTGTTACTTTCGGCTGTATAACAAAGTGAATCAGCTATACATATACATGTATCCCCATATCTCCTCCCTCTTGTGTCTCCCTCCCACCCTCCCTATCCCACCCCTCTGGGTGGTCACAAAGCACCGAGCTGATCTCCCTGTGCTATGCGGCTGCTTCCCACTAGCTATCTATTTTACGTTTGGTAGTGTATATATGTCCATGCCACTCTCTCATTTGGTCCCAGCTTACCCTTCCCCCTCCCCGTGTCCTCAAGTCCATTCTCTACATCTGCGTCTTTTTTCCTGTCCTGCCCCTACGTTCTTCAAAACCATTTTTTTTGTTGTTTTTTTTTTTTAGATTCCATATATATGTGTTAGCATATGGTATTTATTTTTCTCTTTCTGACTTACTTCACACTGTATGATAGTCTCTAGGTCCATCCACCTCATTACAAACAACTCAATTTCATTTCTTTTTATGGCTGAGTAATATTCCATTGTATATATGTGCCACATCTTCTTTATCCATTCATTTGTCGATGGACACTTAGGTTGCTTCCACGTCCTGGCTATTGTAAATAGAGCTGCAGTGAACGTTGTGGTACATGACTAAAGTATGGGTTTCTAACCCTAACCTTATAGCACCTGATCTAAAAAATAAAATGGAGCTGAGCTGGTCACCCTCTGTGCACCTGCATCACTACACAGGTGCTGTGATGTGAGTGTGTGTGGTGGACAGGGTCACGTTAGCTTCAGGTTGTCAGCCCTCCTCTCTCACAGCTCTGATCCCTCACTCTCAGTAACAGCCTTCTATCATGGACCTCAGCCAGGACTCGCATCACCCAGTCTCATAATGACAGCAGGGGAGTGAGAATACTTAGTGGAGTCAGGAGAGCAAGGTTTGACTGTCACCTCTATCAGTGACTGGGAAGTGCTCATGAAAAGACACTAAATGCTCTGATTTTCACAATGAGAGGAAATTATACTGACTTCAGGGCTTGTTGTGAAGCCGAAGTGAAGTACTGTGTGTAGTAGAAGTGCCCATTAAACTGTTGAACACTCAGTAAATGAAAATTACAGTAAGTGATACCCCTAAGGTTAAGAAAGTAAGAAAAGAGCCTTTGTGTGCACAGGGAAATGGACCTCCGTTTATTGCTGAATCATTCTTAATAGCAGAAATAGTTATGCAATTGTAGTACCCAATGGCATACAACTGCTAGTCACTAGAATCACAGTGACTTTTGTTCTGCCTTAGCAAACCAAACCTTAAGGGTGGAGTTTTACTCTGATCTTTGTTTTTTCAAACACTCCAAACTCAGGTGGTACGGCAAACAACCAGCTGCAAGCTGAAACTCATCCTTTAATCTTTCCACTATGCCAAGCCATGCCAGGATGGGGCCAAGCTGGAAAGCAGGGTTGAGATGGGGTTTCTGCAACTGCACCCTGACAGGTGAAGATTTTGCTAATCCTTTTTCAGGCGTGCTGTGCCAGTGTGCAGAACTGCTGTGTGAGATTATGCTTGGCAGTTTCAAAACTTTTCTTCTCCATGCAAACCCTGCCCAGGAAGAGAATCCAGAGCAGATTTTTCATTATAAGGCAAGGGCTTCACATCTGCTCCACATAAACTCTCCATTGTGCTCAGCTCACCAGCCGAGCGTGCTGGTTGATGAGAATTTCCGTTCAAGGAGATCAGGAATTGTGGAAAAAGTATAAATCCAAGTTGTTTTGTGCCCCTCTTGAGCTCCCCTTAAGAAAAAACAGAACAGTTAGGGAAATTGGTTTTGCCATGTATCTGGCTAAGGACGAGTTGACAATAATTTCAAGGCACCAAGGTCCGGCAGTTCTTCATTAACTGACGTGGATCTAGGGATTGTTTCTTGCAGAGGACAAGCCACAGACCATCACAACAATGGGAAGCATGCTGCCTAAGGACCAGAAGCCAGGATCATGGCCTTGAAAGGAGGCAAAGATGGCTCTGGATGCGCTGCATGGCCTTAAGTCAGGTTCATTGATTTGTTCTCGCTTTGCTTCCAGAGTTCCCCTCAGGATTTGTCTCGGTAAAACATGGAGTAAGATTCCAGAATGTTAGCACCAGAGGTAGGCGCAGACCACTTCTCCGTTGCAAAAGTCCAGTCCATATTCAGAGGGAACTCTCTTTCTGGCACAGTGAGAATGTGGCACTCAGAGTGAATCAGCTATTTCCGTGCCTGCTGCTCCGCCCAGCCTCGCCTTGTGTTTTTTTTTGTTCTTTTGTTTGTTTGTTTGTTTTGCGGTACACGGGCTTCTCACCGTTGTGGCCTCTCTCGTTGCCGATCACAGGCTCCGGACGCGCAGGCTCAGCGGCCATGGCTCACGGGCCCAGCCGCTCCGCAGCATGTGGGATCTTCCCGGACCGGGGCACGAACCCGCGTCCCCTGCATCGGCAGGTGGACTCTCAACCACTGCGCCACCAGGGAAGCCCTCTCCTTGTGTTTTACATTATCAGTTAAGATGGTTAGAGAGTAGATCCAGGGGAATGTTGAATCCTGTCTCCATGGGATGCTGTGGTGTGACGAGGTTATCTTTGGTCTAGAAACTTATCAGCTTTGCAAGTTCAAGAACTTGATTTTATTAGTATGCCTAAGTTTGATTAGACTCTGAAGGCTGATTCACATGAATCACACCCATGAAGAATTGATAAACTAGATACCAATTTATAATATATTAACTTATAATGCTTGCCACTATAACTTTGAATAGATTCTGCACGAGGAACATAATGGACAGATGTAATATTCAGAATATTTATCAAACCTGAAAGGCATGGGCACCCATTAATCAGAATGGGTCCACAGTCCATTGGAATAGATGCCAGATGGCTTGCTATTTTAGGGCATATTAGGGAGAAGCCCTGGAAATAGGGGCAAAAGTTAATATTTAAGTAACCCTACTACCTGCCAGATACTAATATATGATCAATTTACGTGGACTTTTTTAATTGAAAACTTACAATGACGCTTTGAGGAAGGCATTAAAAAAACTGGCTATCGAAGATTTCAGATAACCTGCCCTTGGTCCAACAGGTAGTAAAATAGTCTGGTTTCACACACAGGTGTATGTGTACCATACTGCAAAGGGAGATTCTCCCCTGGTACATGCAGAACTGTGGCCCTGATTTCCTTTTCTGGTCCAAGGAAGGACAGTATGTGACACGATGGAGCCACATGGCAGTCCTCACTGACGACAAGACCCAGGGTTGCATAACATGCAAAAGCTAGTGGCTAAATGAAGTCTGAGCTATAATCCTGTGGGGGAGGACTAAACTGAGAACAAGTCTGCAACTTGCTCTGGATTATTTCAAAACAAAAAACTTCTAACTTAAAAATAAACGGTTTAGGGTGGGATAGGGAGGGTGGGAGGGAGGGAGACGCAAGAGGGAAGAGATATGGGAACATATGTATATGTATAACTGATTCACTTTGTTATAAAGCAGAAACTAACACACCATTGTAAAGCAATTATACCCCAATAAAGATGTTAAAAAATAAATAAATAAATAAATAAAAAATAAAGGCTGGGATACCAGTAACAAGATGACACTAATAACAAGATGATAGAGGTGCTGAGATCTGATGGAGACTTTAAGCAGCCATTATAAATATACTCAAATGAGCAATCACAACACTCTTGAAGTAAAATGGACTCAATAGCAGAGAGATGACAGAATAAAAGAATCAAGAACTTGATAGAAAAAGTATTCAATTTAATCAACAGAGAGGAGAAAAGATTTTTTAAAAAATATGAACAGATCTCAGGGATCTGTGAAGCAAAACAGTCTAACAGTCCTATCAGTAGAATCCAAAAAGTAAAGAAGAATTACAGTGCTGAAAAATATTTGGAGAAATACTTGCTACAATTTTCCCAAGTTTGGAGAAAGACATATACCTACAGATTAAAGAAGGTGAATGAACTCAAAAAAAGATAAACTAAAAGAAATCCATGCCCATGATATCATAATCAAATTGCTCAATTTGGGAAATAAAAGTACAAGAAAATCTAAAAAATAAATAAATAAATAAAATAAACGGTTTAATTATGCCCCAAATATAGTGCATGTTATTTTCCTAATTAAAAATCAACACAGTCTAATAAAGGGTTTGCTTTTGATGCTGGCGATGTCACTCCCTTTAATACTTCGGACCTCATCTTGGAAGCTTAATTTGGAAACTCATGTACGAATTTTCTGAAACATTTCAGTGCTTTATGGAAAGAGAGAAACAGAATATTTTATATCAGAATATGCTTGAAAATCAGAGATGTGGCCACATTTCTGCCAACATGAAAGAAGGAGAGGAGATGGCCTCCTTGGCATCTGAAGTGACAGTCTTCAGCAATGCCCAGGGGCTCTTCCCTTCCCTGTTTTTTTTTCTTTTTTCTTTTTGAATCCTGGTTCAAAAAGCCCAACCTGAGGTCATGCTAAAGCACAGCCACTCTATAAATGCAGATTTTGCTTCTTCCCTCTCTCCATCTACCCCAGTAGAGATGTGACAGTCAACAAAACAAATTAGGTGGATCTAAAATTATTCATCAGAAAAAACAAATTATTAACTTTTTCAAGTGCACCATGGGGTTGGAATAGTTCCTTTTAAAGAGAAAAATGAGATAAGACTAAGCAACATAATTTTTTTATATTTAAATGATCCATTATAAAAACTTAATGATTCATCTAAAAAATATTTACTATATTTTTTCTTCCCATCTTTTTAGGTCTTTCTAGATAAAATGATTGGCTTATACATACTCAGTTTGGTTCATTTTCAGTGTTTTAGAGTGAAAAAAGAAATCATAGGTTTTGGAGTTAGAGACTGAGCTTGGCCAGGTACTACCCATATACTTTGACCAAGTTACCACATTTTTCAGAGCCCCAGTAAATGAGGCATGTCTTTGAAGGGGTGTTTTAAAGTTAGAAGAAGATAATGTAATTAAAATGCACATTGTAATAGGTACTTGCTAGGATAATTTTGTTTATTTTTGATTGCTGATCATTATTTTGGAGTGTAATACTTTTCATTTTTCAACCCAAATGTCTACAGACATATTTTAAGTTCATACAGATCTTCTGGGTATCACCTGTTTGCTCCCCAAGCTTCCCTCTCTACCCTGCTCTGTCCTCAGGGAAGGCTCACTAATTGGATACGTTGATGGACTCTCTTGCCTTCTGGCTGGGTTTTGGCCAAGGGGGGGGATCATAGGCAGAAGAAGAGGTAAAGAGTCGGGTTGAGGATTTATTTCCCAGGTGCTTCTCTGTGGGTCCCTGTAGCAAAGGCCACAGCCGCTGTCAGGGGCCCTCTCTGTGCAGCTCTGTCTCTCTCCTGGTTCCAGTAAATGCTCCCTCTCCCACCTCCCAACACCCCGAGCCCCCTTACTCACTCCAGGGTACTAGACCACTTCTTGTTTGTTGCTTTTTAAAAATCCTGCCCACAGCCTTACCATCTACGAAACTCTTCTCAATAATTCAGCTTGGAGGTAGCATCTATTTCCGCTAGATCTAGAAATGATACAATAGTTATTACACTTCCACAAGTATTGCTTCCAAGCTTCATGATATTTTGTTTATATTACATATATATGTGTATAATTATCAGTCAGGTTCTTCCACAAGGCTTTCCATCAGAGCTCACAGAAATGTGTTCTGGAGGAGGTCTGGCTGAACAGAAGCTTTGGTTTCAAACAACTGGGTTCTGGTCACAATTCTGCCATTTCTAAGCTCTGTGGTCTATCCAAGACTTCTCTGTAAGACTCAGTTCTTTCATCTGTGAAATAAGGATAATAGTAGTTTCTATCTCATAGGATAGTTAGAATACACGTAATTGTTCCATTAATGTCAGCTATTGAGAATAAAAAAAGGATGCCCAGCTGATCATAAACGAGCAGCTGAGCTGTCAAGTCTGCCTTCAGTACTGTAACATTTCAGGCCAAGGTGGAGGTACTGAAATCAGGCCTTGTGTGAACCCAGTGTGAACAGGGGACAGGGCAGCTGAGTGCTGTAGGAACAGTCAGCACCCTCTGGCTACAGAGCAGATCTTGCTGGAGGCCTGGCTCCACAGCGATTTTTTTTTCCACCCGTGACTCTGCATCACCCTACCAGGAAAGGCTTTTTAAAACAAATTGCAGGTACTATTTCAGAGCTCCAGAATTTTTACAGACCTACTCAGGTGCTTCTGATATCCAGCCTGGACTCTGAGCCTTACCCCAAGGGGCAAGATACTATCCTGGGCAGAGGTCACCCTGTGCTACACCCTGTGGCCCTCCTCTGCTCCACAGCCAGCCAGGGACCAATCTGATCAGCCTTCAAAGAAAGCAAATACTTAGAAAATCTTAGGGCTAGGATGCTAACATTTGCCCTAGGATTACCAGCCATAGATTAGACGTATGAGCTGTTTTTCCCAACTTGGATACAGAGTCCTAGTGCCAGATATTAATAAGTTCAGTATTCTCTGGGGGAAACTCTCAATCTACTGACTTTTGACAAGGTCTGTTACTGTCCAGGTCCTTCAGGGTTATTGCAACTACCCAAACTGCAACTTTTCTGGAAGCACCATGGCTGTCACTGCTGGGAGCTTTGCTGTGCTTTCTCCAGGCCAGTGCATGGTCCAGCCAAAAGAGTCTGGCAGTACCCTTTGTTCTCATCAACTCCCTACCTGTCCTATGTATTCTTTTATTCACTCATGCATTCAGTAAATATTTATTGTGCTATCACAGAGGGTGGATTCTACCCATATATATGGAAAGCCTCCTGGGAAAAAAAATCCCCAAGTAATTCATTGGTACACCCAGGATTGAGAATCATGTTTCTAAATGTAGTCAACCTGAAATAATAACTTGAGTCAATGGTAGCTCACATTTCTGTAAGACAGTTTTGTAGAAATTATTTTAATTGTTCATTCTGCTTATCCAAGAGGTAGAATGTCAACTCCACTAGTGAAAGCAATCTACTGGTGCAAGCAGATGTTCCAATTTATCAAGAGCATCTTTTTGAAAGGGCTATACATAAGTCTTCATTGAGTTTTACCTTCTAAAGGGTTTATTAGTTTAGGAAACTGACCACAGCAGTTGCTGCCTCCATTCTGGCTCTTCATGCTCTAGCTGACCTGGACACAGCCAAGTCTGTGGATGGCATGTTGCTGCCACCTAGTGGTGAACATGGAACTTTAACCTTGTGACTGGAATAAAAATCTCTTTGAGGGAATTGGTAGAGTTGGAGTAGCAACATCAGTTTGAAAACAATCTTGAATCCCCTCTTGCCCTCAAACAAACAAAAAACCCACCCAACCACCCTGATATATTCCTTCGACAAGTTTAGGTATTCTCTAACTTTTTTTAAAAGGGCACACCAACGCTCATTTTCCCCCTTTTCTCTATTCACACCCTACAGTAATTTTTCCTTCATTAAACAAAAAGTCAGAAATAAACTATCACCCTAACCTCTCAATATCTGTGAAATATCTAATGTGGATATGCAAACGACAGAGAATGCTGGTTCAACCTTTTTAATGAACCCTTAAACATCAAATGCATAGCGCTTCTTCTGATGAAGGAAACATCTCTTCTCAGAGCCAGGAAAACAATTAAGAAGCACTCGGGAGGGAGACTTTCAAGATGGTGGACGAGTAAAACGCGGAGATCACCTTCCTCTCCACAAATACATCAGAAATACATCTACACGTGGAACAATTCCTACAGAACACCTACTGAACGCTGGCAGAAGACCTCAGACTTCCCAAAAGGTAAGAAGCTCCCCACGTACCTGGGTAGGGCAAAAGAAAAAAGAATAAACAGAGACAAAAGGATAGGGACGGGACCTGCACCAGTGGGAGGGAGCCGAGAAGGTGGAAAGCTTTCCACACACTAGAAGCCCCTTTGCGGGCGGAGACTGCAGGTGGCGAAGCGGGGAGGCTTTGGAGCTGCGGGGGAGAGCGCAGTAACAGGGGTGCTGAGGGCAAAGCGGAGAGACTCCCGCCCAGAGGAACAGGGCCGACCGGCACTCACCAGGCCGAGAGGCTTGTCTGCTCACCCGCCGGGGCGGGCGGGGCTGGGAGCTGAGGCTCGGGCTTCGGTTGGAAGGAGAGGGAGAGGACTGGGGTTGGCAGCGTGAACACAGCCTGCAGGCGGTTAGTGCGCCACGGCTAGCCGGGAGGGAGTCCAGGGAAAAGTCTGGACCTGCCGAAGAGGCAAGAGACTTTTTCTTCCCTCTTTGTTTCCTGGTGCGCGAGGAGAGGGATTAAGAGCGCTGCTTAAAGGAGCTCCAGAGACGGGTGCGAGCCGCGGCTAAAAGCACGGACCCCAGAGACGGGCATGAGACGCTAAGGCTGCTGCTGCCACCAACAAGAAGCCTGGGTGCGAGCACAGGTCACTATCCACACCCCTCTTCTGGGGAGCCTGTGCAGCCCGCCACGGCCAGGGTCCCAGGATCCAGGGGCAACTTCCCCGGGAGAACGCACGGCTCGCCTAACGCTGGTGCAACGTCACGCCAGCCTCTGACGCCGCAGGCCAGCCCCGCACTCCGTGCCCCTCCCTCCCCCCGGCCTGAGTGAGCCAGAGCCTCTGAATCAGTTGCTCCTTTATAACCCCGTCCTGTCTGAGCGGGAAAAGACAACCTCAGGTGACCTACATGCAGAGGTGGGGCCAAATCCAAAGCTGGACCCCAGGAGCTGTGCGAACAAAGAAGAGAAAGGGAAATCTCTGCCAGCAGCCTCAGGTGCAGCGGATTAAATCCCCACAATCAACTTGATGTACCCTGCATCTGTGGAATACCTGAATACACAACGAATCATCCCAAATTGATGCAGTGGACTTTGGGAGCAACTGTAGACTTAGGGTTTGCTGTATGCGACTGACTGGTTTCTGCTTTTAAGTTTATCTTTGTTTAGTATTTAGAGTTTATTATCATTGGTAGATTTGTTTATTGATTTGGTTGCTCTGTTCCCTTTTTTTTAATATACAGGTATATATATATATATATATACACTTTTATTTTCCTTTTTCTCTTTTTGTGAGTGTGTATGTGTATGCTTCTTTGTGTGATATTGTCTGTATAGCTTTGCTTTTACCATTTGTCCTAGGGTTCTGTTTGGCCATGTTTTTTGTTTGTTTTTTTAGTATAGTTTTTAGCACCTGTTTTCATTGGTGGATTTGATTTTTGGTCTGGTTACTCTCTTCTTTCTTTCTACTTTTTTTTCTTTTTATAATTACTTTTTAATCGTTTTCTATTTTTAATATTTTTTTATTTTTTATTTTAATAACTTTATTTATTCTCTCTCTCTCTCTCTCTCTCTCTCTCTCTCTCTCTCTTTCTTTCTTTCTTTCCTTTTTTCTCCCTTTTCTTCTGGGCTGTGTGACTGACAGGGTCTTGGTGCTCTGGCCGGGTATCAGGCCTGTGCCTCTGAAGTGGGAGAGCCAACTTCAGGACAATGGACCACCAGAGACCTCCCCGCTCCACGTAATATCAGTTGGTGAAAGCTATTCCAGAGATTTCCATCTCAATGCTAAGACCCAGCTCCACTCAACAACCAGCAAGCTACAGTGCTGGAGACCCTATGCCAAACAACTAGCAAGACAGGAACACATCCCACCCATTAGCAGAGAGGCTGCCTAAAATCATGTCCACAGACACCCCAAAACACACCATTGGACACTGTCCTGCCCACCAGAAACACAAGATCCAGCCTCATCCACCAGAACACAGGCACTAGTCCCCACCATCAGGAAGCCTACACAACCCACTAAACCAACCTTAGCCACTGGGGACACACACCAGAAACAACGGGAACTACGAACCTGCAGCCTGCAAAAAGGAGACCCTAAACACAGTAAGTTAAGCAAAATGAGAAGACAGAGAAACACACAGCAGATGAAGGAGCAAGGCAAAAACCCACCAGACCAAACAAATGAAGAGGAAATAGGCAGTCTACCTGAAAAAGAATTCAGAATAATGATAGTAAAGATGATCCAAAATCTTGGAAATAGAATGGAGAAAATATAAGAAATGTTTAACACGGAACTAGAAGAACTAAAGAGCAAAGAAACAATGATGAACAACACAATAAATGAAATTAAAAATTCTCTAGAAGGAATCAATAGCAGAATAACTGAGGCAGAAGAACGGATAAGTGACCTGGAAGATAAAATAGTGGAAATAACTACTGCAGAGCAGAATAAAGAAAAAAGAACGAAAAGAATTGAGGACAGTCTTAGAGACCTCTGGAAAAACAGTAAACACACCAACATTTGAATTATACGGGTCCCAGAAGAAGAAGAGAAAAAGAAAGGGACTGAGAAAATATTTGAAGAGATTATAGTTGAAAACTTCCCTAATATGGGAAAGGAAATAGTCCAGTCTGGTAAGCACAGAGAGTCCCATACAGGATAAATCCAAGGAGAAACACACCAAGACACATATTAATCAAACTATAAAAACTTAAGTACAAAGAAAACATATTAAAAGCAGCAAGGGAAAAACAACAAATAACATACAAGGGAATCCCCATAAGGTTAACAACTGATCTTTCAGCAGAAACTCTGCAAGCCAGAAGGGAGTGGCAGGACATATTTAAAGTGATCAAAGGGAAAAAGCTAAAACCAAGATTACTCTACCCAGCAAGGAGCTCATTCAGATTTGATGGAGAAATTAAAACGTTTATAGACAATCAAAAGTTAAGAGAATTTAGCACCACCAAACCAGCTTTACAGCAAATGCTAAAGGAACTTCTATAGGCAAGAAACACAAGAGAAGGAAAAAACCTACAAAAACAAACCCAAAACAATTAAGAAAATGGTAATAGGAACATACATATCGATAATTACCTTAAATGTAAACAGATTAAATGCTCCCACCAAAAGATATAGACTGGCTGAATGGATACAAAATAAAGACCCGCATATATGTTGTCTACAAGAGACCCACTTCAGACCTAGGGACACATACAGACTGAAAGTGAGGGGATGGAAAAAGTATTCCATGCAAATGGGAATCAAAAGAAAGCTGGGGGCTTCCCTGGTGGCGCAGTGGTTGAGAGTCCGCCTGCCGATGCAGGGGACACGGGTTCGTGCCCCGGTCCGGGAAGATCCCACATGCCGCAGAGCGGCTGGGCCCGTGAGCCATGGCCGCTGAGCCTGCGCGTCCGGAGCCTGTGCTCCACAACGGGAGAGGCCACAAGAACAGTGAGAGGCCCGCGTACCGCAAAAAAAAAAAAAGAGGAATTGTACAGATGTTGTCAGGACATATAGGAGTAGATTTGGAGCTAAGAGAGTCTTCAAGGAGAAAGGAATCCAAAGAATGTTTAAGATATAATTAGAAAATGAAGAAAAGCATGGAAGAGCTCATTCCCAGTGAAGAGAGCTTCATATCTAAATGCTAAGATGTGAGAGCACTATCTATTCAAGGAACTAAAAGCAATGATATGGGTGATGCAGAGAGTGCAGGGAGAAGTTTATAAAAGACAGGGCTGGAGACTTAAGCAGAAACCAGATAATAAAGTATTTTATAAGCTATATTGAGGTGGCCAGATTTCATCCCAAGGGCTGAATTACTTTGTAAGTACAAGAATTACATTGTCAGAGTTGTACTTTATAAAAATCATTCTAGATATAATATGCAGAATTAATTTGGGAGGGGGAAGAAAATTTCCAGCAAGGTACTCTGCTTCCAAAATGATAGATTAGGTTCATTAGCCTCCAACTGTAAACAGCAATATATCTGGGAAACAAACAAACAAACAAAAAACTGTTTCCAGGCACTGGACACCAGACAGCACAGATTTATGACCATTAAGGGAAGTGAAACAATTGGGATAATTTCCACATTCAACCCAGATTTCTTCCTGGGGCACATTCCTAATCATGGCACAGAGAAGTGGAGCCCAAACAGAGAGTACGAGCTTCACTAGGTAGAGAAAACAGAGTTTAGTGTTTGGGGATGCTGAAGTGGCTGGAATTCGCAAATTAAGATACTGAAGAAGAAGGATCTGTGGACAGAATGAGCTCCAGAAATCTGTATCGGGTTCCCTGAATCTTTAGCCCAATAAAAGCTGTATGTGCACAGGATGAGAGTCTGAGACCTGGCAGAAGAGAGCTAATGGGAGGGAGCATTTTGCTTAAAGATGATGGAGTGCTGATCTGCTAGAGTAGAGAGACCTTGCTGAACACACCAGAAATGCAGTTGAGACCCCAGAAAGGTCACGCTTTAGAAAAAGAATAGGGTATACTAACCCACAGTAGGGGCTACTCTAGACCTGCACTCAAACCCTAAAATCAAATTTCAACAGATCAAACTCACCCACCAACACATTAACTGGCTTCCAGAATAAAACTCAATGGAGAGAAAGTTTCCTAGGAGGACTTATTCTATCTTCTCTCACTAAGATGATAATTATATTCTTTCAAAGTTGTAAATGAGTGACCTGTGAATTAGAAGAAGCTGGGAGTGATGTGCAATCACCATATTGATGACAAAATCATGAGAGGCAGAGTGGCCTGGAGAATAATATAATACCACAGGGCTATTTTTCTATTTTTGCCATGGACACTGATTTATTGTGAAATTAGGAGCAAATTTAACTTGTTCTCTTCTAGGATAAGGCATTATTGGGGACAGGAATCTTAATAATAGAACAAAGCTCAATAAAGGACAGTGGATTTTTCTGCCCTTTACTTTAAATTCTATATCTCCAGCACCTAGATCAATGATAGACACAAATATTTGTTAAATTAATAGTATTTTAAGAAAAGATTTCAGCCAGAAAGCCTAGGAAAAAGGATGTTGCAGTTGCAGAATTGATGATAGTTTAGACTGGGTCAAGGCTGTGGGGATAAAGAGAAATAGAGATATTTGAGAAATATTTAGAAGAAAGAATGCACTGAACTTGTTGGTAGTATGTTGTAGAAAAGGACAAGGGAGTTGTCCAGTATGAATCCCAGGGTCTTGCTTGGACATATGTTCAATGTATGCTGGTGTGTCCACTGAGATAGGGGAACCAGGAGAAACAGCAAGTTTGGAGCAGGTTTTATGAAGAGAAAGCTGGGTTTAGCTTTAGATATTTGGGGTTCAAAATACCTACAGTATGTCTAAGTGGATACGTCTGGTAGGCAGATGGATATATAGGACTGAAGTTCAGGAGACAGGTTTGGATTTCAGATATGTCTAAATTCCAAGAACAGACACAATTTAGGGTAAAACTAGAAACATCTACATGTGCTTAATACTTTGGACTTTAATGCCTTATTATAGTCCATTTTTATTAGAATTATTTCATATATCTCCTCTGTCATCCACACTCAGCCCTTAACTCCAGATTAAGAAGTCAACGAAGGATTCTGATAGACTAGCGGTAATTGTATTCCTATCCTATTGGGCCAATCACTGTGTTCAGGGGACTGAGGAACAATGATGAATTCAGCTAGATTCACTCACTATAGAGAGGAGAAGTACAGATGGGGCAGTTCTGTGACTGGAAGAACCCCATGCTGCAGTGGGCAAGTATCAATTCCGAAAGAGAAGAAAAGTGAATTGCTCCTCCAGAAGATGTTAGTACTGAACAAACAAAACAAAACTGCATCGCCTAACCTAAACTATCACAGTTGACCCTTGAACAACACAAGTTCGAACTGTGTGGGTCCACTTATACATGGATTCTTTTCAATAATAAATATGATAGTACTACCTGATCTGTGGTTGGTTCAATCTGTGGATGTGGAACTGCGAATATGGAGGGACCACCTGTATGGAGGGCTGGCTCTAAGTTATAGCTGGATTTTCGACTGCTTGGAGGGTCGGCGCCCCTAACCCTGCCTTGCAGGGTCAAATGTACTTGTACTGAAGATGTTTTTTTCCTGTTTGAAATCTGGCTCCCAAGCTAAAATCCCCATCGACTTGAGCATCATGTACAGAGTGACATTTGGGAAGATGAGATTGTGGAGTAGGTAAAGGAAACCTTACAAACCTTGCTCACTATGTAACTCTAACGTTCTCTGTCAGGTTCTGGAAAAGATCTGTAACATTCTACGTACTGATTCTCTGGCAGAAGTTCTACAGCGCCTGCTCCATGCAAGTTCCAAAGGTGAGATTAAGCATTTGTGAACGCTGAGCTCAGTTCATTGTCAGAAACTAGGCATGTGCCAGTGTCTGAAGTTTTCTACCTTGGATTTGCAAAGACAAGGTTGCAACATTATTTCCCTAATGTTTCAGTATCAGAGTCCTGTATATCCAACTGCACACAGGCTGGTCATACAATGACCCACAATCTGGTATGCCCCAAACGGAACTTATTCGGGTGATGTGAAACACTTGTGTCCAGAGCTGGTTTGTGCTTTTCATCCTGCGTCCGCACACCCAGGCTCTCCCTGAGCATATCTTCTGGCCTCCTGTGACCCCTGAATACAGCCTGTTTCCCTCCTTTTATGTGGATGGCGGTAGCACAGCCTTCCAAATTCCAGATTCTAACAGCTCTGCCAATTCCTCACCAAAACCATCAAGTCAGTCAACTCCCAGCCTCCTTTAGGCTCTTCTGACCTGTTCCATGAAAGCACATGCCAGTCCCAAGTGAGATAACCATAAATAGCATAGAGCAGCTAACCTCAGACCTAGCTGGTCATCAGACTGACTGAGGCAAAACTGAGGTGAGTGGAGTCTGAGAATTGACAGTTCTAACAAGTTCCCAGGTGACATGATAAGCCTGGTCTGGGGACCACTCTTTGAAAATCACTGCAGTAATCAATGTTAGGAAATACCAATGTGTTAGGAACAGACTAATGTTTTTAAATGGGGAGTACTTTGGAGATAGTACCTTACCTCAGGAAGATTACTTGGCAGGCAATTGAGAAGTATTTGGGGATAAGGAGTTTTTAGTTATTCTTTTTTTTTTCCTTTTTAAGAATATAAATTTTAAAAATTTACACAAGTATTGAGTGCTTATTTGGGGGTGAAAAACAAATCAACCAGAAAAAAATAATAAAAGAGGAAAAATAATAAAATTATCACGGACATCACTTTAGTACTACTTTGGTATATATCTTTGTAGAGATGCTTAAAACTATTTATTATTTAACTATTAGTCTTTATTTTAATGAGATCGCATGGTACTAATACTTTTTATAGGTATCCTTATTTGTTTTTATTTGGCAGTGGCCTGTAAGTCTGGGTTTTATACTCAATATTTTAAATGTATTCCACTGCCACTCAGGGACAGGTACCCCAGTGAGTGCTCTGAGAGCTATACAATATCACAGGTCAACAGAAATTAGGTTGATGTGAATCACCTTTTCTACAGAAAATTTAACTCACACGTAGGTGCCTACCCAGAAAACAGATTACCTTTCACACTGGAGTGCTGAGTAAAAGAACTAATCCTGTGTTTCCAGCCAACATGATAATTACAACCTTCATGGCCCTCTCTTTTTTTAAATCAGAAAAGGAGTGGGTCTCAGCTTTGATTCATGCTGAACTGGCTGAGATAAACTTGTTAACTCCCCTCAGAAGAAAAGCCTCAGCGGAACTAGCAGCAGAGACTGGCAGGCCACCCAAAGTTAAACCCCCCTTAGATTCACCAGCAAAATCAGAAGTGCTAACCAGTTCTAGGGAAGGACATCGACAGAGCAGGTAATTAGGCCTAATGGCCACCTGTGGGGCATGTGGTTCATAAAGACTTTGAATTCCCTTTTGTGTTTTGTTTGTTTGTTTGTTTGTTTTGCGGTATGCGGGCCTCTCACTGCTGTGGTCTCTCCCGTTGCAGAGCACAGGCTCCGGACGCGCAGGCTCAGCGGCCATGGCTCACGGGCCCAGCCGCTCCACGGCATGTGGGATCTTCCCGGACTGGGGCACGAACCCGTGTCCCCTGCATTGGCAGGCGGACTCTCAACCACTGCGCCACCAGGGAAGCCCTGAATTCCCTTTTGGTTATCTTTCAAAACACTAAAATTGCTGAGGTTTTAAGTATCCTCCTTATTCAGTAAATGACAACAATGAGTGTTTGTTTTCTTTCATTTTCATAAACGTAATACGAGAAATCATTCTAAAGCCTGTTGTTCAGAGCATTTGGCAGAGACCATGTCTTCCTTACCTAACAACCCATCTTTTTGAGAAAAGTTCCCTTTCCATTCAGGGTAAAGCAAGAGTAGCCACCCAGAAATCTAAGAAAATGCAGTGGTTTTTAGTTTATCTAAAAACAGAAGCAATAAAGAAAACCAAAATTGCATTGTTATTGTGTATTTTGTTAAATCACTTTTTTTTTTTGTCTAGAACAATGCAAGATTAAAATAAATTGCTCCACTTAATTTTCTCTGATTTATGCCTGGGGGCTGCCAGAGGGAAAAACAACTATTAAGGGAATTTGGAATTATTTCAGTAGAAATTTGTCTTAAGCTTTGTAATTTCAATGACAGAAGAAAATACATATTTATGTGTAACAGCATGGTGAAAGAATGTGGTAATATGTTATTTAAGCTGTGAGAGAATATCTTGTTGCTTTAAAATTAAAAGTTGGGCAAATCTTAAATTCAGGGAAAATAAATATTCAAAACACATAACATGTCACTTTAAAAAGCATTATTAAGACAGAAGAAGAATTTTACATTTTAATCGGTCGCCACCTTGAAGTTTCCATAAAATTGGAAACTGGGAGATAGCGTCAGTTTCTCTACCTTACTGAGTAATAGCTGATGTACTGTTCAGATGTTTACTCAAAGTTAGAAGAATTTTTCATTGGAAAGTACATTTAATGCTGTCTGCATTGAAAAATGAAGAATTGGGGTAGCTTATTTAAGAAACATACATACTTAGCTTGTTGATGATAATGCAGTCTATGGGAAATAATTGTTTGTATCTGTGAATTTCATTTTCTCTTTCTCCAATTGATTTAGAGTGTCAAGTCAAGGATCTGAAGGAAATAAGGAACTACTGAAAGGTTAAGTACAGTTTGCGATAATTACTGAGTTGGTATAAGGAAACCAGTAAGTATCTAGCTAGTTAGAGACAAAGATGTTAAGGATCTGTGGTTTTAAAGGCAGTATAATATAATAGCAATTTACAGCTACTCTTAAGGGACAGCATCAGCTGAATTTCTCAATGAGATAAATTTGACCTATATTTGACTTTGTTTTGAAAGGCAAAGTGCCTCATCACACTCTTTGAGAAGCAAGACAGAAGGACAGCAGGAACTCTTAAGTTTGGTCATGCCAGGAGACAACCTGCATTGACCTAACAAAAAGGACAGTGATAGTCAGAGTTTTGGTTCTTCACAGCTTAACTGTCATTGGGCTAAATGATTTTCACCTGAAACAAAGCCAGCCAGAGAAAACAATAAAATTTTGACAATTAGCCACAAACATATGCCCACAACACAGCTGAAATACAACAGAGAGTAGCAGTTTTATGTCCCCGTCAGAAGTCCAGCCCCAGCCTTCAATTTGGACCAAGCAAAATCAAGAATTGTGGAAAGTCCTAGTTTGGTCCAGAATAGTCGAATCAAAATATCCCTGTGGGTTTGGCAGCTCCTAGCTTTAAAACAAACATAGCAGCAATGGCTATAGGGCAACAACTGTGAAACCTGTCTACAAGCCTCAAACAAAAGTCTGTCTTCCTATTTCTGCAAGTCCCCCTTATACCAGGAATGACTTAGCAATCAATTAGTTTCCGGAGGTCACTCTAGACTCCAGCAGTTTCTGTTGGGATTAATCAAACCCGAAAGAAATGCTATTTGCTAATAGGCAATAATAAGTTTAGTTTAGAAATTAGAAAACACCTCCTTACTCTGACACTCCAAGGATGGTCTGTTGTATCTGACTTTTAACAAACTCTTCACCCTATGATCACAAAATCATGACAGTGATGGTTTCTATCACATAATTTTATGTCTTATCTGTAGGCCTCAAATATATTTTACCCTGTCTAGATACTTGTATACAAATCCTCAAATCATACCTCTTTGTCTCTACTGTTGGTATTCAGCATCTCCCCAAATCCTTATTTCTGTTTAGGTGTAAACAGTGTAGGCCTTGGGAAGGTCTTTTGAGTACAGTTGTTTTAACCGGCTTGTCTACTTTCTTTTTTGTCTGTCAGGACCATATATCCTTCACCTTTCTCTCACTGGTCCCATCCTTATCCCTCACCTTTACTCATCACCAGCTCTAAATCGTTCCTACCAAAATAGTGTTTGATTTTAAGATTGAAAGAACATATCTTGCATGTTATAGAACAGATAACTCACTAAAGATGAGCAGGTGCTAAGAAAGATGAGAATAAATTATTTTATGAATTTTGGGTGTATTTGATTCACCTAAACTTCATATAGATTGTGTGTGTGTGTGATTTGCTGCTAAAACGTGGCAGAAGCTACTATATTCGATGTCTCAATTATGGTCTTATTGAGACTTTTTCTATTTCAGAGGCTGAGCACAAGCTTCCACTGTTTATAAGAAGAAATAAGATGAAAATACCCATTGCAGAATATTTCAGCAAGCCAAAGTCTCTTCCCAGGCCTAAAACTCAAGAGAGCATATCAACAAAACCAACATAAGCAAGGAGTATACAGCAAGGATACAGTCTCTCTCCCCAGAGAAGATTTTATCCTGTAACACACCAAAGGTAGAAATTCTAGACTGGGCTGTCTTTCACAAACGTGAGTTTCACTTTGTTATAACATCAAATTATCAAAAACATGTTTTTGGTATGGAGGAATCAATAGCTCCTCTATATGTTGGTACATGTAAATCTCAAAGCACCTGTATATAATGATACTAAATAAATATTAAGGGAGATAATATTTCTATTTGTAGTTAAATTAGTACCATGTATAAAAGAAATATGTTTATATACTATATTTCTAGTCTCGCTACTATTAATATTAGTACATAAGCATTGGGCTCTGATACTAGAAAAATCATCCATAATCAGAATTAGGCAATTTCAATTCTACACTACCCCAAAATCTGATAAAAAATAAAAAGCAACGACAATAAACAAACAGAATTTTAACATCTGAGCTACTTTTTGCAATCTACTGTGTTTCAATGTTGTTGGACTATTGGAAAAATGGTCATCTCCTTACCCAATCTTTTGTTTAGAATGTTTGCACTGATATTCAAAACAGATATTATAAATTTTTTGTGTGTGTGCATTTATGCATACACTCTTTTTTTTTAAACATCTTTATTGGGGTATAATTGCTTTACAATGGTGTGTTAGTTTCTGCTTTATAACAAAGTGAATCAGTTATACATATACATATGTTCCCATATCTCTTCCCTCTTGCATCTCCCTCCCTCCCACCCTCCCTATCCCACCCCTCCAGGCGGTCACAAAGCACCGAGCTGATCTCCCTGTGCTATGCGGCTGCTTCCCACTAGCTATCTACCTTACGTTTGGTAGTGTATATATGTCCAAGCCTCTCTCTCGCTTTGTCACAGCTTACCCTTTCCCCTCCTCATATCCTCAAGTCTGTTCTCCAGTAGGTCTGTGTCTCTATTCCTGTCTTACCCCTAGGTTCTTCATGACATTTTTTTTTCTTAAATTCCATATATATGTGTTAGCATACGGTATTTGTCTTTCTCTTTCTGACTTACTTCACTCTGTATGACAGACTCTAGGTCTATCCACCTCATTACAAATAGCTCAGTTTCGTTTCTTTTTATGGCTGAGTAATATTCCATTGTATATATGTGCCACATCTTCTTTATCCATTCATCCGATGATGGGCACTTAGGTTGTTTCCATCTTCGGGCTATTTTGTAGCTGCATGTAAATAGAGCTGCAATGAACATTTTGGTACATGACTCTTTTTGAATTTTGGTTTCCTCAGGGTATATGCCCAGTAGTGGGATTGCTGGGTCATATGGTAGTTCTATTTGTAGTTTTTTAAGGAACCTCCATACTGTTCTCCATAGTGGCTGAACCAATTCACATTCCCACCAGCAGTGCAAGAGTGTTCCCTTTTCTCCACACCCTCTCCAGCATTTATTGTTTCTAGATTTTTTGATGATGGCCATTCTTACCGGTGTGAGAGGATATCTCATTGTAGTTTTGATTTGCATTTCTCTAATGATTAATGATGTTGAGCATTCTTTCATGTGTTTGTTGTCAATCTGTATATCTTCTTTGGAGAAATGTCTATTTAGGTCTTCTGCCCATTTTTGGATTGGGTTGTTTGTTTTTTTCTTATTGAGCTGCATGAGCTGCTTGTAAATTAATCCTTTGTCAGTTGCTTCATTTGCAAATATTTTCTCCCATTCTGAGGGTTGTCTTTTGGTCTTGTTTATGGTTTCCTTTGCTGTGCAAAAGCTTTGAAGTTTCATTAGGTCCCATTTGTTTATTTTTGTTTTTATTTCCATTTCTCTAGGAGGTGGGTCAAAAAGGATCTTGCTGTGATTTATGTCATAGAATGTTCTGCCTATGTTTTCCTCTAAGAGTTTGATAGTGTCTGGCCTTACATTTAGGTCTTTAATCCATTTTGAGCTTATTTTTGTGTATGGTGTTAGGGAGTGATCTAATCTCATACTTTTACATGTACCTGTCCAGTTTTCCCAGCACCACTTATTGAAGAGGCTGTCCTTTCTCCACTGTACATTCCTGCCTCCTTTATCAGAGATAAGGTGACCATATGTATGCACACACTCTTAATGATAACACTTATACTACACTTACTGTGTGTCAGGAATCATTCTAAACACTTTAGATATGGTAACTTGTTTAAGTTTCACCATAACTATTTGAGGTAGCTATTATTTTTATACTCACTTTTTTTTTCTTTTTTTAATTATTATTAATTAATTAATTTATTTTTAGCTGTGTTGGGTCTTCGTTTCTGTGCAAGGGCTTTCTCCAGTTGAGTCAAGCGGGGGCCACTCTTCATCGCGGTGTGCGGGCCTCTCACTATCGTGGCCTCTCTTGTTGCGGAGCACAGGCTCCAGACATGCAGGCTCAGTAGTTGTGGCTCACGGGCCCAGTTGCTCCGTGGAATATGGGATCTTCCCAGACCAGGTCTCGAACCCATGTCCCCTGCATTCTCAACTGCTGCGCCACCAGGGAAGCCCCTCACTTTTTTTTTTAAATAAGAAAACTTATTTAAAAATAAGTTTAAATTCTCTGAGGCACAGAGAGTTGTACTCATTGGGATGAGACAAAACAGTTGTAAAAAATGTCATCATTCAAATACAGCAGAGGTTTTTCTCACATAAGAGTCCAAGGTGTGTGTTTTCAACCTGCAGATGACTTCACTTTACTTGGTGATTCAGAGGCCCTGGATCCTTCCATCTTCTGGCTCTACCGTTATCTAGAGTTTCACTGTTAATTTCTTCCTGCTGGCAAAAGAAAGTAGTATCTTCCTATAGCTGCTGTAATAAATTACCACAAACTTAGTGGCTTAAGCCGATACAAGTTTCTTACAGTTCTGGGACTGAGGTCCAAAATGGATCTCACTGGGCTAAAACCAAGGTGTTGGCAGGGCTGCATTCCTTTTGGAGGCTTTAGGGGAGAATCTGTTTCCTTGCCTGTCCAACCTCTAGAGGTTACCCACACTCCTTGCCTCATGACTCCCTTCTATCTTTAAAGCCAGCAGTGGCTGGTTGAGTCTTTCTCATAACACATCACTGATACTGACTCTTCCGTCCCCCCTCTTCCACTGTTAAGGACCCTATGATTACATTGGGCCTGCCTGTTATCCAGGTTATCCAAGATAATCTTATCTTAAGGTCAAATGATTAGCAATTTAACTCCACTTTACCATGTAACACCATAGGTTCCAGAGATTAGGATCTTTGGGGGGACATTATTCTGCCTCCCACAGGGAGGGTACATCTGCTTAAAGTCTTGGTATACATGATATACAATGCTGTGTATTGTGTGTTTCGAAGGTGTACAGAATCTTTTTCATTTATACATATAGATATATCTATTCATCTCCGGATTATTTTCCCATATAGGTTATTACAGAATGTTGAGTAGAACTCCCTTGTTATACGTAGGTCCTTGTTGATTATCTATTTTATATGTAATAGTTTCTATTTGTAAATCCCCGCTTCCTAATTTATCCCTTCTCCACATCTTTCCCCTTTGTTAACCATAATTTTATTTTCTACTTTTGTGATTGTTTCTCTTTTGTCAATTGGTTCACTGGTATTACTTTTTAGATTCCACCTATAAGTGGTATCATACAATATTTGTCTTTTTCTTTCTGACTTACTTCACTTAGTATGATTACAACTAGGTTCATCTTTGTTGCTGCAATTGGCATTATTTCATACTTTTCATGCCTGAACAATATTCCATTGTGGACATGTGCCACTTTTTCTTTATCCATTCATTGGTCAATGGACATTTTGGTTGCTTCCATGTCTTGGCTATTGTAAATCTTGCTGCAGTGCACGTTTGGGTGCATCTTTTCGAATTCTGGTCTTTAGATACATACCCAGCAATTGGACTGCCGGATCATGTGGTAGCTCAATTTTTACCTTTTAAAGCTGCCTCCATTCTGTTCTCATTAGTGGCTGCTACCAGTTTACATCCCACCAGCAGCATAAGAGGGTACCAATTTCTCCACCACCCCTTCAGCATTTCTTGTTTGTAGATATTTTGCTGATGGCCATTCTAACTGGTGTGAGGTGATACCTTTTTGTATTTTGGATTTGCCTGACTCTAATAATTAGTGATGTTGAACAGTTTTTCATGTGCTTTAAGAAAAAAAAAACAACGGTGTGAGTAGAATTTACCTCTTGAAATTGTCTTCTTGAAAGTTTGCCCTGTGTTGAATTTTCTTGTCGATTCCTGACCGCAGGACATTTTTTGAGGGCAGGTGTCATTTACAGCCCTGCAGTCCTTGTGAATATTATGTGACCGTTAGCACTAGGTTTAAAGCTGCTGTTGCGGGAAACGGCCACAAGGTGGCAGGATTTCTCAATTCCCCACTCTGGTTACTAGGGCAACAGAGCCTTCCTGGAAGTCCTGTTCCTTTGTTGTAAATTAGAGTGGAATGTGCCAGGACAAACCCCCAAAAGCTTATGTCTCATTACTTCTTTGTTTTTTTAATTTAATTTTTATTTTCTATCAGAGTAAATTTGATTACAATGTTGTGTTTGTTCTCAGTGTACAGAACCTGCTTCATTTATGCATATACATATATCTATTCATGTACCGATCCTGTTCCCGTGTAGGTTATTACAGACGGTTGAGTAGACCTCCCTTGCAATGAGGTAGGTCCTTTTTGATATATTTATTTTATCTGTATTAGTATATGTATGTTAACCCCAACATGCTAATTGACCCATTCCTCCCACCTTTCCATTTGGTTAGCCATAAGTTTGTTTTCTAAGTCTGTGTCTTTCTCTGTGGAAATATGTTCATTGGTATCCGTTTTTAGATAACACCTATAAATGACATCATAGGATATTTGTCCTTCTCTTTCTGACTTCACGTAGTATGATCATCTCTAGGCTCATCTATGGTTCTGCAAAGGGCACTGTTTCATTCTTTTTTTGTGGCTAATATTCCATTGTGTACATGTACCACTTCTGTCCATTCACGTGTCGATTGACATTTTGGTTGCTTCCATTTCTTGGCTACTGTAAATCTTGCTGCAGTGGACATTTGGGTGATTGTGTCTTTTAGATTCTGGTCTTCTCGGTTGATAGGCCCAGTAGCAGGTCAGCCAGATCATATGGTAGCTCAAGTTTTACCTTTTAATGGCACCTCCATTCAGTTCTCGTTAGTGGCTGTCACCAGTATACATCCCACCAACAGCATAAAGGGTATGCATTTCTCCACAACCCCTTCAGCATTTATTGTTTGTCGACTTTTTGCTGATTGCCATTCTAACTGGTGTGAGGTGATACTTCTTTGTTGTTTGGATATGCATGTCTCCAATTATTCATTATGTTGACCATTTTTCCATGTCTTTTTTTTTAATTAAAAAAAGAGTAAACTTTACCTTGTGAAAATTTGCCCCGTGTTGAATTTTTTTTGTCAATTTCAGACTGTAGGACATTTTTGGAGGGCAGGTGTCATTTACAGCCCTGCCTTGTGAATGTTAAGTGACCATTAGCACTAGGTTTAAAGCTGCTGTTTCAGGAAATGGCCACAAGGCGGTGCAATATCTACATCCCCAACTCTGGTTACTAGGGCAACAGAGCCTTCTTGGAAGACATGTTCCTAGGTTGTAAATCAGAGTGGAAGGTGCCAGGACAAACCCCCAAAAGCTTATGTCTCATTACTTCTTGTTTTTTTAATTTAAATTTTATTTTCTATCGGAGTAAACTCCAGTACAATGTTGTGTTTGTTGTAGGTGTACAGAATCTGGTTCATTTATGCACATACGTTTATCTATTCATCTTCAATCCTGCTCCCATATAGGTTATTACAGAGTGTTGAGTAGACCTTACTTGGTATATGGTGGTCTTTGGTGATTATATATTTTATTTTAGTATATGTATGTTAACCCCCGTATCCTAATTTATCCATTCCTCCCGCCTTTCCTTTTGGTTAACGATAAGTTTGTTTTCTAAGTCTGTGAGTATCTTTCTCTGTGGAAATATATTCATTGGTATCAATTTTTAGATAACATCTATACATGATATCGTAGGATATTCTTGTTCTTACTTCACATATGATTATCTCTAGGCTCATCTATGGTGCTGAAAACAGCATTTTTTCATTCTTTTCCGTGGCTAATATTCCATTGGCTACATGTACCACTTCTTGTTTGTCCATTCATCTGTTGATGGCCGTTTTGGTTGCTTCCATATCTTGGCTATTGTAAATCTTGCTGTAGTGGACGTTTGGGCCTGTGTCTCTTCCATTCTGGTCTTCTCAGGTTATAGGCCCAGTAGTGGGTCTGCAGGATCATATGGAATTTTTACTTTTTAAAGGCACCTCTGTTCTGTTCTCCTTAGTGGCTGTTACCAGTTTACATCTCTCCAACAGCATAGGAGGGTATGCATTTCTCCACCACCCCTTCAGCATTTCTTGTGTGTAGACTTTTTGCTGATGGCCATTCTGACTCATGATGGGTGATGCCTCTTTGTTGTTTGGATTTGCATGTCTCTAATTATTCATGATTTTGAGCATTTTTCCACGTCCTTTTTTTTTGTTTTTGTTTTTTTAAAGAGTAACAAATTCTGTTGTTTTAAACCACTGGTTTGCAACAGTTTGTTACGGCAGCCCTAGGAAACAATTACAGGGCTTTTATAATCGGTGAAAATTAAACTTTGTAGTGCTTGTAATGATCTTTCTCCAGCTTTCAATATTAAACTGTGCCTTATTCCATATGGAGTAATTTAAGGAAAAGGCATAATGTTCCATGCCACCAACTAGATTTACTCAGAAAAACCTGGAACTTTGAAAGATACAACTTAAGACATTAAGCTTTGTTCTTCTACCATTGCGGGGGCTTTTCTTTGTTTACATATGTTGCTCATAGACCTTAGACGGATAACTATAAAGATCACTAAGAATAAAGCAATGTAAGAGACAGTGAACATCAATGTTAAATTCAATGAACTTTCTACCAAATATATATATATATATATATATATATATATATATATATATATAATTTGAGATGCCAATGAGTAAAAAGAATAGAAACTTAATTATGCAAACTCAGAAAAGGCTTCTGAAATGTTACTTTAGCTGTGACAGAGAATAATCACTTTAAACGTAATTGCTCTACATTTACTGGTAGGAACTAAAATATCTTTTTCGAGCCCCATCTTCCCTTGCCAATGCCCTCATACAAATGTTGAGTTATGGATTTTTGCACTTTATGAAATTTAAATTCCTTAGTGATATTCAGCACAATCATTCACACAAATAAAACAGATATATGGCAACTCAATCCTATTATCATTGATTAATAACAGAATCATACATGATATGGACAAATAGATGTATATACAATTACATGCATATTTTCATATATGCTTATATTATTTATAGAAACATACATTTACATTAGCTTGAATATTATTATATGATAGTAGACAGATGCACATATAAAGTTAACTTTATTTGCTTAAGAACCAATATATTTTATTGTAAAGAAGTACATATGGAAGGAAAAGAATAGCTGCTAAGAGCTACATTTTTGTTTTTCTTTTTAAGAACTGTTTCTTTTTAAATTTGGGTAATGACAAAATTGATCCTTCAACAGCCTTTTAAAATAATATAGCCTGAAAAATTAAATTTTGTAATTGAAATAATTTACCATCATTATTGAAATTAAGAAAATATATTAAAGAGAGTCTTAACTCTTCAGTGATTGCTTTAGAACCACAAAGGCATTACAAAGGAAGAACAGAGATGGGCTCCGTACTCCAAAAGAAATCAATTCTTGAGTTTCTCAATCCAACACTTATTCCTAGAATCACTATATTCCTTTGAAGTAACTAAATTGAATATAAAAGCTGCAAATAGGTAACCACCCATACAGAACATTTTGGTGGACTTAAAGGAGTTTCAGAATAGCTGCCTCCATAAATATGTAGGCAATAAATCAGAAAGACATTGATATAAACATATAATAATAAAACTGAAAGGTCAGAAGGCACATTCTGAAGAATGCAATCTTGTAAATAAAAGAGAATGAAGGTTTACTAATAAGGTAAAATTCTCAAGAAATGCTTATTTGAGGCTTAGAAAATTATTTTTTAAATTACACATTTAAATCTTATGCAAAAACAAAAAAATGCTTTTTTAGTGCTTTTTATCACTTAGTTCTAAAAAAAGAAAGTTTAAAAAATTCACAACAGAAATAAGAGAAAATGAAAGTTTCTTCCATTTCAAATATTCTATGAAATATTGTATGAAATTCTATATTTTCTCCTAATTTTCCTTAAACTTAAAAAAAATGACATTAGTGTAGTATAGAGTTCACTGTAGATTCAGTGCTATTTTCTTTATCCTGCTTTTCTTCCTTATGTGGTGAATCTAGTTCATTTCTATTTTCCTCCTCACTGGAATCACTGTTCAATCCACCTTCAACTCTGGTGAACTTCTTGTCATGTGAAGAACTTTCACAGGCTTTGTCTGTGGGAACAGCTCCTTTTCTTTGGGGTAAGATAGTGAAAAATGCTTCTTGCCAGTCTCTTGTTTCTAGGTATTCCAGAATAATCTCAAACACTGCAACAAAGACAAACTCCATGTGTTTCTAAACCTAGTTCATCACAATGGTGCATGCTTTAAAACACACTGCTTTTGTGTTAAGAGTGCTAGTATGTCCTAGTAACTACTTTGTTCTTATTACTTCTTTCTCCTGTATTAGCTGTCAGAGCCAATATGCCTAAGGCTCTCAACGCTGCTACCTCTTTTGTAGCTTTTTCTCATTTCAGTTCTTAAGCACTCAGAGGTTTACCATTATCTGTTGTCAATTATAATAGACAGAGGACCTTTTTTGTTTCCTTCCTATTCTTTTTTCCTTCCACTTCTTTATCCTTTATGTGCTAACATAAAACTAGAAAAAAAAAAGGGTTAGTGTTAACCTAAATTTCTTCTATCTTTCCTATATAGTGCCACTCACTCTGGGGAGTGTCTTGCCTGCTTTTTTTTTTTTTTAAATACTATCTTCGATGTCCTTTCACTTTAAGACACTGCTGGGGGAAATTTGGATTACTTTATGATAGAAAAGTACTTTCCACTAATTTAGCAAAAGTCTTAGAAGAAGTTCATTCCTTGAATCAATAAGTTTGTTTCTATAACTCCTTAGAGCCTGCTATAGAGAAAATTTAAAAGCCCAATTATGTGTACTAACAAAAATCTCTACTGAAAAATTTTTAAAAAGCAAAACTCCAGGCAAAGACTTAAGTCTGAGGATGTCTCTTACAATGATATTTACAATAGTAAAAAGAAAAAAAATAACAACAGGAGAATGGTTACATTATTGTGTATTTAGATGATGGAAAATTACATAGCCACTAACAGTGATTCAATAAATATAATAATAAATAGGGGGGAAACACCCTGGATTTATAACATTTTATGCAATAGAGTAAGAATCCAATTATGTAATAAATAATATTATATATGCATAGGAAAAGAACTGGAAGAAAACACACCAAAAACTTTCTACAAAGTATCTCTGCATAGTAAAATTACACCTATTTATTTTTCTTTATACTTTTGTACATTTTCAAAATTTTGTAAAGTATGCATATATTATTCAAAAAAATCATAAATGATGACATTTTATAATTTTGTACCCCAAATTGTGTGTTTTCCAAAGGTGTATATTTTCTACTTGTCCAAAATGTAAATGTAATGTTATTTTTCACAGTGTTCACTCAGGTACATTTTCAGTTTATCCCCTTATAGCTTACCATGATTAATTGCCAAAACTTTTCTACTATTCATCTTCACAAAATTTCCAAGAGGGAGCTGTGCATGATCAATTCCATGTTCTGATGCTTGTTTATACGTGAGTCCCTAAAACAAAGACACTGTGACTTGGGCTAGAACATTACATTATTTAAAGTCTATGAAAGAATAAATAATTTTTAGGAAAGACCTTAGTTCAGAGAATATAATCTGAAAAAGTGTGTGTGTACGTTTAACCACTAATTTGGAAACATTCTCTTGACAATAAGTATAGTTAGAATGTTGCTGGCATTTGTCTTAACCAATTTACAAATGAGGAAACCAAAGACATTATGCTCTCTGTCCCATCACAAAGTTCCTCAGTGGCAGAACCAAAGGAAAAACCTGGCTCATGCCTCCTGACTCAAATAGCGTCTCATCACTCCACACTGCCTTTCTCTCTTAAAGTACACAAACTGAATTCCTAGAGAAGCATCATCATTCTTCCCATGACTTTAAAAGATAAAACTATGTTTCAATTACATAACACTAAGAGGCACAAATGGCAAACACAAATTAAATAAAAACCTGAATTGAAAAAAATGTTCAACTGCCTATAAATTTTATTCTTCCCTTTCTGTCAATTAAAAGAATGCTGAATATAAATTTTCTCTCTTCTCAAAATTAAAATCCTTAAAGCCTGGGTCTAATCAGGACTGAAAGAGCAAAAAGACAGAGTGAAGGAGGAAGAAGAGCTAAACTTCTCAACCAATAGTTTGCATGTTTTATTTTTTTAATTTTTTTTAATTTTTTTTTTTTTTTGCGGTACGCAGGCCTCTCACTGTTGTGGCCTCTCCCATTGCAGAGCACAGGCTCCGGACGCGCAGGCTCAGCGGCCATGGCTCATGGGCCCAGCCGCTCCGCGGCATGTGGGATCTTCCCTGACCAGGGCACAAACCCGCGTCCCCTGCATTGGCAGGCGGACTCTCAACCACTGTGCCACCAGGGAAGCCCTATTTTTAAAATTTTTATAGCACTGACCTCACTGGGTTGCAGTGAGGATAAAGCAAACTAATATATGCAAAATGCTTTGCTTAGCTAGAAAGGTGACTGAAATACTGTAGGCACTCAAACATCAACTATCAGTATTTACTAACAAGAAAACTGATATTACTATCAAGAAAACTGATATATCAATTTTAAGTATGAGCAAAAGCAAAAATAAAAACTTAATAGTACCTTGTGATGGTTGTGATCTACTAATCCTCCAATCACATAGGCCTTTGATTCATCTAATTCCTTTAGTACATTAGGTGAATCTGATGTAAGATAAACCAGGTCTTCTTTCTGTATGAATTCACTATAGTGCTCTGGTTTGATGTGGATATCCTTTAAAACACAAGGGGAAAGATGTTATTAATAGGATTTTGTGAAAATTGGCTAAAAATGATTATTTTCTTTTCCCTAGACAAACCCATCCAAAAAATATATGAAAGGAAGTTTGAAAGAATATTATAACAATGTATTATTTATTTAGAATCTACTACTCCAACATCTTTTCACCTCACATCTCAATTATTTAAGTAGCCTCCTGACGTTATTTCCCTGTCTCTAGCCTCAGATCTCTCCAGTTTACTTCCACGCACGGATGGTGCACTCATTTTCTGAAAACACTATCACGTTTTATCTTTATCTGTAGAATAAAATTCAAACTCCTTAACTTAGTAATTCTTTCCTGAATATAGCAGTAACCTATCTTTCTCTGTTCCAACAAAACAAATGCATTTTTGTCATGTATTTGCTCACTTTGTTCTCCAGCCAAAGAACGCCTTCTCCAATTACTTCCTTCTCCATCTACATGAATCATCTAAAGGAAAGGGCTTACAGATTTAATAAATTCCATGCATCTGCTTCCACAAAGATACACATTTGAAATCTTCTTCACCAAAACTGTCAGGTCAGAGGTACAAGACTGAACAACAGTTGGCAGTCAGAATTTTGCAAATTGCACCAGAAGAATAAAGGAAGATGCATCCATCGCCAGGCTCAGACGGCATTTCTCAATAATTTTTGTGGAAATCAAAAATGAAGCGGAGACCTCTCACCTAAGATGTATACCTTATTGATTAATAAACAGCCATTTTTCTGGAAAATGGTATATTATAAACTTGATCCCTATGCTGAATAAGGGCCCCAAGAGGAATGTGCATAATTAGAGACCAGCCAACTCACATCTCTCTGGAAAACTGGTGGTATGAAATAATAAATTTAACAAGCCACAAAATAGCTGAACGTATGCCTATTCTAACTTATTACATTATTTCTTAGAAAAATAGGCATGAACATAAAACTTGGTAAATATATTGTACTTTAAAACTTAAAAAACCTTTGAAAATGTTTTATACTATGGACTATTAATAAATTAAATGCAGTCATTATGGGATTAGTGAGTGAGACAGGGAAAGTCTATCACAGTGAGAACTGGCTTGGAGAAAGGAAAAAAGTGTAGGAATAACCCACTACTTCTCTGAGTAGAATAGGGTTAAGGTTCCTTAGGGACTGGTACTAAAGCCAATCTATTAGTAATCTTTGCAAATGACTGAGAGTAGTTTAGTCCAATAAAAAAAATGTGAGCCACATATATAATTTGAAATCTTCTAATAGCCACATGAAAAAAAGTGAAAAGAAATAGATGAAATTAATTTTAATAAATTAATTTGGTTTTTTTTTAATTTTAAGGAGATATTTTACATTCTCTCTCTTTTTTTTTGTACTAATGTCTATTTGACATTTATAGCACATCTCAACTCAGACCAGTCACATTTCAAGAGTTCAGCAGCCACATGTGGAAGTGGACACCATATGGTATAGCACAGATTTAGAAGAAAGAGAATGCAAGTACATTTCCAAATTTTAGAGTGACTTCACTCTTATAAATAATGTATAGCCAGTTTGCTAGGTAGAGACTGCATACAGATCTTTAAATTTTTTCCTTTTTAAAAAAATATGTTTTAAAGTTGGCAGTAAAATAGCAAGTGAGATTTCATGAAAGCAAGTACAGACTATATCTCAAGGATCTTAGCTTCTTCCACTGGTAAACTTAGGTACAGTGATATGCAGGGTTTGTAGCTGCTGACTCTTATATTTATTAGCATTGTGTAGAACTTAGGTAAAACATGTAGACCTTTAAACATAAAAATACCTTGAATTATGTGAGAGTTAATCTATTTTAGTTACCTTCCAGTTGACCCATCCTTTGTCATTTTCATCCATGTTCTTTTTCAACTGGCCTCCATGGCTTGTCAAGTAAAACTGATAGAGAGATTGGCAGGTATAGAAAGAGAGAGCAAATGACTATTAAAGTCAATATTTTATTCCCTCATACACTCATCTGATTATCAATGAAAGACAAAATATTTTCATTCTGGAAAAAAATGAATTTATGGCATGCTTTAAACGTGCAAGAATAAATTTGTGGTACAAGCAACGTGTATTTTTGTGTATCTCCTAACCCACTAACTTCTGTATTCCATCTACATTTTCATCCTGTTTTCTAAGCAGTTATAATCTGCCTCTTGTTTAATGATCACTTTACTATAAACTTCCTGCTTCCATGTGAAGATTCCCTTCCCCTTCTTTTGCCACTACAGTTATTTTTTACCAGTCCAAAATCTTCATAATTTTGCTTTGACTCTAAACCCTGAAACCTATTTCAAATCTAATCAAGGGTGAGAAGAATATAGAATGTAAAAATATAATATTACTATCACTTGATAAGAAGAAAATATCTAACCAAAAGTATATTAAGAGTTTCTGGTTTTTAACATCAGTGAGCCAGAATTAATTTTTAGGTCACCTAGAATTCAAACAAATTCAGTAAGAAAAATGACCCTACTCTTAAGAGCAGCCAACTAGTCTCACAAATCACTTCCTCATTCTAGCTAATAAGGTACCTTTCAAAATTATTAGTGACTCAATATCCTTTAAGTAGAAAAAATCTAGCCAACAGACACAATGGCACATATCAGCCAGGGGCAGTTACCCCATTCCCCAGAAAGGAAGGAATTGAGAGCTGAGAAACTGGTATGGAAATATGCATAAGTCCTTTAAAGAAGATGTTCAACTACACAACAGTGAACAGGTCAGTGTGTATATGACTAATGATGAATGGGCACAATGTGTTTGAGAATGACATGAAAAAATGTTTAAAATATTTTATTTTTGTAGAAAAATAAAACATTTTTACAAATAGGCGTTTTGTTCTCTAAGAAAGATTACTTGTAAGACTCTTTCTTATAAAAGCAACGAGGATTACCTATGCCTTTTCCGAAGGAAGATATAAAAGGAAATTGGAAGTTTGTTTTAAATTCCCCAAACATACCTGCACAGGATGCAGTGCTCGTCGATTTTCTGCATAACATCGTTGAATCTGCTTATGAAGTTTCTTAATGTCCTATAAAAGAGTGAAATTTTTAAAGCAATATTTTCAAAATTATCTATGGCCATTCCACAATCCGAGTGGAATAGAATAAGCAGAAGGGATGACTAGATAGGGACATCCTTTCTTTTGAAATACAAGTCCTTTCTGATAATTTCCATTCAGTTTTCTTACATACTAATAAAATAATTACCATAAGTCAATACTCTATAAGTGACCCATTATTTCACATTTTGTAGCCACTTAAAATGCAAGTTCAGGAAAACTTTCACTCTTCTTAAGAGACAACAAAAGAAAAAAAGACCTCTCTTATAGTCATGCTATTACAATTTTTATAACTACCAAAGGTTATAAACATATTCCTTTTAGTAGCATTGTTTAAACAACCAGGTTTCTCAAACTATTAAATAAGAAATAATTCTATTAAGCCAATCATATTTCTTATTTTCTTCCTTTTGATTAGGATAAATAACAAACTCCCCACAGCTCTTTATGATTAATATGCAATTACTGAGTTTCATAATCTCTTAGAGTATCTGTCTTTCCCTCTGTCTATACATATACATATAAATAAAAGCAACTTATTAGCTACTTTAATTTAGGGTAACAGATTTTGAAAAACTTAATTTTAAGATGCATTTTAAAGCTGGTTTGGTGGTGCTGATTTCCCTTCGCTTTTGCATAAAGCTTTCGATTTCTCCATCTAATACGAATGAGAGCTTTGCTGGGTGGAGTACACATTCCTGCACACTAACAACAGAAGGTCAGAAAGAGAAATCAAGGAAACAATCCCATTTATCATCACATCAAAAAGAATAAAAATACTTAGGAATAAACCTACCTAAGGAGGCAAAAGACCTGTACTCAGAAAACTGTAAGATACTGATGAAAGAAATCAAACATATGGAGAGAGATCTAAGATATTCCATGTTCTTGGATTGGAAGAGTTAATATTGTCAAAATTACTATAGTACCTAAAGCAATCTACAGATTCAATGCAATCCCTATCAAATTACCAATGGCATTTTTCACAGAATTAGAACAAAAAATTTTTAAATTTGTATGGAAACACAAAAGACTGAGTAGCCAAAGCAATCTTGAGAAAGAAAAACGCAGCTGGAGGAATCAGGCTCCCTGACTTCAGACTATACTACAAAGCTACAGTCACGAAAACAGTATGGTACTAGCACAAAAACAGAAATATAGATCAATGGAAAAGGATAGAAAGTCCAGAGATAAACCCATGCACCTATGGTCACCTAAAGGAGGCAAGAATATACAATGGAGAAAAGACAGTCTCTTTAATAAGTGGTGCTGGGAAAACTGGACAGCTATATGTAAAAGAATGAAATTAGAACACGCCCTAACACCATACACAAAAATAAACTCAAAATGGATTAAAGACCTAAATGTAAGGCTGGAGACTATAAAACTCTTAGAGGAAAACATAGGCAGAACACTCTTTGACATAAATCGCAGCAAGATCTTTTTCAATGCACCTCCTAATGAAAATAAAACCAAAAATCAAACAAATTATTGTTTTTCTTTTCAGTTTTTTTTTTTTTTTGGCCATGCACATGGGATCTTAGTTCCCCAATCAGGGATCAAACCCACGCCCCCCTGCATTGGAACTGTGGAGTCTTAACCACTGGACCACCAGGGAAGTCCGAGTGGGACCTTTTTAAGTTTAATTAAGCTTAAAGTTTAATTAAAACTTAACCTTTTAAGTTTAATTAAACTTCAAAGCTTTTGCACAGCAAAGGAAACCATAAACAATGAAAAGACAACCCTCAGAACAGGAGAAAATATTTGCAAATGAAGCAACTGACAAGGGATTAATCTCTAATATATACAAACAGCTCATGCAGCTCAATATCAGAAAAACAAACAACCCAATCAAAAAATTGGGAAGAAGACCTAAATAGACATTTCTCCAAAGACATACAGATGACTAAAAAGCACATGAAGAGATGCTCAACATCACTAATTATTAGAGGAATTCAAATCAAAAGTATACTGAGGTATCACCTTACACCAGTCAGAATGGCCATCATTAAAAAATCTACAAACAATACATCCTGGAGAGGATGTGGAGAAAAGGGAATCCTCCTGCACTGTTGGTGGGAATGTAAACTGGTATAGCCACTATGGAGAACAGTATGTATGTTCCTTAAAAAAATAAAAATAGAGCTCCCATATGATCCAGGAATCCCATTCCTGGGCATATATCTGGAGAAAACCATAATTCAAAAAGATACATGCACTCCAATGTTCATTGCAGCACTATTTACAATAGCCAGGTCATGGAAGCAACCTAAATGTCCACTGACAGAGGAATGAATAAAGAAAATGTGGTACATATATACAATAAAATAATACTGAGCCATAAAAAAGAATAAAATAATGCCATTTGCAGCAACATGGATGCACCTAGAGTTTGTCATACTGAGTGAAGTAAGTCAGACAGAGAAAGATACATATCATATGATATCGCTTATATGTGGAATCTAAAAAAAGGGTACACGTGAACTTATCTACAAAACATAAATAGAGTTACAGATGTAGAAAACAAACTTATGGTTACCAGAGGGTAAGGTGGGGGAGGGGTAAATTGGAAGACTGAGACTGACATATACACACTACTATACATAAAATAGATAACTAATAAGGATGAACTGTATAGCACAGAGAACTCTAGTCAATACTGTGTAATGGCTTATATGGGAAAAGAATCTGAAAAAGAGTGCATGTATGTATATGTATAACTGATTTACTTTGCTTACACCCAAAACTAACACAACATTATAAATCAACTATACTCCAACAAAAAATTTTAAAGAAAGATGCATTTTAGAGGGCTCCAATCGAGATCGCAAAATAGAAGGACACAGAGCTCACCTCCTCCCACAAATACATCAAAAATACGTCTACATGTGGAACAATTCTCACAGAATACCTGCTGAACACCGGCAGATCTCAGACACCCAAAACTGCAGGAAAGATCTCCATGTAACTGGGTAGGATGAAAGAAAAAAAAGGAATCGGGACAAGACTTGAGCCCCTGGGTGGGAACAGTGAAAGAGGAAAGGTTCCTGCACCCGGGGAAGCCCCTTCACTGGCAGGGAGATCAGCTGGGACAGAAAGGGAGCTTCAGAGGCTCAGAGGAGAGCACAGCAGCTGGTTTGCAGCAGGCAGAACAGACGGAGACCTGCACAAATGGTCCCTGCCATCGCCCTGCACTCCCCAGTCTGAGATCTGCTTTTGCTTTAAAGCTTGGGTTTCAGAGGACAGACCCAGGGAGAGGACTGGGGTTGGCTGCACGGAGACAGCCTGAAGGGGCTGGACTGTGGCTCGGGCCTGCCACAGAAGTGAAGCACCATTGTTAAGGGGTGCACAAAGGGAAGGGCAGGGTCCGCCATAGCAGCCTCACTCTTGGTGCACTCACAGCAGGTGTGCTGCTGCCACTGAAACCCCACTGTTAAGGGGCAGTGCCTGCTAAAGCTCCTTCTTTCTCAGTGAGCTCTCATCAGGCTCAGTGCTGCCTCCACGAGCTCTGGGAGCACGCAGTGCCAGCAAGTTGTCCATACACAGAGGCGGGGCTGAAATCAGAGCTGATCCCCAGGGGCCGTGTGACTTACGAAGCAGGGCTGATATCTGAGCCCTCTCCCTGTGGCTGTGCGATCTGTGGGTTTAGGCCACTGCTGCCAGCTTTGTAAACTCAGTTCCTGCGGAACATCCAAGTGGGCTACAGGTGCTCCCATGGCTGGGGCGGGTCTGGCCTTAGCAGCTGTGGGCTTTGTGGGTGTGTGCATATGGAGTTGGGCCAGGGTCTGGGCTCCATCCATAGCTCCCACGGCAGGTTCAGGTATGCAACTACTGCGGTCCTGGTACCTGAATTCAGTGGATCTGCGCTGGTGGCTTTGTGAACCCAGCACCCGAGGAACAACAGGGCCAATTGCCTGCATTCCCATGGTTGAGGTGAGGCTGAGGGCAGTGCCCATAACAGTGTACTTTGTGAGCCTGCACAACGGGTGACAGATGACACGACAGAGCACACTTCTCAGCGGACAGCTCTGGCAGAGGAATACTCAGTGGCTCCTCTCCCAGTGGGAGTGCTCCAATACTGCTTACCTCACACTACAGCTCAGAAATGGATCTGGGGGCTTCTACTCCAACAACTGGGGAATAGACCTTGCCTCCAATAGGGCTGTGACAACCACAGAGCAAAGAGGAGGCCCTGCTCAATATTCAGTGCAGGCTCTGGCCACCACAACCCCAGTCACACCCCCTATCGAGGAGACAACAGCAGGTATCCATACAAAAAACAGCTCTCTCACCAAAAATATTAAACCCATGCAGGCTACACAGGGACATTCCCACATAAAAATATCTCCAACTATTTAGGAAACAATTGTTTCTCCTAAACTCATAGAGTAAGAGAACTATAAGTAAAATGAAGAAAACAGAGGAACCACTCCCAATGAAAAGATCAAGAAATTGCCAATCAAAGACAATGAAACAGACTCCTTCAGTCTAACAGACATCAAGTTCAAAAAGGAGATAATGAAAATACTGAAGGAAGTAAGAAAGGCTATTGACAGAAATGCAGATTACCAGGAAAAGGAACTAGGAAATATAAACAGGAGACAAGAAAAATTAGAAAACTCATTTGCTGAGACAAAAGCTGAGCTAAAGTCAACGAACAGCAAATTGAATAATGCAGAAGAACAAATAAGCGATGTGGAAGACAGACTAATGGAAATCACACAATCAGAACAGCAAACAGAAAGCCAAGTGAAAAAAATTAAAGCAATATAAGATGTATGGGGTAAAATAAAGCAGGCCAATCTACACATAATAGGGATCCCAGAAGGAGAAGAAAGAGAAAAGGGAATCGAAAATGTATTTGAAGGAATTATGGCTGAAAACTCCCCAAACCTAAAGAAGTAAACAGTTATACAGATACAGGAAGCACAGAGTGTCCCAAACAAACCCGAACAGACTTACACCAAGACGTATTATAATTAAAAAATGGCAAAAGTAAAAGATAAAGAAAGTATTCTAAAGGCAGCAAGAGAAAAAAAAAGTTAATTACAAGGGAACCCCCATTAGGCTATCAGCTGATTTCTCTACAAATATGTTCCAGGCCAGAAGGGAATGGCAAGATATATTCAAAGTCCTGAAAGGGAAAAATCTGCAACCTAGGATACTCTACCCAGCAAGATTATCATTTAGAATAGAAAGAGAGAGAAAGAATTTCTCAGACAAGCAAAAACTAAAAGAAAAAAGCAATACTAAATATATCCTTAAAGAAATATTAAAAGGTCTTGTCTAAATAGAGAAGTAAGAATCTATACGAAAGAGAAAAATCACAATTGGAAAGTAAATCACTTAAATAAGCCAGTATACAGATTAAAAAAAAAAAGAAAGAAAGAAAAAATTTCTGTGAAAGCAAGATAACCACAATAAACAGCAAAAGGATGAACATGAATATGTAAGAGGACATCGAAATCATAAAATGTGGGGGAGGAGAGTAACAAAATGTAGGTTTTTTTTTTTAATGTGTTTTAGCCTATATGACTACCAGTTTAAAGGCAGTAGATATAGGAAGGGGTTAACATACTTGAACAACAGGGTAACCACAAATCAAAAACAGATTCACAAGAAAACAAAAAGAACACAAGCATAATACAAAAAAAAAATCACATCACAAAAGGAAATACAAAAAGGAAAAATAAACAAAGAAGAAATACAAAATCAAGTGGAAAACAAGGTTTAAAATGGCAATAAATACATACCTATCAATAATTACCTCAAATGTCAATGTGCTCCTATCAAAAGACCTAAAGTGGCAGATTGGATAAAAAAGCAAGCGCCTACAATATGCTGCGTACAAGAGACCCACTTTAGGGCAAAAGACACAAAAAGACTGATGTGAGGGGATAGAGAAAGATATTTCATACAAACGGAAATGACAAGAAAGTGGGGGTTGCAATACTCATATCAGACAAAATAGACTTTAAAACAAAGGTCATAAAGAAAGATAAAGAAGGACACTATACAATGATGAGAGGATCAATATAAGAAGATGATATTACATTCCTCAACATATATGCACCCAACATAGGAGCACCCAAATACATAAAATAAATACTAATGGACATTAAGGGAGAAACTGATGGGAAAACAGTAATAGTAGGAGACTTTAACACCCTACTCACAGCAATGGACAGATCTTCTAGACAGAAAATCAGTAAGGCAACAGATATCATAAATGATAAAATAGAACAGTTAGACTTAAATAACAACCAAACATACAAGGAAGAACTTATATCAATCCTTCTCAAACTCTTTCAAAAGCCTGAAGAGGAGGGAACATTCCCAAAGACACTCTGTGAAGCCATTTTCACCCTGATACCAAAACCAGACAAACCATAACAAGAAAATTACAGGCCAGTATCTCTGATGAAAATAGATGCAACAATTCTCAACAAAATATTAGCAAACTGAATCCAAGAACACATAAAAAAGATCATACACCATAACCAAGTGGGATTCATCCCAGGGTCACAAGGATGGTTCAACATATGCAAATCAATCAATATGATACACCACACCAACAAAAGAAAAGACAAAAAACACATGATATCTCAATAGATGCAGAAAAAGCATTTGATAAAATTCAACATCCATTCATGATAAAAACTCTTATGAAAGTGAGTATAGAGGGAACATATTTCAACATAATGAAAGCTATTTATGACAAACCCACAGCCAATATAATACTCACTGGTGAAAAGCTGAAAGCCTTCCTGCTACAAACTGGAAGAAGACAAGGATGCCCACTCTCATCACTTCTATTCAACATAGTATTGGAAATCCTAGCCACAGCAATCAGACAAAAAAAATAAAAGGTATCCAAATTGGAAAGGAAGAGATAAAATTGTCATTATATTCAGATGACATGATACTATATATAGAAAACCCTAAAGACTCCACACAAAATCTACTAGAACTGATAAATGAATTCAGCAAGGTAGCAGGATACAAGATTAACATACAGAAATCAGTTGCATTTCTTTACATTAACCATAAATTTCAGAAAGGGAATGTAAAAACAGAATCCCTTTTAAAATTGCAACCAAAAAAAAAAATACTTAGGAATAAACCTGACCAAGGAAGTAAAAAACTTATATGCTGAGAACTATAAAACATCAATAAAGGAAACTGAGGAAACTGAAGATGATTCAAAGAAATGGAAAGATATCCCATGCTCTTGGCTTGGAAGAATTAATATTGTTAAAATGGCTATACTACCCAAAGCAATCTACAGACTTAATGTGATCCCTATCAAATCACCCATGATATTTTTCACAGAACTAGAACAAATAATCCTAAAATTTATATGGAACCATAAAAGATCCAGAATTTGCAAAGCAATCCTGAGGAAAAGAACAAAACTGGAAGCATAACCCTCCCAGACTTCAGACAATACTACAAAACTAGAGTAATCAAAACAGTTTGGTAGTGGCACAAAAACAGACATATGGGTCACTGGAACAGAATAGAGAGCCCAGAAATAAACCCATGCAACTATGGTCAATTAATCTTCAACAAAGGAGGCAAAAATATACAATGGGAAAACAAAGTCTTTTCACCAAGTGGTGCTGGGAAAGTTGTACAGCTGCATGTAAATCAGTGAAGTTAGAACACACCCTCACACCATACACAAAAATAAACTCAAAATGTCTTAGAGACTTAAATACAAAACATGACATCATAAAACTCTTAGAAGAGAATATAGGCAAAACATTCTGTGACATAAATCCTACCTATGTTTTCTTAGGTCAGTCTCCCAAGGCAATAGAAATAAAAGTGAAAATAAACAATTGAGACCTAATCAAACTTATAACCTTTTGCACAGCAAAGGATGCCATGAAGAAAATGAAAATACAATGTATGGACTGGGAGAAAATATTTGCAAATGATGCGACCAACCAGGGCTTAATTTCCAACATAAACAAAAAGCTCATACACCTTAATATAAAAAAAAACCCAATCAAAAAATGGGCAGAAGACCTAAACAGACATTTCTCCAAAGACATACAGATGGCTAAAAAGCACATGAAAAGATGCTCAATATCGCTAATTATTAGAGAAATGCAAATCAAAACTACAGTGAGATATCACCTCACATCAGTCAGAATAGCCATCATCAAAAAATCTACAAATAATAAATGCTGGAGAGGGTGTGGAGAAAAGGGAACCCTCCTATACTGTTGGTGGGAATGTAAATTGGTACAGCCACTATGGAGAACAGTATGGAGGTTCCTCAAAAAACTAAAAATAGAGTTGCCATATGATCCAGCAGTCCCATTCCTGGGCATATATCCAGAGAAAACTATAATTCGAAACAAAACATGCACCCTATGTTCATAGCAGCACTATTTACAACAGCCAAGACATGGAAGCAACCTAAATGTCCATCAACAGGTGAACAGATAAAGAAGATGTGATATATTTATACAATGGAATACTACTTAGCCATAAAAAAGAATGAAATAATGCCATTTGCAGCAACATGGATGGACTTAGAGATTATAGCCATAAAAAAGAATGAAATAATGCCATTTGCAGCAACATGGATGGACTTAGAGATTATCATACTAAGTGAAGTTAGTCAGAGAGAGAAAGACAAACACTGTATGATGTCACTTACATGCAGAATCTAAAAATATGACATAAATGAACTTATCCATGAAACAGAAACAGACTCACAGACACAGAGAACAGACTTTTGGTTGCCAAAGGGGAGGAGCGGTGGGGGACAGATGGATTGGGGGTCTGGGATTAGCAGATGCAAACTATTATACATAGAATGGATAAACAACAAAGTCCTACTGTATAGCACAGGGAACAATATTCAATATCCTGTAATAAACCATAATGGAAAAGAATATGAAAAAGAATATGTATAAATGTATAACTGAGTCACTTCACTGCCCAGCAGAAACTAAGACAGCACTGTAAATCAACTATACTTCAATAAAATAAATTTTAGACACACACACAAAAAGAACAAAATAGCCAAGAGGTGGAAGCAACACAAATGTTGATGGACACCAGATGAATGAATAAACAAAACGTGGTCTATACATACACTAGAATATTATTCTGCCTTAAAACATAAGGGAATTCTGACACACACTACAATGTGGGTAAACCTTCAAGACATAATGCTCAGTGAAATAAACCAGTCACAAAAGGACAAATACTGTAGGATTCCACTTACATAAGGTACACCGAGTAGTCAAATTCATAGAGACAGAAAGTAGAATGGTGTTGCCAAGGGCTGAGGGAGGGGGAATGGAAATGGTTGTTCATTCAGTGGGGATAGAGTTTTAGTTTTTCAAGATGAAAAGACTTCTGGAGACTGGCTGCACAACAACATGAATGTAATTAGCACTACTGAACTGTCCACTTAAAAATGGTTAAGATGGTAAATTTTACATTACATGCATTTTACCACAATTAAAAAGAAAAAAAGAGATGCATTTTAGTACATAAAGTTATATCAAAGTCATATTACATATTAAAGCAAAAATTATTCAGCCTAGTTCAGTTACAGGATTTTTCTGACAATGATTCATGATACCTTTAATACCATCAAGCTATCAAAACTGCAGTCAATGATAAGGCGGAGTGGGCTGTAAACAACGTCTCTTCGAATACGTTTTCTGTCACTTCCTTCTGAGTTTGATTCCAGTTGACACTGTCGCTCTAATTGCTTTCTCTTGCGTTTTTCCTTCCTCTTTTGTCTAAAATTAGTAATTGAAAATAACTTTTTGTTATTTGTATATTCATACATTTACAATACTTTTCTAAATAGACAAAGAAACAATTACTTTTAAAAATTAGCAGACTAAACCATAACAAAATTGCCACTTCCATGGATCAAAAATTGTCAGAGGGCTTCCCTGGTGGCGCAGTGGTTGAGAGTCCGCCTGCCAATGCAGGGGACATGGGTTCATGCCCCGGTCTGGGAGGATCCCACATGCCGCAGAGTGGCTGGGCCCGTGAGCCATGGCCGCTGGGCCTGCACGTCCGGAGCCTGTGCTCCGCAACGGGAGAGGCCGCAACAGTGAGAGGCCCGCGTACCGCAAAAAAAAAAAAAAAAAAAAGTCAGATATCAGCAATTATATATAATCTATCTAAAAGCTTTACATAATAAATGAGTTTGCAAAAACAGTATAGTACTTTTTACACAAATTCGAACTATACTAATAATTTTATTTACTATTGGTAGCACGTTAAACATACTTACAAAACTTTTAAAATACTGAGTTTGAGAGTTATGATAAATTTTACTTTTATCATTCTTCTCCTACATGATTTTTGAGTTACATTTATAACCATATAAAAAGAAGTAAAATTTTTATCCAATATAGTTTTGGAAGTCGAAGCCACGGGAGGCAGAAAGAAAAAGAAAGAAATAAAAGGAATCCAAATTGGAAAAGAACAAGTAAAACTGTCACTCTTTGCAGATGACATAATTCTGTATCCATAGAAAATCCTAAAGTGCTACCAGAAAACTACTAAAGCTCAACAATGAATTCAGTAAAGTTGCAGGATACAAAATTAATACACAGAAATCTGTTGCATTTCTATACACTAAGAATGAAATATCAGAAAGAGAAATTAAGGAAACAATCCCATTTACCATCTCATCAAAAAGAATAAAATACCTAGGAATAAACCTACCTAAGGAGGCAAAAGACCTGTACTCTGAAAACTCTAAGACACTGATGAAAGAAACTGAAGATGACACAAACAGATGCAAAGATACCTCATTCTTGGATTGGAAGAATCAATATTGTTAAAATGACCATACTACCCAAGCAATCTACAGATTCAGTGCAATCCTTATCAAATTATCAATGGCATTTTTCACAGAACTAGAAAAAAATTGTTTTAATTTGTATGGAAACACAAAAGACCCTGAATAGCCAAAATAATCTTGAGAAAAAAGAATGAAGCTGGAGGAATCATCCTCACTGACTTCAGACTATACTACAAAACTACAGTCATGAAAACAGTACGGTACTGGCACAAAAATAAAAATATAGATTAATGGAACAGGATAGAAAGTCCAGAGATAAACCCATGCACCTATGGTCACCTAATCTATGACAAAGATGGCAAGAATATACAATGGAGAAAAGATGGTCTCTTCAATAAGTGGTGCTGGGAAAACTGGACAGCTACATGGAAAAGAATGAAATTAGAACATTCTCTAACACCATATACAAAAATAAATTCAAAATGGATTAAATACCTAAATGTAAGACCAGATACTATAAAACTTCCAGAGGAAAATACAGGCAAAACACTCTGATATAAATAGAAGGAATATTTTTTTTGGATCCATCTCCTCAAGTAATGGAAATAAAAACAAAAATAAACAAATGGGACCTAACTTTTGCACAGCAAAGGAAACCATCAACAAAATAAAAAGATAACTTATGGAGTGGGAGAAAATATTTTCAAATGATGCAACTGACAAGGGATTAATTTCCAAAATAAACAAAAAGCTCATACAGCTTAATATCAAAAAAAACCAAACAACCCAATCAAAAAATGGACAGGGGCTTCCCTGGTGGCGCAGTGGTTGAAAGTCCGCCTGCCGATGCAGGGGACACGGGTTTGTGCCCCGGTCTGGGAAGATTCCACATGCCGCAGAGTGGCTGGGCCCGTGAGCCATGGCCGCTGAGCCTGCGCATCTGGAGCCTGTGGTCCGCAACGGCCAAGAGGCACAGGAAAAGAAGCTCAGTGCTTCTCATTATTAGAGAAGCATTATTAGAGAAGCTCAGTGCTTCTCATTATTAGAGAAATGCAAATCAAAACTACAATGAGGTATCACCCTACACCAGTTAGAATGGCCATCATTAAGAAGTCTACAAAAAACAAAAGCTGGAGAGGGTGTGGAGAAAAGGAAACTCTCTTACACTGTTGGTGGGAATGTAAATTGGTGTAGCTACTATGGAAAACAGTATGGGGCTCCTTAAAAAACTAAAAATAGTGTTACCATATGGTCCAGCAATCCCATTCCTGGGCACATATCTGGAGGAAGCTCTAATTCGAAAAGATACATGCACCTCAATGTTCATAGCAGCACTATTTACAATAGCCAAGACACAGAAGCAACCTAGATGTTCATCGACAGATGAATGGATAAAGAAGATGTGGTATATATATACAATGGAAAATTACTCAGCTATAAACAAGAATGAAATATTGCCATTTGCAGCAACATGGATGGACCTAGAGATTATGATATTAAGTGAAGTGAGTCAGAGAAAGGCAAATATCTTATGATATCAGTTATATGTGGAATCTAAAAAAATGACATAAATGAACTTATTTACAAAACAGAAGTAGACTCAGAGACATAGAAAACAAACTTATGGTTATGAGAGTGGATAGCAGGGGAGTGGGGAGATAAATTAGGAGTTTGGGATTAACATATACATACTACCTATGTATAAAATAAACAAGGACCTACTGTATAGTGTAGGGTTATTACAAGACACTATGTTCTGTGTCTTGTAATAACCTATAATGGAAAAGAATCTGAAAAAGAATATATATACATGTACATACTTATACATATATATATAACTGAATCACTTCGCTGTACACCTGAAGCTAACACAACGTTGTAAATTAACTATACCTCAATAAAAATAAAATGGTTTTTTGAAAACTATTCCTATTTAAAAGTAAAACTGTTTGTGAAATAAAAGTCATATTTTTTTCTCTCATCTGCATCAACAATATTTTCTTCTAGTAAATTCTGTCTTTATACAGTGACAGCTTCAGCATAACTGCTCTCACCAAAACCTGCAATAGTTCTTCTAGCAAAATCAATGTTAGGCCCAAATTTGATCTTTCTGAGGTGGTTATTTTTGTTCCATATCTAGGACATGGATGCTAACTATATCCCTTTTGTAAATCAGTTATTTTAGAAATTGTGCTCCTACTCACAATAGGTTCTGGGTGAGAAAAGTGTACAGTGTAAATTCATCAACACTGCTAAAAAAATAAAACACATTCAGTTTTAGTAGCCAATTGACAATGTTAGCTAACAATATGTAGACGCGAATTTTAATTAACACAATTATTTTTAATATGTCAAAGGGCTATTGCAAGGTCCAACATTCCAATAGGGGTATATTGGAATATACCCCAGTGAATAGGGGTAGAATACATGCATTCTGATACATACTTGCGGAGTTCTCTTTGTTCTTCCCATTGTTTCTGTTTCATTAGCTTCTTCATTTGCCGTTTAGATATTGGTTCAAACCCTTCACCTAATCCTGGTTTCTGATTCTCCTCTTGGTCTTCATTTAAGTCTTGCTTTCTTTCAACATTAGAAGTCTCACTAAATGCTGGCAATATTTCAGATGACATTATTTGATGCCTCTGAAAAATTGAAAAGCAACTTTGAAATGAACAGATGACTTACAAACACAAAAAAAGTAAGAAAAAAAACTGAAGGATGTGATTAAAATTAAACCATATTAGTAATGAATAAAAATGCAAATTTGGGCAATTAATTGTCATTTACTGGCAAAGATCATTTGATGAAATGGGATATTTTCATACAGTACTGGTGGCCATGGCACAATTTTTCCAGAAAATTACTCAGACCTATAATGTTTGAAGAGCTTTAAAATGGTGGTGATACTCTTTCACATAGTAATTTATTTCCTTAGAATAAATTCCTGTAAATTAATTAGAAATACACACAAAATTAATGCAAAAGGATATATGTACTGTTGTTATTTTTAACAATAAAAAATTAGAAACTACTTGAATGTCAGCAAATGGGGACTAAAAATAAATTAAAGGTCATCGATAACACTGGCTTGGAATACTAAGCAGCCAAGAAAAATCATGTTTCCCAAAATTATTTAATGATAAAGGGAAATGGTTATGTTAAATGAGAAAATCAAAGCAAAAAACAATAATGTCCAATTTTGTTTTAAAAAATACATACACACGTTTTAATTCTGACCCACCCATGGCTTTCTGCATTTTTAAAATTTTATATAATGAAAATATAGTTTTATAAAAAATATATACTATTTTTTAAAAGAGATGGAAGACACCTTTTTGTACTTTTCTTTAATGCTGTCCATACAAGAAAAATATTACTTTCACTATCTGGGCGTACCCTCAACAATTGGGTTTTGACAACAGACATGCTATATATTTCTATCTTTTGGCCAGTGCAGAGAACAACTTTGGTTGCCCCCACCCCAATATATTTCATTGTAAATATGTAATTGTCAATTTTCCACTTAAGTCACAGCTGAAAAACAAAATACATAAGTTGACTCTGTAATCAGCTGTGGAATACTTAGGGCCAAGTCAAACATCTTTATTTGGATTTAAACACCCACATCTTCATATCCATTGCCTAAAACTGAACTTGCTTTCAGATTACAGAAAGGGCTAGAAATACGAGATATCTTTTCTCTTTAATTGATTCTTAACATCAAAGCTTAAGAATGTATGTTATTTATCCCTACCAAAGACTAAGCATGAAGCTTGCAAATGTTCTATTGGCCTTATAGAAAAATACGTGATTCTTCCCTCTTACAGAGATAGCTAACAAGTCTGTGCAGAGAAGCTAACATCTAAAAGAAAAAAGAACAATCCCCACAATTCAGATAATGGAAGGAAAAAACCTTTGCAGAACATAATTTCAGCAGTAGTTTTATTATATGGTTCTTGCTTTCTTTAAAAGTGCAATGATATAACAGGACATATGGGGATAACCAAAGCAAACTTAGAAAGTTTACTGAATTTTGACTGAAAGACAAGAAATTTTAAGATGCGTGCTTTAGGGGCTGGAGCAAAAGCCCTGGCATTTTACTAGGTCACAAAATTACTAAGAGTGGAAAAAAATCATTTAGTAATACAAGTAAGAATTCACAAGTTTTCCTTACGCCACCAACCAAACAATTCTCCTTAGGGAGAACATCTCCTAGAAATAACAACTCAACTTTGACTCTACACTGGAAACTCCACTGGGTAAGGGATAAGTCTGATTTTGCCCAACATTATATTGCCAATACTAATACAGTGCTTGGCACTTCGTAGATGCTTATTATACACTGGTAGAGTAAACAAATGAGTGAATATGATATTACAAAGGACTTTTTAAAGTAATGAAAATAGAGCAAACATTAATTCTTATTATGCTTAATAAAAAATATTATCTAATTTACTCTTCATAAAAACCCTATGAAGTAGATAGTATATACCTACTTTGCAAAGGAAGAGGTACAAAGGTTAAAGAACTTGCCCAAAGTTAGAAAGCTATTAAATAATTCCTAAGAAACAAGGCACCTAGAGCAAATGTCACACAAAGTAGGTCCTCAAAATACTTGAATGAATAGACAAATGAAGTGATGGAGCTAAGATTCCAACCCACATCAAACTCTACCATCTCCCAGAAATCCAAAGTCTTATTTAGAAAATGAGGGTTTCCAAAGAATGTTAAAGAGTTGTGTTGCTTTAACCCTGCTGTTGGAGGGCTCTGAAAAGACCTGTGTCACTGAAACATAAGGAGAAAAAAATAGCTCCAGTTCTATTCTTATGCCTCTGCACCAAAAAAATTGGGACAGACTTCCTAGAGATCATTGCCAAAAGTTCATGTTTTGATGCACTCTGACTCCCAGTCTTGAAACATATGACAACAGTAGATAAAATATAAAAAGGGGGAAACAAAAAAGGTACAGCCTCTCTCAAAATCCAGGTTAAGAACTGGGTCTTCTGTGTAAAGGCAGCTAGAAGTTTTCCTAGCTTTAAAGTAAAGAGAAGAAGAATACAAGAGAGAGAAAGATGGGAGACAGTTTAAGACGAACCCTTAAACTAGTGTTAGGGGTGGGGCTCCTCTTTCCATGAAAAAAGCCTGAAAACAGATAAAATTATAGACTATAGCTTATACAAAACTGACTACTTGGGGGAAACCTGAAGGAAACAGACACAGCCTCTTGGGTCTGGGTCCAGCATGAGGTGACATATGAACTTATATTATTACATGATTAGAATTCTGAACCACATATATAAGCTCTGCTGTGGGCTGAAGCACTGAAAAGGGTCATGGGTGGGAGAAACCACAAAATCAGTAGTTTGGAGAGGAAAGTTATAATTCCATTCAAGATGAGTCTGCAAAGCAAAATTACAAAAAGACAGAAATGATGAAAAAAAACTCCAGCCAAATCAACAAGCAGGAGATAAATTCACTCTATAAAAATTGAATAGAGCAATGTGAAAATGACTTTAAAATAAGTTTGGCTGAAATCTTTCAGAGCTCATGAAGAGTAATAACCATAAAAACAAAACAGGAAATTGGGACACAAAAGCAGGCATAAAAATAGGAAAACAAGAATGTGTAAAAAAGAACCAATTTGGAAACCAGGAAATGAAGATATAAAAATTTCAACGTATGAGACAAACTCCAGATTACCTGGAGTCCAAGAGGTAACTGATGAATTAGAAGACATCCTCAGAATCTAACTCAGAATTCAGACAGAAAAATAGAACGAAAAAATAGTATGTCCGAGCATTTAGATACAAATAACAGGATGAGAGAACTACAGGCCAAAAAGGTAAATGAGGGTAAATGTATAACCTTGAGTGCATTCACTAATTTTTTTTTTTTTAATCTGGAAAATAAGGTTAGCATTCAATTTAAGGAACAGGAGACAGGAGAAACACAGTAAGCCTGAAAAGATCAGAAGAAAAAATTTAACTATATATTGTGACCCCTAGGATCAATTTTATTTCCTTTCCATAGATAGTACGTTAATAAAAATGGGCAATAAATGTATTCAAACCAATATAGGGTGGAGAAAACATAAGCTAAACCTGCCCATTAAGCTAAATGTGCAAACTTAAAGGCACAATTAAAATTCAGAGGAAACAAATTGCTTTCTTCATGAAACAGTGATTAATATTCTAAGAGAGAATATTTCTATTATCAGTGGCATTTTTTGCTAGTTCTCTACCCTGTTCCAAACTGCAAGTGTTGATTTGCTTTATCATGTGAAAATTTTAGAAAAGTATAGCAATGTTTTACAGCTTATGCACACCAGGGGGAGCTTTCGCCTTTCCTATCTAAGAAGTCTAAGTTAAATCTAATTTGCTTATCATTGCATACTAATGTTTTTAAACAGCCTATCAAATACAAAAGGTCATGAGCTAGTCAACATCATTATCACTACTATTTTTAAAGTTATTCCCAATTAAGAAAATGCACTGTAGTGAGAGAATTTTTTTAAGCTTTGAATAAGCTAGATACATTGCACATTGCACAACAAAAATGATGCTAGCTTGAGATCCTATAAATTATTGCTTGCAGCATACTTTACATACAAAGATACGTACCAACTCCTACTGCCTACAACATACAATAAGCATTTCACTATGTACTCGCTTGTTTGGATTAACCTGTTAAGCAAAGTATAAACTCCATGGAGTTTTGCATTCCTCCCTCACATGCAGTGATACTCACAGCTCATTTTCATTCATTCACCACGTTCAACAAATTTTGTAGCAATTATAGAAATAATTGCGTGAAATTTAGTTTACCGGGGCATTGAATTTTTCAAAAATGTTTCATTTAGTTGCAGATCCAGGTTATCTGATGGTCTTATAAAATTAACAACTGGATAAGGATGACTAAGGCAATTTGGTATGGGATAAATACATTAAAAAATAGTATCTCAATCGTCCTTGTATTCCCACTTCTTAGCACAACTGCCGGCAAGGAGGACATACATCATAATGAGTGACCGGCCAAAAGTTAAAAAAAAAAAAAAAAAAATTCATGGTTTTATTGATTGGGCTAAAGTCTTCATAATTTATGACACAGCCTCCCTTACAGAAAGATCCAAATGAATGTCGGAATAACTGCAAAATGAAATTAAATGACCTGACGGTGATAAAGAATACCCTTTTTAAAACGCGCGGGCCAAATGTGCATAGCGCGGTTCAGCTATGAGGCCCTTAGGCAGAGAGGGCTGGGCTGGGCCGGGCTGGGGAGACGGGGCAAGATTTAAAACAAAGAAAAATAAAGTGAGAAAGTCTTCTGTCGCTATCCTCTTTATATCTCTAGAAAAAGTCCCGAATTTTAACACAAAATATTTCAGTGAAATCCAGTAACACCACGGACTTCTTAAAATCGTCCTCAGCTCACCACCGTGGGGCTGACAGCACCTGCAGCAACCTCGCCCTGGCCTCTCCCCACATTTCAGAGCGCTCAGCGACGTCTTTGGAAAACTGAGGTAAGGCAGGTTTAAAGAGGTGAAGCGACATGCTCACGATCTCTAGCCACCAAGTGGCAGAACCACAACTCGTTTTCCGGCCCTTCAAACTCCAGATTTCCCTCTCCCTTCATTCTTTGGAAGCGCACACCCTTCACATGCTAGGGACCGTATCGCTACCCGCAAGCAAACGTCGACAGCTACAGCCCCGACGCTTGTGGACAGAGCCGCGCCCCACTCTTCCCTACAGGCCGCCCGAGGGCGGACGCATTCCGGAGGCGGGATTAAACTGTAGCCGACGAATCAAAAATCTGTTTGGCAAGGCGAGGGGGCGCGCTCTCTGACATCACTTCCTTCGGAAGCTGGGTCTCGGTTGCTGCTTCCCGTGTCCCACTCCCCTCTCCCTCGGAAGCCCTACTGCTAGTGGAAGGCAGCAGTGGTGCGCGCTCCTTTTGCGCTCGGATAATATCAAGGGGTAGGCGAGCGATAGCGTCCATGCCAAGAGACTTACCGAACGGAGGAGTTGTCGCGGAACCTGAGAGCCCGCACAGAAAGCTTTTTGTAGTGGTCTTTACCACTGCAGAAGGTCCTCTTTCGGAAACTTCAACTCCCAGAGGCAGACACGGTAGCTACGCGTAGGAGGCTACGGAGGTTACGTCTTACGTCAGCTAACTGCGCCAACTCCGTAGCCGCAGTCGGAGAAAGGGGCGGGACTTTATGTGGGGCGGGGTCTGGAGTTAGGGTTTCTGGAGTGGGAGGTAGTTGCGTGATGTCTGTTTTTCCACTTCAAGGCAAGGTTATACCTGCGACATATATTCACTCATATTTCTGTGGGGATGGCGGGGGATGTTAAGACATTCCTACTCTTAAAAATTACAAGTGCGAAATACCGTTGAAGGGCTCTTAATTCTTCCGTGTTGGAGATGAAAGCATCTCTTGCCTAAACTATTTGTAACTAATCCAGAAGAAGGTTGTTAGTAGCACATGATTTTACACAACTCAAATGGAAAATCAAATTTTAAAAGTGAGTCAAACTCCCAATAAGATGCGTGTAAACCTGGAATGGTTAAGCTTTTTCTTGCTTACAACCGCAAGTCTCACTCTCCATTCATTTCTTGAGCGGTTTTACATATGCTATTTTGCAAAACGTCAGGTGACATTTCATTGTTTATAATACCTGACATTATGTAATCTTTTTGCTATATATAGATCAAGTCAACTGAGGGAGGGCTGAAACATAATCCAGTAGATTGTCATTTTCTATTTAGTTTTTAATTTGGTCCTCCTTTGTTTTGTTTTGTTTATTTATTTTTTTGGCTGCGCCTTGCTGCATGTGGGAGCCTAGTTCCTCAACCAGGCATCGAACCCTCGGACCCTGCAGTGGAAGGGCAGAGTCTTAGCCAGTGGACCACCGGGGAAGTCCCTGGTCCTACTTCTAAAAGGTGATTATTGCAGAATTTGAATAGAAGAATGTTGTTTGACTCAATGAATAGAAGACTGCCATCTCAGTATGGAAAGAACTCTGAAGTAAATTATTCTTGATATTTGAAAACATTTTAACATGTTTAAAGGTTTCAGTGAATAGAAAATTAAATTCTGAATTTGAGTTTTCTTAAAGAATTGAAATTTCTCTAAATTTAGTTACAAAACGGAAGTCACTCTTGCTTTAAACCATCAAATTTTACTTGAAAAACTATGTCAGCTGTAACATGGTTGTAAGCCATGTCTGCTTCTTCATTATCTCCAGTCCAAAAGATCTTTTAACTAAGCATTGGCAGAGAAGTCTGGATCCATTTCTGATCTGTTAGTAGGGCATCTTTTTTCAGCTGCCTCCATATCAGGCCAACGAGTAGCTGAGGGAGGATTAGTAATTGGATATGTAGCCCTTCACATGTAGGTCATTAAACTCAGGCTGGCCATAGTGATGTGCCAGAACTTTCAGCAGCTGTTCAGTTGCCCCTCAGGGATCTGTTTTATGAATAATTATATATATTTTTCAGCGTTAATACCTGATATCCTTAGATATTTAAAACAAAAATGTTAAGTTACTTTAAAAACCTTCATATTTTAACAGTGGGGTCAATGTTTTCTTTTGACATAGCTATTCGACTTTATAATCATAGGGTGTGAAATTTAAAATGATTCTAGTATCAATCCAAACCAAGTACCAGCAAAAAATGGACAGTTTAACCAAAGATATAGAAAGCATTCAGAAAATACAGGAAGGTAAAAATCATAATATGAAATAATCTTATTTTCATTGATTTGTAAAATTCGTGTTTAATTTTTTTTTCTTTTTTTTTTTTTTTTTTGCGGTACACGGGCCTCTCACTGTTGTGGCCTCTCCTGCTGCGGAGCACAGGCTCCAGATGCGCACGCTCAGCAGCCATGGCTCACGGGCCTAGCCGCTCCATGGCATGTGGGATCTTCCCGGACCGGGGCACGAACCCGTGTCCCCTGCATCAGCAGGTGGACTCTCAACCACTGCGCCACCAGGGAAGCCCAGATCTCAATTTTTTTAAACAGCAGCCGGAAATCTGGATTTTTACGTGAAATCTGATTATTAAGTGTTGGCAACTATTTTGTTTGTTTTTAAGTACTGAGCAGGCTAAACAAAACATGTCTTGGACCACATTCAGACAATTGGCAGCCAGTTTGTTAAATTGGACTGTAGATTGTAGTACAGATAAAAACAGAATTTTAGGACACAAAAATACGGTAATAAATAAAATTATGAGATCCTCTAAGATGCTTGGCCTGAAAACATAGGGCAGTCATCACAAGTTATTTTAAGCCGAGTTCTGATGTTTTATTAAGTCTGAGAGTACTCTTCAGTAGGTTGAGGAGGTCTGGGAATAGAGTTACATTTGTGGGTAATTAATCTGAGGCTAAGAAAGCCAAAAAGAACCTAATTTCTTTTAAATGATGTGAAAGGTATCTAAAATCAACCTATCACCTATAATCATTTCAACTTGCATTTGGATTGCCTTCAAAAATATAGAAAAAGTTTAAGTGTTTTAAAAAATACCTTATTCCCCCCTCTTAAGTTATTGAAGACTCTAGGAAGATGACTATGGAGACTGTAGTCTGAATCTCTTCATAAAACAGGTAGAACATCTAGGATAGCAGAACGACGCTAATTACAAGAACAAATCATGGCTACAACAAGAAAGAATCCTTATAAAGCTCAAACTATGAACAGGTGGGAGCAAACCACCAACTTAGTATCAGCATCTGTGTAAGAGGAAATAGTGGGAAGACAACAGAGCAGCTGAAGGCCATGAGAATGGGAGGACTTCAAACTGCCAACAGGTATTCACTGAAAAGCAAGGGAGATCGATGTGAGATTAGCAGTAAAACTGACAGACTCTAATTTCAGAGTGAATACAAAAGTATGAACAGGAAGGTCTGGAAGTGCTCATGGGGTGTGAGGGTCCAAGAACTCTCAAAACTTAATGAACCTGAAAAAAAGCCCAACACTAAGAAGAAACTTTGGGGAGTAGAATCCAAATTGAACAGGACAGGGACAACAGAGGCAAAGAAAAAAGGTCCAGATAAAAGTGGGAGAAAAGAAGAGGAGACAGAGCTAAGAAATGACCAGGATTTTATGAAAACATCAGAAAAGGAAGCTCTAGAAGCTAGAAAAGCTATTCTACCCACTTCTGTCTACACATACAGAATAACTTATTTAGCCTAAAAATACACCATGAAAAGAATAGTAATTGAATCCTATTTAAAGCTGTTATAATAAAAAAGAGAATATGAAGCAGAAAAATAGATGAAAACTATAACCCATTATTTCAAAACGAGAAGTTTTTTAAATGCTAGGAGATAGAACAACATAAAACAGAAAAACTCAGAAATAAAGTGATTGGAAAAAAGATTTGAAGAGCAGTAACAACTCAGAAAAGAATATGAAATATAAACAGTACACATATATATTTAACATCATATTGGAAGTGTGAGCTAGTGCAGTAAGAAGAAAAGGAAATAAAAGGAAGAAGTAAAACTGTTCTCAGGTGACATGATTGTCTATGAAAAACATCCCCCCAAAATCAACCAAAAAACCCCTCATGGAATTAATAAGTGATTATAGCAAGGTCACAGGTGACAAGGTTAACATACAAAAGTCAATTGATTTCCTATCTACTAGCAACGAACAATTGGAACTTAAAATTCAAGAAAACATTAGCACCAAAAAGAAAGGTGTAAGTCTAACAAAATATGTACAGTACCTAAATGAGTGAAACTACAAAACTCTGATGAAGGAAATAAAGATCTAAATAAATATAAGATACTCTGTGTTCATGGATTAAAAGACTCAATATTGTAGGAATGAGCACACTTTGTGCTCAGATCTTGGTTTCTAATACCATTCTTCAGTAAAAGGAACCACTTGGAGAAAGGGCTGATTCTAGGATTGGGGTGAAAACATACAAGATGAGCCTGGAGCATCTTGTAGTGCCAGAAATGAAGGAAATGCTTAAACAGACACACACACACACGGATGGGGTATGTCAAAGGAAAACAGGAGCCAACTGAAAGAGCTCCCGATGGCTGAAGCTGGAACAATTGTAGATGTAAATTTAAAAGTAGTATTAGATTATAACCCCAAATATAAAATAAATAGTCATGTGCTTATACGGCTAAAAATGATAAATAAATGGGGGAGAAGCGACAAATCTCTCATGCAGAGAAATTCCAAATAATTTATATAGATGCTCCACCTTCAATGAGGAGCAACATAATTCCCTACTCCGTAAGTATGGGCCACCCCTAGTACTTTCTTCCAAAGAGTACAGTATGGAAAAGAAGGTAAAAAAAAAAAGAGTAAGTTTACAGTGGAGAAATCTGACGACACTTGTCAGCCAGGTGATCAAGGTCAACATCAACAATGATAAATCACATTGATAGTATGTACTTTTGATATAGTGTGATGAAAATGGGACCTCTGGGGTCTTCCTCCAAACCTACACGCCCACTCAAATCATGAGAAAAGCATTCCACAAACTCCAATAAAGGAGCATTCTGCAAAACACCTGACTGGATCCTGCAGAACACTTCAACGCCGTCAATGTCATCAAAAATGAGGAAAATTATTATATGTGGAATCTTAAAAAAAAGGAGTACAAATGAACTTATCTACAAAACAGAAGTAGAGTTGCAGATATGGAAAACAAACCTATGGTTATCAGGGTAAGAGGTGGGGCCAGGGACAAGCTGGAAGATTGGGATTGACATATATACATGACTATATATAAAATAGATAACTAATAAGGGCCTACTGTATAGCACAGGGAACTCTACTCAGTACTCTGTAATGGCCTATATGGGAAAAGAATCTAAAAAAGAGTGGATATATGTATGTGTATAACAAATTCACTTTGCTGTACACCTGAAATTAAAACAACATTGTAAATCAACTATACTCCAATAAAAAAAATTTTTTTAATGAAAATCAGAGAAACTGTCATGACAACTAATTTTAATGTAACCTGGGTGGGATCTTGGAACGAAAAAAAAAGCATTAGATTAAAACTAAGGAAATCTAAATAAAGTAAGGATTTTAGTTAATATGTGAATTATTAATATACCACACTAATGTAAGATATTAATAATGAGGACAACTGGGTGCAGTCTATATGGGAAATCTCTGGAATGTCTTAGTAAATAAAATGATTCTGATCAAAATTTAAGTTTGTTTTCTTTACAATAGTTCATTGAAAGAAAGCCATCAATTTTCTCCTTTAAATGCTAGAAATTTGGTTTTATGCTGCCAAAATTAGTGTAAAGTTAGACTCCTCTTAGAGTGACTATTATTGACCCATAAGGATTTTTTTGGTTGTTGTCAAATACATGTGTGTGGAGGGGTGGGAGGTGGAGGTAAAGTTTGGTTAATAACTCCATTATGGAAAATGACTACCCTTTCTGGAGAGTCTTAGATTCCAAACTTTTCAAACCTAAGTCTTGTTTACTCTTTCTAAGGAAAGGCATTTAGTGCATTTGTATTTTCTCAAAGTGAATTCTTAAAGAATACCTTAAAAAATAGTATATGTATTCTATAATTTTTGCCTTGGCATGAAAGACAGCATCACATCATAAGAATACAGTCCCATAAATTGGGAGATTGGGATTGACATATACACATTATTATATATAAAATAGATAACTAATAAGGACCTACTGCATAGCACAGGGAGCTCTACGCAATATTCTGTAATGACCTATATGGGAAAAGGATCTAAAAAAGAGTGGATATATGTGTATGTGTAACTGATTCACTTTGCTGTACACCTGAAACTAACACAACATTGTAAATCAACTATACTCCAGTGAAAATTTTAAAAAACCAAACAAACAAATAAATTGAGAAAATGTTAACTGACAAAAGGCAAAAAATATATATATATATATATACAGTCCTCTCTCAGTATCCATGTGGGACTGGTTCCAGGACCCCCGCTGTTACCAAACTGCGGATGCTCAAGTCCCTTACAGTTGCCCCTCCTGGGTATCCCCTGGTTCCACATCTGCTGATACAGAAAGCTGACTGTATTCTTAACCTACCAAAAATATTTTTTCAGGATTCCTTGAAAATGCTAACTCCCTCGTTGAATTGAAAATACTATTAGACTTTATTATGACCGCTTAGGGATAACTTGAAGAGTCCCTCTAAGAATTTGTTTTTTATTAATGTCGTGGTTCTTTCTGGAACAGAGTAAAGTGTTCTGATGTTATAAAGACTTTTTTTTTTGTCTCTAGCTACCATACATTCTGACTTACTATATATAGTAGGTTAATACCTTTCCTTCCAACCTTTAGTGGGGTGAAGTTCATTTATCTTCTAATCTAGGAAATGAGTTAACTCCTAACAACCTCTGATACTCAACAGAAACACTATTGTACTTTGGAATCAGTCAGCTGTCTTTATTTCATAGTCTCTTATTATCACTGCAAAATAGTAGTATAGCAAATATTCCACAGTGTCATGTACTTACCAACAGAATTTCATTGCAATAGCATTGTTTTAAAATCTATTATTTGATTTTGACCTGGCTAGCACAGATCAATTTTTTCCCCTGGAACAATTTGTTCAGCCTGGAACATCTAACAACAGCAATCAAGTGCTCTTTTAGCCTCCATACAAAAGTGTGATGAACTTACTAAAAGAGAGCCCCAATTAATAATTCTATGTCATCCATAAGAAATCAATTCTTTCTACCTCCTATCTCTAATATTTTTTAAGGAGAGTATTGGATCTAGGTCTCAAGGCTTGTTTTTCTATGGTCCCTAAATCATTTTACTAAATAAATCTGAATATCATTTTGCTAACGTGTGAAATGATTGTTGTTAGGATATACTACAAAATGTTCAGTGCTTAGCATAGTGTATTGTACATAGTAATCGTTCCAAAGATGGCAGCTCTTATTTTTGTATCGTGCTGTGCTTCTGTCCTGCTTCACATACCATGTAAATAGCTGATTTACTTGTGATGAGATCTGGAGGTATCTCCCACATATATTGTACAATGTTTGCTCTGCTTGATCAACAGAACAACAGAGGAGAATGCCTCTCCTTTGGTACCCAGAATTCACTGAATATGAAGACTTTGGCATTCTTATTTCATCTCTGTGAAACAATCTTAAGAAGTCTTTCAAATGTCTTTGTAAAAAGTTACAAGCAAAATATAAAAGGATGATGGTTTTCATTACCAAGAGAAGCAGCCTTATTTGAACACCCTATGTTGAAATGACTACTTAATACAGTGACTCATAGGAGCTTTCTAGTGAAAAGCAAATGCTCAATGAAACAGATTTTGTTAGGCAATAGTGATATGCCTTTTATTGGTTGGATTCTGGTAAACACCTGACAATGAACGATCCTTTACCCGAATAGACATGTATCATGCACCACATAGTCTAACCACAAACATGTAGCTGTGAGCCTCAAATGGAAATACAAAGTTCTCATAAGATTCAAACTAGTCCTTAATTTAAATAAATAAGTATGTAAAGTTTAAGTGACTATAGTGGCTTCATGTCACTATGTATATAATGCAGAAATTGTGGGAATACGTAGAAATCTATTCAAATGTAAAGCAATAAAGCACTTTCACATTATCTTGTATTTATAATACCTACTATTCATAAAAACTTATATTCCTTCAACAGTTATTTTTCTAAGAATGGCCTTTTCTATTTACCCCAGGATAATATGTAAAGTGATTGTCATAACCAAATATTTTATTTTTATATAGGTATTTTAGTCATGATTTATATATAAAACATGATAGGAAATGAAGTTCTAATCTCAATAGATGATAAAGACAAACAATTTTTACATTTCAGTTCTTTATACAAAAATATATTTCAAGAGGAAATATGCTTAACTGTGAGATTTTTAAATTTTAGATTTCATTTTGTGGCCCTGTCTATAAAGTTGACCGTCTTTTACCTGGGTTGTCTAGAAGATTTAAGCTTAAGGTTAGGATTCTAGAAAAGGGTTTAGAGAGAGATGAGGGTAGATTTAGGAACCCATTTTATGCTTAAACACGGCCATAAGTATTTTCAAGTTCATTCCAAAAAGCCCTTCACCAGCACTTTATTCCTTCCTTTGCCAAAACATCCCCACGTGCCCCCCCAAACCACCTCATTTTAGTAGGTTTTATTCATATCAGGTTTCTCTTGCAGAAGTTTACAAGGACAGAGTTAGTTTAGTTAATGTGGCCTTAGCCATACTAGAGTATTCACTTTAGAGAAGTGTCATAATTAATTTTCTGTAGCAAAAGTGTTAAGGGCTGGAATCCCCCCTCTGAGTTTCTTTCTAGAAATGGGATTCAGAAAGTACAGGGGACTCCAGCCAGCCAGTCTGGGGACTCAGACAAATGTTTCCTGTCATAGATATAGCTAGAGGTCTATTATGATAAACTCAATTGCCTGCTAGTGTGTTAATGGTAGACAATGCTGATTCACACATAAGGAGAACCATCTAGGTTTCAGAACTGAATGTTTTAGCTAACATTATTTTGAAGTGATTGGTGGTGGTACAAGTTAAAATTTTTAAATTTAAATTCTAAAATTCAGAGTGATTTTTAAAATAATAGCATACACATGGTATAAAAAAATTCAGATGACCATACAAGACAATAAAATCCAAATTTATCTGAGTTGGCAAATCCTCACCACCCTCCCACATAAAGTGGTAAATGTGAAGACAGGCATTTAATGTTATAGGCGTGATGATAATTATGTACTGAGCAGAAAAGTATCACCACCAGTTTTCCTTGAATGCCCCTCAGTCCTTCTAAATTTATAGGATGGTAGACTGGTTTAGTTTAGCTCTCAAAAAGTGAGAATTTTCTTGATTTTTCTTATTGAGTAAAAAATAAAAAGAGTGAGAGACTGAAAACTACAGCCCACCTAAGTTTAATCATTAATAGTGAGCCCTTCTGTGAACTTAGTTCCTGATTTTGGAGTTTGGAATCTGACCTTTCCCCCAAAGATAACCATTATTGTTGCAGGTTCTGAGGAGGGTCACTCCTTCGCTGCCATTGGAAGAGTCCACTTCTCAGTGACTACTAGCTGGGAACTGGATGCATTAGAGGGTAGCTAGTCAATATGATTCTTCTTGCTGTGCTTTTCCTCTGCTTCATTTCCTCATATTCAGCTTCTGTTAAAGGTAAGTTTTTGTTGCTTTCTGCTAAACTTTAATTTTAATCGTTGAGGGAGAAAAGTGTGTGTGTGTGCGTGTGTGTGTAGTGAAAGAATTCCAAATTAAGCGATCTTCAAAACCATGTAACTTTGGAATGTTGGTGAAGGCATGACTGGGTTGGAATGAAAAGCAAATTCAAATTCCTACATAAAGAAAACAGAGGTTCCTTTTAGTTTCAGTCCCTCAGACTAGCATGCTTCTTGCTTCATTCTCTCATTCATGGTTTATTTTTAAAAGGGAGAAAAAAAGACGCCAACTATTGTTACCTGCTGCTGTTGGTCACTCAATGAATGCAGCTCCTTCATTTGAATTGTAAAAGTAGATTTAAAAAAAAAAGTTCTTAAATTTCCTTCTAGTTGCCTAGCAATGTGATATCAAGAAGAATTAGACCCAATGAAAAAGGCATTTGACTTGCCAAAGGATTATGAATGAAATGGTAAAGGCTGTATTTAATTCCATTCAGAAGTGATAGGACTATCAGAGTTGGTGAATTACAGAAAATAAAACTACATGACGTAGATTTAAGAAGTAACACTTATCTTTGGAAAAATAGCGTTGCTCATTATCGTTTCTATTTTAAGATAAAATTGATTAAAAAACACATGAATTGATAACTTTCAGAGCAAACATTTTGAGTAATGACTTTAAAAAGCTGTATGAAATGTATTAATATAGAATCTTGTTTTAAATTAGCTAGTTTATGCGCGCCTTGAATTTCTCAATGTTGCACCTGTAGAATCATCACTTTTTAGAATCTCTTAAGAGGACTCACTGTCAAAGCCAGTTGGCCTAAGAAAAGACTTAGCATGATAGGGTCCAATTTTAATAACTGTGTACTCTTAGTAAGTGATAAAAAGTAATTCACCTGTAAACTTTTAAAAGCCTTTTGGGATAACTATGGCTTTTTTTCATAAGGTAAAGTTTGTCTCAAGATTTTTTTGCACAGAAAATTTCCACATGAGGAAAAGAGACAATCTTTACTATTGGAGCAATAAAAGGGTGGGGGGGGGGGTTAAATTATTTCACCTAAGCAAATCACACTTTAGGTTCTTGAACTAAAGATAATATATATATTTTTACCAGATTCTAAAATGTTCAGTATTTAAAGATATAGTCCTTACTTGGATGAAAAGAAATTTTAATGAGAAAAAAGTAAAGGTTTGTAAATTATATCTGACAGAGAATTGCTATATAGAGAGCTTACATTTTATTATCTGTCAAATAAACTGTTGAATATTGGAAATATGAATGATTCATACACCATGAGATCAAACCAATACCATGATTATTTTGAGAAAAATAATTGAGATATAGTAGTTATTGTGGGCTTCTCTTTTTTCCCCCCGTCCTACAAATGAGTACATTGGATAACTTGATGTTTTCAAATACATGCATTTTTAAAGATTTAAACACACACACACACACACACACACACACACAGAGAGCAATGACATACAGGGAAATATGACTTAGAACATTAACAGATAGCTACAGTTTTTTGTGTGTAACTTCAGTGGCAAATCCAGAATTTTAGAACCTGAAGCTTATGCAATTTAGGCTCCATCTTTGAGAAAAAAATATCTACTTTTTTACAAAAATATCCTACTTTTGCAAATGTTACTGAAAAAAAGATATGGCATGTGTACACAACGCTAGGGTCCCCTTCCAGGATCTTGGAAGAAGCCTGGGTAAGTGAGGGCTCCAATGCTTAAGCATTATTAGCATCATGATATAAGCTGCTTATGCCAAATACCATGAATAAAAAGTACAGGACTTGACAGCTCTCTCTTACCCAGATGGGGTAATTTTTTGTATTATAGTACCATGGTTTAATTATAGATTCCTTGCCCTTTGCAATGATTGACATTTAATAAGCGAACTACATGTGAAGAGTTTACTTTAAAATCAGGCCATTATAAATTTTGGGATGTTATGCATCACTTCAAAACTCGTCTCAAATTTAGTTCTCAATGCAACTATTTAGCAAATCCCCAGATCTGGGTGGATGTTGAGAGAGGTTGGACCATAAAGAGGATGGAGGAGGGGTTTAGAATTAGAATGGAAAAGGGTCTGTTTAGAAGAGATATGCTGATATGCTGACTGAATGTTTGGAAGACTCAGGTTTTCCCTACTTTTTCTGAATCACATTTTGTAATGGTGGGTCCATTCTCAGTGCCTTCTTTGGGTTTTCTTTATAGTGCTTTTCCTTTTGATAACCTGCCCATACATTTTCTATTTAATCTTGTTACCTGAACTGTTCCTTCACTCCCAGTCTTTCTCTCAGTCCCTGGCCCTACCATGCTTTTCAGTTCATTCACAATAATCATCTTCCATATTTTCTCCCTTATCCTTCATCCTACTCGTTTACTTCCGGCCTTCTAGTCTTCTGTTGGATTCGTAAATCCCATTACCTATCTTCCTTATCACCAACGCAGGTCTCTTCAAGCCTCACCTTTATTAACTTGTCTCTATATTGTCTTTTTGCTTAAGTCAATGAACTATTATATTGATCTAAGTTTAATTAAAGAATATTTGAAGATATTTCTTAAAAAGTTCAAAATTAAGAGTTTTGTTCCTTTTACATGACTAAAAGTTTCACTTGAAGGGGCACCTTGAAGAGGTACTGACTCCTTTTGGGGCTAAAATTGATTTCTCGTTCAATCTACCATCAGTTCCAACTGCCATTCTGCATACTCTACAGAGCAACACCTTAAGACAGAAATTTAGTCACCAGTATAAATGGGACATGCCCCCACTGCCCAGTATTGCCGGATCTCTGAATAACAGAAACAGAAATATCAATAATTATCAAAGAGGAAAGGATAAAAGGGACAACACTTCACCGTCAGCACTTATTTAAACCATTTTAGGCTTTATCTCCTGTTGAAAGAGGTAGGAAAAAGTTCTAGGAGAACAAAGCCCAGTCTTTGCTGTGCTTTATCACTTCCAAATCATAGTCAGGAACTGATATATATTGTCGCTTTTCCCATTCTTTTGACCAGTCAAGTAAAAGAAAAGAAAAAAAAAAAGAACAACATGATAGTTTGGAAAGCTTTGGAATTAAAGAGAGGCTACTTTACTGCAAAGTTCTCATAGCTGCTTTAATCAGAAGACACCTTCAGGTAGTCCACAAAACTTGAATTTTAGCATATTCCAACATCCTGCATCATATCTGCTATGTTGGATTATATGTGGAGTCAGCTTTTTTCAGCTGCCATATACTGCTTACCTTTCAGACTTGCTGTGAGGATTAGATAAGACAACATGTATTTCCTTTTTGCCCTATGTGGAATTTGATAGGTGTCATAAAAAGAAGGCCTCTTTGACCAAAATATCTTCCTGGTCAGAAAGCCAGTGTTTGACCCTGCAACAGTGTCCCCAGTTAACATGCAGAAGAGGTGGAGATCAGGGAGGCTAGAGGGAGTCCCAGGCTTCACCTCCTGCAAGGTTTCTCCTGACTCTGTCTGCCTTCTGTATCTCATACCTGAGGTTCTGCCTGACTTGGTGTTTGGACACAGCCTGTTTTTGTGTACACACTTGGAGACCCCCTCCTACACTTCCTTCTCCTGGCTTTTCTTGATTCCTATTAAACGCCCTATTCCCTTTCCTTGAAGGTTTGTCAGATCATGTATAACTTCACCACGCAAAACTCTCCAGTGGCTCCTCTTGTCACTCAACCAAATTCTAAATCTATGCAAATGTCCCCCCAGGTCTCCCAGCCACCCATGGGTACCTATTTGACCTCATCTCCTTCTGCTATGTCTTTCACTTAGCCAATCCCAGCCTCTTTGGCCTCCTTGCTGTTCCTCCATTACACCTGCATGAACTCTCCTCAGGGCCTTTGAACTTGTTACTCCCTCTGCGGAGGGGCGGGGGGTGGGTAGGAATGTGGGGAAGGAGGGAAGGGGGATGCTCTTTCCACAGATATCCATGTGGCTAGCCTAAAGTATTTGCCCAGAATATTACCTTCTCACAAAGCTCTTTCCCTTAACATCCCAGTTCCCTTTCCTGTTTCATTTTTCTTCATTAGTACTTCTAACATACTTTATAATTTGTTTATGTACTTGCTTTTTTAATTTTCCATCCCTTCCTCATTTAAAGGTAAACTCCACAAAGGTAGAAATTTTGTCTGCTTGTTAACTGGTATAGCTCCAGAGCCTAGAAAAGTGCCTACTACCCAGTAGGTGCTCAGTACATCCTTGTTCAATGAAAGAATGAATGAATGAATTCCTAGCTCACTCCCCAGGAATGGAAGAGTTCAACCTAAAGGTTTTATGTGTATAGTATAGGTAAGAGCATGGTCTCTAGATCCAGACAGGGTGTTAGAGGCTCCGCCACTGATTTCCTGGGTGATCTTGGGCAAATTGTATAATCTCTGTTTCCCTCGATTTCTTCATCTATAAAATCAGGCTAATAATAGTACCCACCCCATTAGGTTTTTGTGAAGATTTAATAAGTTAATGTGTATAAAACACTTAGAACAGTTTATTAGAGACAATGTATTTGACCTTTTTTTCATCTGGGCAGTAGGCGCCACAGTAGGTGATAGGGACAGTAAATAGTAAAGACTTTTCAGAGGTTTTCTAATTTCTGGCTTTCCAAGTCATTTCACTTCCTTTCTCAGCTGCCTCACTTCTGTCCTAGTCATCTCAACCTCCTTTCCTGTCCCTCTCCCATGTGCATATGTCCTGAGGGAAAAAAAAGTATGGTTCCCTATATAGTTAACTAGGCAATGCTACCCTGTTAGCACTGAGGAAAAATATATACTGAAGTCGTTTTTTTACTATCTCCTGCAAGCTATGGATAGAAAACATACAAAGACTTTGTATGACCATAAACTGCAAGCCATCTCTGGGAAAGACTTGATCCTACTCTTTTACATTTCTTTGGGTTAAGATAAACTGACTTGGAGAGTGTATGAACTCCTCCATATATCAGTTTTTTTTGGTCATAATACTGACTTGTATACTATTTGACATTAAATTGTCCCTGCCAGATTAAAGCCTGTGCTAGGATTTTATGTAGGAAAACATCGTTTTATTCAGGAATAGCTAATTTAAATTTATATACGTGTAGCCTTGAAATGTACATTCATACTAAAAGTTTACTAATTAAATTAATAGGATAAAGTACATTAGAGGGATATTTAAATACTCAAAATATCCAGTGTAAGGGACTGCTTTCTAACTACTAAAATTACTTTGGCTTTGATCTCTTGTATTTAAATTATATGTTAATAACAAATGTTTTTTATTAAATTATAAAGCAATCTCTGGCTGCATCTCTACTTGAAATCATATTCATTATACCTCAGTAAAGCTGGGGTGGGGGGCAGGGAAGAAATCATATTCATATAATTTAAAGCAATACAATGATATTTCTTTAAAAAATATTCTATAGTTCAACCAGGGCAATATTTAGATAATCTGATTACTGATTAAGAATACAAACTAAGGTTTTCTGAAATGGAAGCTTATTTCTTTGTTGTGGTTTTTGTTGTTGTTCAAGCCAATAATTTCAGCAGATGGAGAAGTAGAACCATGTTTCACTTAGCAAAAATTTACTTCCATTAGCAAACATAAGCTCCCACTGTGTACCACTGTGCTAGATAGCACAGACCCTGGCCTGATGGGTGCTTTGCAACTAAGACTTGACTTGTGTCACTATCTTTATGCAGGTCACACAACTGGTCTCTCATTAAATAATGACCGACTATACAAACTCACGTACTCCACTGAAGTTTTTCTTGATCGGGGCAAAGGAAACCTCCAAGACAGCGTGGGCTACCGAATTTCATCCAATGTGGATGTTATCTTACTGTGGAGGAGTCCTGATGGTGATGACGACCAACTGATCCAAATTATGGTGGGCATTTTCTACCAGAGAGATGCAAAGATTAGATGTCAGCAGTCTTTGAGAAGTGTACCATTCAACAGCACTTGTCTGTACTCTTGGTCATAGAGTCATTGAATTTTTTGTCCATCACTAAAATAAGTAGAGATACAGTTTTGAAGTTTTTGCTAACCAAAAGTGATCTGATCTTTCCAAATTGTTGAAGCAGGCAAATGAAGGTGTATACGAGTGAGTAACTGAAGTATGATGTCCAGTTCTATATGTCATACTAATAGGCACATTAAACTAGAATCCATTTGAAGTGTTCTGAAACTAAGGAGTCTAGAATCCATGTTATGTGTAAAGCAATCGAGACCACTCTAACTGAAGGAGATAAATTGTGACCTTCCAATTTTTCTGAGTTCCTTGATCCAACAGGTAAAATTACCAATGAGGGAGTAAACCTATTCTGCATTCTTCTTGAGGACAGAACGAGGTGCTCCCCTGAATGGCAGTGTTTGGTCAGTTATGATGCTTTAGATTTAAGTGTTGACAAAGAGATTCAAATTATATGGCCTCTGGGGCCTGTTCCTGTTTCAATATATGGTGAGTCCACATTTGCTTTTCAAGGACCTAAAGGCAATAGTTTCTCTAGTATAGTCAGTTCTCCTTCTACAAGTCAGTGTGAAACAGGTACACAGGACCAAGATTTGCTTCATTGTCACTGATAAGCAGTTACTGATATACTTTATAATGAGGTGTTACTGCAATACATTTATCAAGTGATCTTTGCTTCTTTGGTTGTCTCTAATAGCTGTGTGTGTTTTCCAAGTTGGATCAAAATTTTATCATCCACCTCACTAAGCCATTTCTCAACAGAACAGTATTTTGCAGAAAACATTCTGTACCTCTTTGTTCAGTAATCAGACTGTTCATTTTAATTTTGTATGTACAAATAAAGTACAGTGGGGCAGGGCTCCTTTCAAACAAATGGTACAGAAAGTGAAGAGAGCAGGCAGACAGCAGCAGTTCAAAATAAATGAAGAGAGTGACAATGACATAAAAGAGCTATCTTCTAGCCACAATTATTGTAGACTTGAAGTCACAGATTTCTTTTTTTTTTAATTTCTAAAAACTTTTACTGGAGTATAGTTGATTTACAATGTTGTATTAGTTTCAGGTGTACAGCAAAGTGAATCAGTTATACATATATCCACTCTTTAAAAAATTTTTTTTCCCATATAGGCCATTACAGAGTATTAGGTAGAGTTGAAGTCACAGATTTCCTTGATGTCAGTATTTTTACCTAATTCAAAAACCTAATTTTTAATATCTTCTCCATTCTTTTAAAGTTGATAATTAGGTCCTATGAATCATGAATTGAGAATGACAGAAGAAATTATGGCCAACCCTGTTTATTGCTTTACCATTTTATTTTCTAGGAGACTCTGATGGAAACAGACATAGGAAGTTTTTCTAATAGGTTTCTTTCCATGATTCCAGATAAAAGATGTAAACGTCGAAAATGTGAATCAACAGAGAGGAGAGAAGAGCATTTTCAAGGGAAAAAAGCCATCCCAAATCATAAGAAAGGAAAACTTGGAAGCTCTACAAAGACCTGTGCTCCTTCATCTAGTCCATGGAAAGGTAAAAGTGATTCTTGGAGTTTCACATTGTTTTTTCCAACTTCATATTTTTCTCTCCTTCAGTAGATATTATTTTAGGTGATCATGGTGTTGCTACTTTTATGGAAAATGGAATTTTTCAAGAACTAATAAACAGAAGTTGCAAATTAAATGTTTCAGAAGTAAATCAAGGCATTGGATTCACTTATATTTCCTAGCCATTTATGTTCCCTATTTTTATGAAAAATTTTTATATAGGAAATATATGTTTATTGGTAAGAGGCATAATTAAAAGGTACATTCCTTATTAAATTAGGAAGAATTCAAAAGACATTGTAACACAATAGGTCATCAGAGATGATTGGATAAATTCAGGAAAGTAGACAAATTATGAGAATGAAATGATGTAACTTAGATAAGTGATATTAACTTGTCATAAGAAATCAATAAGTGGATTAAGTACAAAATTGAAGCTTTTGAAGGGGTATGGCATTTCTAAGATAGAGTTGATTCTTTAGAAAAGCATTTAGATTATTTTATAGCTACGACTGAAAAGCACTTTATATGTTAAAGTAATGAATGAATGCTATAATATACATTGGAAATTTGCTCTGAAAATTCTGTAACTGTGCATTTCTTACGGTTTGAGTCTAGTCTATTAAAATGGTCTTACTATGTTTGGAATTGAAAAGAAACTTTGATCTGTGAATGATCAAGTATTACATATGTGGGTTTATGAAAAGTACAGATGTTATACTGACATGTATAAAAACATATTAGTATAAGATGAAAGCTTACTTTTAGGAACTAAAGTAGAAAAACAGAAAGGGATCATTATAGTTAAAACTACAAATCTCTAAAATTTCTCTAGATCCAAAATTTCTAGATTCAAACTAAAAGTGAAAACAAATACTTTAAAATATAAATTTCAGACATGAAATATTTTGCTATTCATGATGCTCATTTTTAATAAAGTACTAAAAAGGGACTCACAAGAAGGATTATTATATCATCACTCTCCTGTAACCAAACATGAATCACCATTTCAAGAATCCTTCTCTTCCTTCTCCACTTGTGAAAATACTTACCATGCTTCAGGCTTTGCTTGCAGACCCTTTCTTTTACAAAGTTCCCACCCTTCTAGCCAGCTGGAAATAACCATCCCTCTTCAGAACCCTCTTAGCACTTTATAGCTCACTCATGCCCCTCATTACTTTCCTTTTGGTCATTTGTGTTCATTGCTAGATTATGGGTCTTGGTGGAGAAAATTGCTGTTCCTCTTGATATTCCAGCCCTTCTACTCCCTTCCTCCCCAAAGCACCCAGAACCAAGCCTTGCACTGACCAACTTGGTGTTCTGAAAGCCTTTCCCAAACCCCATACTCCCCTGAGCTTATTTCTATCCAAGCATTTATCACACTGTATTGTAATTCTCTCTTTACTTGTCTGCCATCCACATTCAGAGTAAGCTTCTCCTGGGTGGCAGTTGTGTCTTTATCTTGTATATTCAGCACCTTGTTCATAGTGGGAACTCAACAAATGTTCGTAAATTAAAGGAATGAACAAATAAGGTTATATGGGGCTAAAATGAGTCAGACTTTGAGGAAGTCTGTGCCTATTGTTTGCTTAATAAAAGCTAAAACATACTTAGTGCTTAATGCCTGCACTGACTGAAGGCATTACATGAATTCTCTCTTTTTCCTCATGACAGCCCTAGGAAGCAGGTGCTACTTTTTGGTCCTCTTGTAATAGATGAGGAAACCAAAGTTAAGAGAAGTAAAGAAACTTGCCTAAGGTCACACAACTGGCAAGTGGTGGAGCTGGGATTTAAAACAGGTTTCTGTGCTGGAAACCTCTATATTTTACTGTCTTTTCGAGCTGGAATGTACTTGGGGAAAAAAAAATGTCTGGCTGCCTTGTAGTCTTCTTTTTATTCTTCACTGTATCTATTAACTCACTTGATTTTCATATGGCACCACTATATTAACAACATGAAGCACTGTTATTTTCACCTCTGGCTTCCAATGTGGCAAGATACTTGATTTATAAACTATTAATTGCATTTATAATCTTAACGACAAACCAATTATTTTATAGCCCCTTGGGTAGCGGTTGAGTACAAAGTCTTTTGTTACACATACAAAAGCACTCAGTGCCCTCCCTGTTCAAAGGCTGGGATGGAGCTGCCACATCATTATTTCAGTGACTCCAACATGCCATTTCTACAGGAGCTATTACTTGTGATGATTTACTGTAGCTACAGGTCAAAGTACATTGTGATATCTTTCCATTACACAATAAAGTACTTGTTGGAAAAAACATGACCCTGGAGACTAAGAAGCCACCTGGACTCTTTTAGCCACATCACTGTCAGAAAGATCATTATTTAAACTATCACTTCATTTTACTATGAGAGAAATTATGAAAGGGAAGACTGTACTGCTGTTTTCTCAAAGAGTATTTTCTATCCCAGGCTCAATTTAAGAAATTTCTGTGATTTCAAGGATACTCATCAGCATGTATTTTTGTCCTCCCAGAGCCCCCTGTTTTAAGCTCCCACATTTACATTGTAAAAGATATCTCATGGAAATACTTACATGCATATTTATTGCACATATTTTTTTTCCATGCCTACTTATCTCCCCTACTTAAATGTTTGGGTATGACTCTAATTTTATCTACAAATCATAGATGAAGTCAGAAATATGACAGTTTTCTGGTTAAGACTGACATGCAAAAGATGCCTCAAGTTACAGTGTTGAATGCTAATCCAATTAACTAGAATATTACCAGACTTCTGTTTCTGGTTTTTGCTCAGTATTGATTACATTAATCATGTGGCTGCCGAGTCTGTCCCTTATTTTGTGTTGTTCCTAGACATTGATTTGCTCTCTGAATCTGGCAGTGTGGCTCCTGTACACACACGGAACCTCCAAAGGATATGTGGCACCTTGGAAACCTTCTAATTCTTTATATATTTCTTCACTTGTCTGTTTTCCAATGTACCATTTCTTAGCTATGCTCTGTCTTAGATACATATGAAAGAGACATAGCTTCTGCTAAGTAGACCAGATAAAATGACTAATCTCTGTTTGCTGAGATCCTTTTTGTTTATTTTTGCTCTTTGACCAGTTAATGAAAATTCGCTTTCTCTTATTCTTAACGAATGTGTAAATTAAGGGAATGTATAGAAGTAATTTTTTCCTAAGGAAAAGAAATGTATAATCCCTACTGATTCCAAGGGGAGATTGGCCCTCAAAATTATCCCAGAAGAGGCACTGAGTCTCCTTTCCCACAACCCACCCTTCTCCCTCTATGTTTAGTTTCCTTGGGTTCAACTCTTAGTTTGTGACTAGTCTACGATGCTGCCGGTCTCTGGCAGTTTGGGAGACTGTGAATTTAGATAAGAGTCCTGTGCTGTTGGATGTTCAGAGCTCATTTCAGAACAGAATGAAGTAATCAGCTTTATGGCCTGAATATAATAAAACTTACTTAGTTCCTGTTGTGAAATAATGAATTTAAGATTATTGTTGTGTCAGCCGTGTGGATTAAACTTCCAAGTTCTGATATTTTATTATTATTTTCTGAATTATCAAAACCCTACTCGATTCTAACAGTTTTGACATTTAGCTAATATGGATACCAGTGCTGTCTTCACTTTGGATCTCATTGCTCTGCACTAAAGGAAGAGAATTTAGGCCCCAAATGTAGCAGGCAGACAAAGGAAAAAGAGACTTGTCCACTTTTCTAGTTCTAGGGAAACAATAAAAGCTAATAGAAGGAACGAAAACAATTTTTTCTGTCTCACAGTTTACGTTGCTCAGCCTTCCAGGAAAAAATTCAGCATACCATTTTCTTAGGTATCTAGCAGTCAAGATCAAAAGAAGTAGGAGTAACAGGAGAGCATTTAACCTTATGCATAGTCTAAAGATTAAATTTGAGACCTGGGTTTCCTGAAATTTTAGGTGAAACTTTATAAATAGTTCAGGCATATTTTGTAGCTTGGAAGCAAAGTGAGGATACTGATGATAGTACAAGCATTTTTCCCACTTAATGGCTCCTCTCACTTTCTGAAGTATTTAAGGCTCAGACCAAAAAAGTCACATGCCTTAGGCATGTGCATATTGCTACCAGTAAGCCCTTCTGACTGTGTATGGGCTCAAGCGATCCAGTTGTAAAGCTCTACTAGTCCTGATATTTGCAGATTCCATACTCCCAAATATTTGAAAAGAAATTTACACTATAATTCCTAAAAGGAAAGAAGACCTAATTTACAAAATAGAACATCAGAAACTCAGCCTTGGTTCTGAGAAATTGCCAGTGATTTGTTTGAGAATATGATGCCATGGATTTTCAGACACTGAGATCACTATTCCAGTTCCTTTTTAAGCTGGACAAACACAATTCCAACATTTATAGGTTCATCCACTGTAATGACTAAAATTGTTTGCCAGATAAAGTACCTAATAAATCTATCACTAGGCAGAGTATATGTAGAAAATAAAACTAGAAAACTTGAGGCACTTGTTAGGATAATTCAGGCAAAGTATTTTCTTCTTCTAAGGGATGAGGGAGTTTTCATGTACACTAAATTGTTCAGATTGGTATTAATTGAATTTATTGCATAATGACTGAGCTTTCAGTTTTACTTGAGAAGTCATGGTTCGTTTTAAAGAGAAATAGGAAGGCATTCAGGATATTTCTGGTAGAAATGCCAGCTATAATTATCATAGACCTTGGGAATTTTTACAGGGAAGCTATGTCCAACCTCTCCATTTCTAAATCATGTGACATGTTTGAAGTCAAAGCAGAGTAAAAAATGACAGCCTACTTTCCAGAAAATGCTTTGTATTTTTATCCTTGTTTCCTAAACATGAGCTCAATGTTCAAAATGGTATGAGACATCGTTATTACCTCTGTGCCTATAAATCTCAAGGATGAAACAAAGCTAAGATAAGCCATTTACTAGTGCAGCCAAATCACACTCACCTTCCTCATTCCAACCTCTTTTTCCCACCTTCTGAAGAGAAACTCAAAGCAGCGCGTGGGGCAGGCCATGCAGTGTTAGCACCCTAAACCTCAAGTCTTCCAACCTTGTATGTCTCCTTATACCCAAGGCCAACATGAATGCTATGGAGGGCAGAACATCAATCCTGTGGAATCTTTTTTTTTTAATTTTTTTATTTTTTTGCGGTACGCGGGCCTCTCACTGCTGTGGCCTCTCCCATTGCGGAGCACAGGCTCTGGACGCGCAGGCTCAGCGGCCATGGCTCACGGGCCCAGCCGCTCCGTGGCATGTGGGATCTTCCCGGACTGGGGCACGAACCTGCGTCGCCTGCATTGGCAGGCGTACTCTCAACCACTGCGCCACCAGGGAAGCCCAATCCTGTGGGATTTTGACCATGGGCATTTTGGCCACGTGTGGGCCCGTATCACAGCCTTTAGAGGCTGTGCTGCCTCAGGAGTCTCAAGCATGGGGATTGCCATTCTCTTCCAAGAATCTATTTCTTTGATGTTATTTTAAACCTTGGTTAGTTTTTGTTTCAAGCAGAATCACAGGTAGAGAATACATTGACATGTTTGAAGAGAATGTTCCTGATTGCTCTTCCTTGGGCAATCCTTGTTTTCACAGAAATCCCACCCTGTATCGGTGCTCTCTTTCCTTCCCTATGTTACGCTCATCATATTTAGAGCCTTCATTAAAAGTCTCCTGAAATGTCGTATTTGGACAGTCTAGCTTCTTAGAAATGTAAATAGCTTCTTTTCACAAAAAAAAGAAGTCCCAGCTTTGGACTAACAGATCTCTTTCTCCCAGAATTGATAGGAGGTGAGAATCTAATCTTCCCTGCTATTTATTTAACCAAATCTGGTAAATGATGCATTTTTGCTCTATTTATGTTTGTCCTTTTTTTTTGCCTAGGTCAAAGAGTTCTACTCCTATCAAAATGAACCAATAGCCATAGAAAATCTCAAGAGAGGCCTGGCTAGTCTATTTCAGATGCAGTTAAGCTCTGGAACTACCAATGAGGTACTTACTAATATTATTAAGGATCCAGAAACGTATTTGTCAATAAAGTTACCAAAATTGTTTATATGGGTTTCTATCTGCAGAAATTCAGTCAAAAAAAAAGTTACTGCTATGGTAATGCTTAGAAAAGATGACTTGGGTGGTTATCTCATTTACATACAAAACGAATTGCCGTTTACCCCAATTTGTATTTGAATACAAGGTAGAGGGAATTAGAATAAGTCATACTAAAGAGACCTATAGAATGACGGAATGATAGAGATGCAAAAAACCTTGGAGAATATTCCAGTGGTATCACCGTGCATCACTATCCCACGGGGAGCTTATTAAAAATATAGATTCCCTGGATTCACTGCAGAGATTCTGATTAAGTAGGTTAGCATCTGTATTTTAACAGTTTCTCGGCTAATGTAGATGCATTGTCAGTTGGAGGAACCACTGGTCTATACAAACCCTCTTCATTTTATAGATGAAGAAACCGAGGTTGAACTAGGGAAGTTGAGTGACTCCTTCAGTACCATACTTGGAGTCAAAAGCAAAGCTGAGTCCAAGTTTTCTTGTCTGAATTCAGCCAGTCCATCAGTGGGTGAGAAAATCTGATGGCAAGGCTGGGCCAAGGGAATGCTGGTTAGCTTTCTAGAATGAAGACTGGGGTTGGTACTTGTAGAGGCCAGAGGGAAGACTCAGAGATGCTAAACTGAGTCTGTACTGAGATACATTTGCCTACATTCAAACTGTTGATGTGACTTATAATGAGTTGAATTAATCCCACAGGTTTTTAAGGATTTCGAATCATACTCAGCTCATCAAAGCATGTGAGCATACGCATGCGCACATGCACACATACACACAGCCTACATACAGCATTAAAAGTCAGTTCCCCTTGCCACATAATTACCCACTTACGAGAGGTTTTGATTATGACCAGGCCATTTGTCCAGTTCCTATTAGACATTAGAGAGAAGTAGGAAATCCTTTATTATTCCTGGGGCAATATGAAGGCACTCATAAGACTCAAACAAAGGGAATGGAAAAGAATCCACACGCTGCAGGAAACACTGAATTCTTCTGCCTTCCTAGCTTGTCAGCCTGGGCAGAAAGTCAGTCCCCCATGACATATTAGAACCCCAATTTTCAAGCCACTTCCCACTGGAATTCAAATGGTCCATGTGAGAATCCCAAACATTGTATTTTTGCTTTTCTTTTTAGGTAGATATCTCTGGAGATTGTAAAGTGACCTACCAGGCTCATCAAGATAAGGTGATCAAAATCAAGGCCTTGGATTCATGCAAATCAGAGAGTTCTGGATTTACAGCCCTAAATCCGGTATGCTTGCTATCACTTTCTTTGAGGCAACCAAGTAATTACCTTTTGTAGAGATTATTTTAAAATAATAGGTGAATAAGGTAACAATATAATTTGGGAACATTTATAATTTTTAGTTTAGGGTATTAATTTTGTATAATATCAAATGAATAGGTTTATCTTAATATATTGTAGGTTTGGGTGACGGGGAAGTTCTTGTGAAGATGAAAAGATAATTCACTATTTGGCTTGATTCAAAGATAAAAAGCTAATTACTTGTTACAACCACATATATTTATTTATTTAGGTCTTGGGTGTCACTTCGAAAGGCACATCTGTCACTACCTATAAGATAGAAGACAGCTTTGTTGTAGCTGTGCTCGCAGAAGAGATACATGCTTTGAGGCTGAATTTTCTACAAACAATTGCAGGCAAAATATTATCAAAGTAAGATAATGTTAGAATTTAAGTTTTCTTTACTGTTCTTTGATATGTTATTATACTTGGTTTAAAAAAATATATGTGTGTATATACACGCACATGTATGTGTAGTGCTTCCTCATTTTGACTGAGTTCTTTTAAAACAGTGATTATGTCTGTTCATCTTTATTTTTCATATTATCTACAGTAATATATGGCATGTAATAAATACTTAATGTTTTTAAATAGAATTTCATTAAAAATAAATTGTTAATTGAATAGAATTTAAATTTTGAAAAGGTAAACTACTTGATTCATTCTCATTTATTTTCTAATTTCTCTGTCAAATGATTTTAATGTTAAGCATTAAAAAATGGTGGCATTTGTGAGTTCTCGCCTCAAGATTATTTTTTGTTATTGTTGTTAATAAGCACAGAAAAGTTCCATACTGAAGTGATGTGACAGAATTTTTGATGTGATTTATAGTACTTACATATTCGAGCCTATTATTTCAATTGGAGAAAATTTCTCTGGTCAGAATAGTTCTCACAGGCTAAAGAACTAGAATTTCAAATCTAAGAGTATGTATTATTTTCAAATTTTAATTCAGAAGAACATCTCTAGCATTAAATGTTAGTTTTATCTTATGTCATTGTTTCTCAAATGTTTTTTCTGAAGTAGCCCTAATGTCAGAGGTACATGGTTGCAAAATCTTGGGAGAAATGCTTCAAACCATAAATGCTTGAAATTTTATTGAAGTCTCCTCTGGATTAGAACCTTGTGTTCTACTTTGTACTATATCCATATTGTTTTCATATATTTTCATATAAACTTAATATTTTTAATTACTTAGGTTTATCAGGTTTCCATTGCTCTATAACACACCACTCCAAACTTAGTGGTATAAAAAAACAACAATCGCTTTATTATTCTCACTCATAATCCTGGCACTTGCCTTGGTCCTGCTAGGCATGCCTCTCTTGGTGTCTGTTGTACAGTTGCAGACAGTCACTGACCAGAGATGGTTCAAAGGCTGCTCCCTCACCTATCTGGTGTCCGGGCTGGGAGACTCAAACTACTGAGGCACCTTATACATCTCTGTTTATTTCCACGTGGCCTCTCAACATGGCAGGTTTGGGTAGCCGGACTTCTTACATGGCAGCTCGATTCTCTCGAGGTATGTGCTGCTAGCATGCCAGATGAAAGCTGAATTCCCTTTTATGACTTAGCCTTACAAGCCACATATTGAAACTTCTACTGTTCTCTGTGAGTCGGGGCAGTCACAGAGTCCTGCCCGTGTTCAAGGAGAGGGATGTAGATTCCACCTCTTAAAGGGAGAGAGGCAAGCTTCTGAAAGAGCATATCAGATAAAAATATTATTGAGGCCAGTTTTGGAAAACAAGATTTCCTAATTGTCTTAGTTAATAAGTGAAACGTGGTTGTACTGAAGACATCATTTTCAGAGAGCTGGGCTAAATCCAAAAGAGGTAACATCACATATCCAGGCAAATTTTCTTTCCTATAGTCTCTTGTCATAGTATCTTTACACTCCAGACTTAAATTTTCGAATCTTTGAGTAAAATTGTTGCTCCAGAAAAATTTCATAATTGTCTTGAGGTTTCTGTTACTGCTGGAGATATCACTGTTTGAAAGACATGGCCTTACAGAATTTGAATAAATTAGTATCTTGTTTGCCAAAAGAATGACAATTAGTAGCTTGTTCACTCAAAAGAATGCTGCTAATGTGACATTTCTCTTCCTTGGTTATGCAGGCAGAAATTAGAGCTGAAGACAACAGAAGCAGGCCCAAGACTGATGGCTGGGAAGCAGGTTGCTGCCATCATTAAAGCAATTGATTCGAAATACACGGCCATTCCCATTGTGGGCCAGGTCTTTGAGAGCGAGTGCAAAGGATGCCCTTCTGTAAGTGTGAGCAGCTGCGTTGTGTGGCCAAATCATGGAATAATCATGGCTTAAAGTTCTGTTTTCCTTTTGTCTCCAATGGAAGCTTCAGTTAATTTGTAAAGAAAGTTTACAAAGAACTACCAGCCACCACTGAGTTATAATGGCAGTAGCCTAATAATATGCACCCAAGGTGATGCATAATACAACAATAATTAACCAATGATTACCATCCACTCATTTCAAATAAAAAATGTTATGACTTAAGGAGAGCTTCCTCAGAGCAGCACTTAGAATGCAGTGGGAATAAGGACCTCATGAAGTTAAGGGGAAGCATGGCATCAAGAGCACAGACAGCGGTCTGAATCCTGAAAGTTCTGCCATTTGGTAGTAATATGTCCACAGGTGAAACGTTTTACTGACCTCAGTGTTCTGAGGATCGCTGTGAGGACTAAAAAAGGATACCAAACTCTTTGCCTAAATTGGGAACACTGATTTACCATGCCCCAACCTCCCCTACAGTTATAGCCAGAAATGAGATAGCACATCCCCAAGGCAAAGTGTAGATCATCTCGTAACATTTGTAATCCAGCAAAGAGAAATTTCATTTATTGCATGAATCATTTGTGATGTATGGCCACAGATATGACTCTGGGTTCCAGCATTTCCTAATACTTCACGTCTTGTCAGGAGAGCAAACCCTTGGCTTCAGGCTCTGTTTGTATCTACCAGAAGATGCTCTACCCTTGGCTATTATTAGTGTTGAGAAAAGTAGACACATCAAGCACTAATACCATAATTTGCTTAAAGTGTGAGGCACTAATTCCTTGCTAGTTTCTCAAATATACCAAAATTGAATTAAGGGAAAAACAAAATGAGACAAAAAAAGTAATTGTTCTCACACTTGGTTTTTTCTTTTGTTTTTCTTCCATAAATCATCTCATGTTCTGGTGTAATTTTCTAATGTCATATGAGATGGAAATTATTTAGAAAGTTGACTAATGAAACTAATCATCTTTTCTTACGCTATTAATTTCTCCCCCCACAGTTATCTGACATTATGAGCCATCTAAGATTTTTCATAACTATTTCTTCATTATTATGGGAAAGGTTTATGTCTTTGAGGAATTTGTTTTCCAACTTCAGTATAATGTCACCAGTGCAACCCTTTAAAGAAAAAAACAAATCTGACTTCACATTGATATGCTCTCTGCCCTCAGAAGTGACCCAGTAAATCTTTAGCTAAGTACAACTGGAATTTTGTTTTGGAATATCCTCTTAAGATTAGGTAACCAAAAGGGACTTGAAAAAAGAGAAAAATGTATATCTGTTGCTTATTGGAAGGAATGAGTAATTTAAAAACTGGCAGCATGGACATTATTCAGAGTTAGAGGTCACTGATGAGATTTAATACATTTTTTTACAACTGGGGAAAAGTGGTAAACTACGAAAAATGTTTTTAGCTTATTTCTAAGCCAAAGGATGTCATTAATTAGAACTATTTACTATTTTTAAAACCACAGTAGCATAATGATGGTGTATGTGAGAATTACCTTTATCTAAATAATACTCTACTTAACACGGATATATGAAATGAACAGTTCAGACCCCAGCAACATGTTTTACTATTGTTTGCAAACTATTTACTATTGTTTGCATCTCATACAGCAGTAAAATAAAGAGAATAGGGAGCTCAAATTATTACAGAAACTGGTTTTCAGTAAGGTTCCACTGCATAAGAAACCTGATACAATTCTTCAGCAGTTCTGATTTTTTTCCCCTCCAGAATATCCTGTTGTTAATGAAATTTTGGCATCATTTCACTATGGTGGTCAAAGTCTGGCCTCAGATAGAATTCCCTTGTTGTAACCATGGAATGACCCATATGCCCAGAAGCTTGAGGTCCTTTGAGCTAAGTGCTAATAGACAAAGACAGTCCTCCTACAGGGGAATTGTACACAGAGTCAGCAGGCCTCTGGGTTAGCCTCTGAGAGCCACAGGAGTGTGGTATGGACAGGGGGCGATCAGATACATTGAGGTAAGACACAAAAAGCTTCTTTGGCTTGTCAGATACAAAGGAAAGTTTATGTCTGGAAAGAACATCCTTTGTAAGTGTGGATGTTCAGAATTATGAATGTGGTATGGGCCTGTGGCCATGTTTTACAGCTCTCGGAGCACTGGCAGTCCATCAGAAAACACCTGCAGCCTGACAACCTCTCCAAGGCTGAGGCTGTCAGAAGCTTCCTGACCTTTATTAAGCACCTCAGGACTGCAAAGAAAGAAGAGATCCTCCAAATCCTAAAGGCTGAAAACAAGGAAGTACTGTAAGTGCCCTGAACATTGTGTGGGGTTGTCTGTGGGAAAGCATTACTGGGTTATTGTTTATTAAGCAAGTAAGATCTCTTTTTAACCAACTGCCTCACCTTCCAATCAATTGTTTTGTTGTTTTGTGTTTTCATTGAACAGTTATACCTCAGTGCAGTAATGCAGTGGTTAATTGACCAGACATGCAATAACAAGTTTTCAGTAGTGACTCAGAGTGAACATTGTTTTTTGAGTATTCATGAGTTTACATCAGGTCTGGATTGGTACATAGATGGGGGGGGCGGCAGGGCTTCATTGTGACACCACAGTGCATGTGCTGCCTCACTGTTGTGAAATTGTGTTCCCTAGCTATTCATTTACACTCGAAAAGATTTCAGAGTTGATTATAAAAACAAAAAACGAATATGATTTTTTCAGTTGAAAATGTGCTTTCATTTTTATGTGATCATCCCCATTGAAGCCGTGTTTTAAAAAGAAAATTGAGTACTGAGGTAAACAGCCAAAAGAATCCAGAGAAAAGAAATATGTACATTATTTGAATATTTGATGAGAGAATGCTTTATTTGACATGCATTGTAAAGAGAGTTGACTTAATTACCAAATTTACTTTGTAAATACAAATACACTTTCTAAGTAAAAGTGTTTTGGTCTTGTAATATAAAATTTGTCTGTAACTACAAATTCAACCATATGACACTAATTATCTTAACTGATGATATAGAACATGGCTCAATTAATTTGACAAACAGTGGAAACTAGCCATTAAGATAATAAAAAGTAGAAAGTGGCCAAGTTACACACGCGCATGTACACACACACACACACATACACACACACACACACAGAGCAGCAGTAGTCACTGAGTTCAAGGGACTCAATTACCCAAGAATAAGAGAATTTAGTTTTTTTTCTGAGAAGTCTGTTTATTCTAGATTGTATTTGTTATTTACTCATCTTGAGGACACTAAAAAAATTGATATGAATTCCATATGACAAACCAAAAGTTAGCTGGGTACTATCTTCAAAAATAAATATTTAAACCAGAAGTTAAATATATGCAAAATCATAAATTCTCAGACTCTGTCTTAATCATAGAACTTAGGAAAAATATATTTTAGAGTGACTTATCTTTTTATCAAAAGCAAAAATATGACAAGAATAGTGCAAAAATTAGCTATTTAGAACGGAGATTACACTAAGCCTTAGCCTATTTGTATCCTAAAAATTTTAAGGTGGCAATAATTTGTATGATTGCATGATGTAGTTTCTAAATCAGGTTATTTACGCAATATTGTACCATATCATAGGTAACACACACGTAACGTAGTACGGTAGAAAAGATACTAGGATGCGCTAATATCAGAAGACCTAGTTTTAAATTCTGACTTCCAACAACATACAACCTTTAAGTAGGTCATTTACATTTAGCTTCCCTGAGCCTCACTTTCAACATCTGTAAAATACAGAGAATAATTCCTTCTATTTATTGTAGGATAGTGAAAGTCAGGGTGGTGGAATGTAACATTTCCCGAAGTTTTTATTATGTGTATCTTATAACTTATACAATATTAACAAGTATGCCAAGAAGAAAGGCTTCTGTGAGCAACTGAGTTTGAAAAACACTGGGAAAAACCAAGTTAAACAGTTCTCTGCTACAGAAATATCCAGCATCTTTAATCTGATAATATTATGTATAAGTTTCCTTAAACATGTTCCAAACTTACACGACTTTGAAAATCCCTTTTCTTAAAGCATTTGGTAGGACTAGTATTGCATGAAAAACACTTTAGGGAACACTGTAATTAAAGACCGTGTACTCCAGTCAGAAAAACCTGAGTTCCAATCCTAGCTATATTTTTACCAGCTATGGGACCTTGAACAAATGACTGGATATCTCTGTTTCTTTATATATAAGGGAGAATATTAGTATTAAACTGATAGAGATGTTCAGTGAGGTGATGGTATTAAAACCAGCATATATTTATTGAACATTTACAATGTGCCAAGCACTATTCTAAGTGTTTTACATAGATCATGTAATTTAATCCTCTCAACAATCCTAAAATAACTACTGTTTTTAGCCCCATGTTATGGATGAAGAAGTTAAAGCAAAAAGAGGTTGCACACCTAAAATTCCTAGTGCAATAATAGACACTTAATAAGTATTACGTCTCTCTCAGTTTGCTTCATTCACTAGGCTTTTTGTTAGGATCAAAATGGTATAGTGCAAGAATATCTTTCTTAAAAAGTATAACATATTAAATACATGTATGGTGTGAATGTGGAATAAAATATATATCAATACATACCTAATATGTTCATTAGTATGGCAACTAGTTTCCGAAATTTTACCATCCCAAGACTCAGCCAACAAAAGATTCTTGATGAGTAGAATATGTAACTAGCACTTTCCTGCAGGAGTTTTGCTCTGCTCACAACTAATCATTGTGGTTGAACTTGAACTATACCATGGTGCTTTTTATTTTTTAAAAAATGAGCAAAAACGTCTCTCTTGGATATAAATGAAAGTTTAAAGAATGCCCCACCTTTCCATTAAATAATACTGCCCTAGTTAAGTTATGTATTTGAGAAATGTATATATTTGCAAAGCTAATTAGAGAAAGAATTGATTTGGGGGACCATAGCTTTTATATATGACCCATACAGAAAAGTTTGAACCTAATTTATAATATTATTTATATGATTTTATTTATAAATCTCCAAATTATATTTGGCTTAGGCTAATACAGTAAAATTAATTTGTATATTCTGATTATACATTGAGGAGAAAGAAGGGAGTTAAGGGAGAGATTTCAAATAAAAGGGGGAAGGGTCTTTGGTGAAAGTCATTCATTTTTCTTTTGTTTAAATAAAAAAATTTTCACTTCTTTAGGAAATGTAAACCAATGGGGTCTATGAATGGTAGCGATTCAAAATAATTTCTTAAGCACCCTAAACATTGATATCCATGACCATGCCTTTTTTGTAGACCCCAGCTGGTGGATGCTGTCACCTCTGCTCAGACCCCAGACTCATTAGATGCTATTTTGGACTTTTTGGATTTCAAAAGTGACAGTAGCATTATCCTCCAGGAGAGGTTTCTCTATGCCTGTGGATTTGCCTCCCATCCTGATGAAGAACTCCTGAGAGCCCTCGTTGTAAGTCAAATGGAAACTGCAAAAATAAAGGCTCTGGGCTGCTCTTAGGAATCTAGGCAGTAATTAAATTTGCTAGCATCAGAATACAGGCTGAAATACAGCCTTCTGATTAGTCATATTCAAATTCCTTTGGACTATTTTCTTTCTGTTAATCATTACCTGTACAGTAGATTATTTCACATAGTGTCTTCTTTGTAATTCCTCTAAATAACTTAAACTATACTTTATGGAAATTTAAAGATTGTGTTCACCTATCACATAATGTAACATAGGACAAAATTTCAGAGGGGAGAAGTTTTGATTATGCTTCAAAATTTGATTTTAAAAGATTTGTTTTGACTTCAAAAATCTTCATGGTATTTGATGTACAGTACATTGTATAATGTATAATCTTATACATGTTATATATATATATATATATAAGATATAATTCTTCTGATATTAAAAATTATATTGGAAGCAAAAGCTAGAGTTCTCTTGGATCCAAGGTTTAAAAACAAAAAGTGCACTTATTCACTTATGATTTAGGGGAATAGTTCATAATCTTTTTAGAAAATGGGTTTGTTTGAAAAATCTGATACCCATACATAAAATTACCCACACATAAAATTTTACAGATCAATTTTTGGATTCACTGACCCAATGAGCCCAGTCCATAAACCTCTCAGGACTTCACAGACCCATGTTAAAAATACCTGAAAGAACTCTAAGACTTTTCAACCCAAAGCTAGACAGTGAATTTGTAAGTGTCCCCAAAGCAAAATTCAGAGTTTGCAACCTAGGAACATAAAAACAATTTCCTCAGACTTTGGCTACTTTGTTTCTTTACTTAAAATATCCCTTGGAAATGTTTAAATGTTTCGGTAACCTATTTTATCCTTGTTTGGCTAATAGAGTAAGTTCAAAGGTTCCTTTGCAAGCAATGACATCAGAGAATCCGTTATGATCATCATTGGGGCCCTTGTCAGGAAGCTGTGTCAGAATGAAGGCTGCAAACTCAAAGTAAGTGCAAATCCAATCTCATTTATTGTATCTATAGTTCCGGACCAATCTATTTAACATTTACCGTGCTGCCCACCATTGGGGCAGAAATCAAATTTGTATGGTTTTTATGACATCAAAGGACTATGACTTCTTATATTTTTCAATTTCCATAATTATTGGAGTTGGCTGGTTTACTTCAGCAATCATATATCAAATATCTTGGCTAAACACAAAACTCACATATAAAAACATCCATTCAGTAGTATTTAATGAGTGTTTACTCTGTGCTAGGCATTATGCTAATGCCTTAATATAAAGATACATAAAACATTCTACCATCCTCAAAGAACTCCTAGTCTGTTTATCAAATGCAAACAGATAAATAATAATATTGAAATATAAAAAGAGTGCTCTGGGGCTTCCCTGGTGGTGCAGTGGTTAAGAATCTGCCTGCCAATGCAGGGGACATGGGTTCGAGCCGTGGTCGGGGAAGATCCCACATGCCCCAGAGCAACTAGGCCCATGCGCCACAACTACTGAGCCTGCGCTCTAGAGCCTGCAAGCCACAACTACTGAGCCCGTGTGCCACAACTACTGAGCCCGTGTGCCACAACTACTGAGGCCCACGTGCCTAGAGCCTGTGCTCCGCAACAAGAGAAGCCACTGCAATGAGAAGCACCGCAATGAAGAGTAACCCCCACTAGCCGCAGCTAGAGAAAGCCTACACACAGCAACAAACCCCCAACACAGACAAAAATAAATTAAAAAAAAAAAAAAAAGAGTGCTCTGCCAATACTACAGAAGATGCACCAAACTATTCTGCTTGGGAGTGCTGGGGAGGCTGTCACCAAACTGATAATATCAAATAGCTTAGCCTAGAAGAGGTTTTTAGGTGAAGAGAGAGTTTTGTGGAATAAAGGATGTTCTAGGAGAGATACAATAATGTATAAAAAAGCCCAAACTCAAAATGAGCCTTGTGTGCTTGAGAACAGTGAGAAATTCTGTGGGGCTAGAGCAAAAAATATGTATGTTTGTGGGGCAGATAGGTGGGAGTGCTGATGAAGGAAAGAAGGGAAGAGAGAAGAGAGGTAGGCTGGATCTCTATTAATGGCAAGCTAAGGAGTCTCGACTTCATTCTGTAGAGAAAAAGGAGAATAATGTGGTTTTTAGGTGGTGAATGACACACGCCGATTTTTTTAACCTAGGAAGAAGCAAAATGGTATATAGACTGGGTGTCAGCTGCATTAGGGCCAGTACGATCTGATCAGAAATGTTTGCAACAACCTGGGCACGAATTAATAAAGGTCTGAATTAACGTAGGTGCTGTACGGTAAGAGAAGGAGACAGATTCAAGAGCCCTTTCGGAGATAGAATCGATAGTATTTAGTGACTGATGGGATGTGGGGAATGAGAAAGAGGTGAGAATCCAGGTGACTGTTAAGCTTCCAGGTTAGGATACTAGATGTATGGTGATGTGAACCACTTAAGCAAAATTTATATAGAACCTGGTTTGGGGGTGGGAGGAGGGTAGAGCTATTAATTTGGCTATGTTTTGGCTATGTTTGAATCCTTTGGGACACCAGGTTGAGTTGCCCAATAGGGAGATGGCCACATCCATCTGTAGCTCAGAAAAGGAGTTAGGACCAGGAATAGAGAGTGACTGAAACCTTAGGAGACAATGGGATTACCCAAGGGAGGCATATAGGGTGAGAAGGAAACAAAACAAAGGATTACATTTAAAGTTCTTCTGATAATGGGACAGCCTAGTTATCACATCTTTAAAGTTACCTTATGAGTCTAGCTGTAAACTATCCATCACTGTCATTCAGTTTTGTTAATGTTTTTGAGCAACTTTTAAAAAAATGCATCTTTGAAGATAATGAGACTTGGCTACCAAATGGACCATAGCAAATGTTCAGATTTTCTTTTCAACTTTCTGCTGTGGAATACTCATCTATCTTTTGCCCATATCAAAGACATCTGGATAGAAAGAAAACGATGTATTCTAAATACACATTTAAGGCATCTGCTGGGCACACAATCCACAATACCTTACTGTGCAAAAGGTACCTGCGAAGCTATCGAGTGCTATAGTTGTTCAGCATTTACTGGCATGAAGGCTACTGCCCTATGACAGTCTAAATGGCAGCTACACAGGTCACAATGAGTACTAAACCTCTATTTCTTTTTTCTATTTGTTTTTCCTTACATTTTGATCTCCCTGTATCCTAATTTCTTTTTTCACCAAATTTATATTTGAAAAAATTCAAACCTATGGAAAAGTTGTAAGAATAGCACAATTCCATTAATATTTGTATACCTGCTTCATCTGGATTTGCCAATTGTTAACGTATTATCATATTTGCATTACCTCATTCTGTTTTATTTCATTTTATATTATTTTGGTTGAACCCTTTGAGAGTAAGTTGCATGCATCTGACATTTTACTCCTAAAGACTTTTACTTCTTATTATTCGAGTGCCATTGCATCTAGGCTCTTATAATGGACAAAATACATATATTTACATTTATTAAATTGCTAGTTCATACTGCTACCTCCAGTTCTACAGGGTTCTTCCTCTCCTTCCGTCATTCTGTAATTATACCTTCCTTCTCCCACAGTGAGAACCCTGGTTCTCAAGAACATTAATATCCTGATTCATTTGCTCAATCCTAAAACATGTACAAAATAATTTTGGAATTGTTACACCAATGTCATTACAAAAACCAAACTGACTTAAATAAAGTTCAAGACTTCATCACAGTCTTTTTGACCTTAGAATATATTTCACCAAAGGTATACAGTCAGAGGACTATGTTCAAACATTGTTTGGATTAATTCTTTTTTATTCTCTTCTGTTTAGTTATGTTATTACTCATTTGCTTCTGTTTGAAATCAATTTTAGCCACCTTTCATCCTTGTTGACTTCATTTTATTTCTTGAACATATGGAATAGTAACATGATTCAAAAGTCAGGACTTTATTTGAAAAGTATTCTCAAAGAGGTCTCATTCCCTTTCCTACTCTTCCACCCATTCTCACCTACCTTTTCTATGTAAGCAGTATCATTAGTTTTAGGTTCTCCTTTCTGTTTCTTTTTGCAACAGTAAGCAGATGTACATACACATTTTATTTCTTTTTTCTTGCACAAAATATAGCCTTATATACACTCTCTTGCATCTTCTTTTTTCCACGTAACAACATACCTTGGAAATCACCCCATACTGGTTCACAGAGATCTTCCTCCTTCCTTTTACAACTGCCTAGTACTCTATTGTGTGTTAAACTGAGGCACAACAGTTTATTCTCCCATGTATGGTCATTAGGTGCTTTCCACTATTTTTACTATTACAAATAATGCTTAAATGAATAATCTTAGGCACACTTTCTCTTAATTTTGGAGATATAGCTTCAGGGCCAGGGTATTGGATCAAAATGCAGATTTGTTAGATTTTGCCAAATTATCTTCCATGGGAATTGTAGCATTTTATGCTTCCACCTGAATGCCTATTTCCCTGTAGGCTCAATAACAATGTATGTTGTCAAACTTTTGTATTTTTAAAGATCAATCTGGTAGTTGAGAAATGGTATTTCTTTAATTACATTTGAAGTTTAGCATCTTCATTCTCTTTGGGGGCCTTTTATATCTTCCCTACCCCCATCTCTCCCATGGTGTGTGTGTGTGTGCGTGTGTGTGTGTGCACGTGTGTGTGTACCTGCAGCCTGGTTTCAGAGTTTATAAATCCTATAGATGAATTAGATCTTAGGAACCTTTACTTTACAGATGATACTGAAGCCCCTAAAACATACGTAGCAGCAAAGGTAAAATAAGAACCTAGATGTCCCTATTTCTAATTTGTTTTTCCATTAAACTGTTAACTTGCTAGTTCATAGTTTCTAGGCCAGAAAACTAAAAGGCCTTTTCTGATTAAAGAATATGTTTGAAAAGTACCTAGCAAAGTACATGCTACATAAAAGGCATTCAAGGGATGTTTTTTGAACAGTATGTCAGCATTAATCAAATTTGGAATCAAGTGGAAACAAGCACTTTTTAAACATTTAGAACAAGACCTTACAGTTGAGTGCTAAGTGCTTTCACCGAAGTTGTTACTAAGGAAAAGGTGTGTGCCACCATTTAGGCACCATCTAACCATTATTTTAGAATTTCAGTGAATGGGCAGTTTTAGGAATAATCGATCACAAGGGAATTTTAAAAATGACTTTATGCATTCAGAATGTGTTTAAAAGTAAATATGCCCATTATTAATTATACTCATTGCTTCTTAATATGTTAATGTATGTATTTTTAAAAAAAAACAACACCACCTTTATCAAGCTTTACTTGTTCATTTTCATTGTGTGCCTCAGTCAGGCAACCAGTGTAAAACTTTCTAAAACCTTAGGCTGTTATCCTGGACACAAGAGAGAAGCTGATCTTACCCAAGCTTTGTTTAATATATGGTTATGCATATGTCTGATGTAGAATGTGATTCTTTAGGGAGTGGTAGAAGCCAAGAAGTTAATCTTGGGAGGACTTGAAAAAGCAGAAAAAAAGGAGGACAAAATGATGTACCTGCTGGCTCTGAAGAATGCCCGGCTTCCGGAAGGCATCCCACTCCTTCTGAAGTACGCGGAGACAGGAGAGGGGTCTATCAGCCACCTCGCCACCACCACTCTCCAGAGATATGATGCCCCTTTCATAACTGATGAGGTAAATTCTCCAAGAATGTTTGCAACATTCACAAAAGGAAAAAAGCATGCCTAATCACAAGTCAGATGCAAACTTCTCTGAAGTCACCCTATTTTTTTTTCCAAACTAACAATCTCTCTTTCCTGTTAGAAATAACCCTTAAATTGGATTTAAGGCTCTTCTGAAGCAGCCTCACATTTTGAATAGATAATGTCCTATATCCTGAAGCATAAATATTGAAGCACATTCTCTTGTTTTATCACCAAAGGTAATAGATAATGCTAAGATATAGGAAGTCAAGAATGTGAAAGGAAGATAAAGCAAGGGGAGTTGAATCTAAAGCTAAAAGATGAGAAACGGTCAGGCAGAAGAAAGGATATGTGTGTTGGATAGAATACGAGAAAGAAGTGGGAGTCTTTCAAGCAGGGGAAGCATATGGGTGAAGACCCACAAATGGGAAAGAGGGTGGAATATTCCAGGAAAAGAAATAAGTCCAGAATGACTGATACATGAAAAGTTAGGGAAAACATCTCTGCAATATGGTTATGCAGCCTGTACTTGAATGTTTCTGGTGACTAGAAGTTCAATATTTCACAAGACTTCTTCATTATTGGACAACTCACACTGTCCGATTTTTTTGCTCATATCAAGGTGATATCTTCCTTCCCGTGACTAACACTTATTTGTCTTAGTTTGGCTTCCCCTCTGGCAGGAGAATTCTACAAGTATTCGAATAGAGGCAAAGTCCTCTCTCCTTTTGGGTACCAATGCCAGTTCCTTCAGCAATTCCCTGTTAAATATGATTTCAAAATATCTTCCCCAGGATGAATTCTTATTGTCAAGTGGTCTTCTTAAAATTAATATCAAAATTCAATAAAGTACTCCAAATGATAATAAAAAAAAAGAAACATTCTTTTCTGAAATATCTTTACTTCCACAAGTTTTAAGATGCTCTTAAATTTTTTGACACTGGAATAACCTGGCTTAAGTACTACCATGTTGGTTCCTACAGCTGCATTTTCAGGAAGCCATCCCAGCTATACTTTTTTTTAGGGCAGAGAATGTTTATAAAGTGTAAGATAAACTGCCTGTTGAGAATGATGTTCCCGGTTTGCAACTATGTTTTGTATCACAGTTGATAAGCTGCAAAGTGTGGTAATTAGGGTCATGAGTTTTTGACATAGACAGACCAACATATGGATTCTGGCTCTGTCCCTTCCTAGTTGTTTTTGCTTAGGTGATTCTTAATTCCTATATACCTGACAACAAAGCTCAACATTTGCGGGAGATAGAAAAAGACAGAGGAAAGTAGAACTGAAAGAAATATTTATAAATGCCTAGTACAGAACCCCAAGCACTGCATATTGTTAGGCAATGCTAGTGACCAATGAAATTATTTGTTGCCGCAGAATGTAATTATTTTGGCAAATTTTCTTTTGTGTTAATGTTTTGTTGAAAGAAGAAAATCCTCTGATATGACTTATGGACTTTAGGTGATAATGATGTATCAATATAGATTCATCAAATGTAACAAATGTACCACTGAGATGCAGGATGTTATACAGGAGGAGGTTGTATGTTGGGGGGAGAGGGGAGGCATGTGGAGCACGAGGTATATAGGAATTCTACACTTTAAGCTTAATTTTGCTGTGAACCTAAAATTGCTCTAAAAAATAAAAAGTCTATTAATTAAAAAGAAGAAGGGAAAATTCTGAGGTACCTCATTGTAAGGAAATGTAAGTTCATATAGCCATCTCTCTCCAGAGCCCCTTTGCCATGTGGCAGTAGTGTCTTTGAAAATTCTGTGGTTGTTAGGGAATACCATGATATGCTGCAATAACAAACAAGACTCAAAAATCTCAGCTTCTCATCCACTCTATGGCTAAAGTAGGTAAAAGAAAATGTGGCCCTGAGCTCACTACCGTAGTAGAAGAGAGAGAGGAATAAGATACACCAGCTCTTAACTGCGTTGGCCCAGAAGTTACCCGCAGTGATTCCGTTCATGGTCCATTAGCCAGAACTATGACCCCAACATAATTGCAAAAGAATATGGGAAATATTGGAATACATGTCTATTTTATGAGCGTTAACTCTTCCTGCCCGATATCAATTTTAAAAATCTAGATGCGCACTAACTAAGCTTGAACATCTTACGAACAGGTGAAGAAGACTATGAACAGGATATACCACCAGAATCATAAAGTTCATGAAAAGACTGTGCGCACTACTGCAGCTGCCATCATTTTAAATAACAATCCATCCTACATGGAAGTAAAAAACATCCTCCTCTCTATTGGGGAGCTTCCCAAAGAAATGAATAAATACATGCTCGCCATTGTCCAAGACATCCTACGTTTTGAAACGCCTGCAAGGTATGAAGCAGTGCCCCGTCTCTGCTTATCCAAGCTTATTTGTATATTGATGTGGTACATGTGTGGCTAATAATAATGTTGTGGTCTTTATGCTGGGTTATGTTGCATAAAACCAGAGAGTTTGCCAAATCTATTTGGAGGGCCAGATTAAACAACTTCACTTTGGCACTGTGATTTGGAACTCTGGGTATGATTTTTTTACTCTAGGTCTCCCGTTCGGTCTGGTAACATCATATTGCCAAATGTTAGCAATGTTTTAAAATCCAACTGTATTTTCAGTAGGACTATTTTTATAACTAGCATCATAAAATGAGGTAGGTTCCCACCAAATGGTCTTTCATCTTAACTTTCCAAATGTTAGGAATCTTTGAAGCCTCATTTATCACAGGTTAAATGAATTTACCATTTGAGTTTAAAACCATAGACAAGACCCATGTTTTAGGACTATTCAAAGTACGAAGTATGGAATCAGCAGACTTCATTGCTCTCAGTTACTCATTGGAATCATCTTCCTTCTAGTTCCCAAGTCTCTTCTCCCAAATTCACTGCTGTCCCTTTTCCTCACTGAAATCAGAGGGCCAGGGAAGGAAGCTCCATTTCCTCCGAGTTACATGCCGAGCACTGCCTTCAGGAAGGATCATGTTTGAGTGTTCCCAGTTGAAAAGGGAAACAGACATGGGGGGAGGGTGGGAAATAGGAGAAAGGGAATGGAAAAAAAGGCAGTAAAGCTGAAGGAAAGAAACAAGGAGTAAGACTGAAGGGAAAAGAAACAGGAGGAGTAAGTACAGACAAAGGAGCAGGGCAAGTAAGGAAGCAGGGGGAAGCAGATCAGAGATGCAGAAAAGAAACAAATTCTCTCTGCAGCCATGTGTACCTGGTCAAATGCATTTGATTTCTCCTTCTATTGCTTTGCTTTTGTGAGACTCTGTGGGGGAGATCCTGGGTGTATTTGCTGCCATTGTCTTGTGAACCTAGTGATTCAGGGGACAGTAAAGAGGAAGCAGCGGAGTAGAGAGCAGCCTGGGAAACATGAGGAAGCCATCGCGAACAGGGCAGGTCAGATTCTCAAAACTGAAAGCATCAGAGTTGGAAGGGACTTCAGAGGCCCCCTCGCTTGCTATCTCTCTCCAGTGAGGGGGTCTAGTCTCCTGGCAGGTGGTGTCCAGACTTTGCTTGCACCTCTCCAGTGGTGGGAGGGTCACCACCTCTGAGGGAACTTGTGTCATCATTTAGAGACTCTCTCCATTACTGCTTTGCATAACTGAAATCTTCTATTGGCCCAGATTTTATTCCTGAAGCAAAGTGGAAGAGATCTAATCATTCAACCACATGCAGCCCCTTTGAATATTTGAGGACTACTCTTCATCTTTCCTTTTTCAGGCTAACATCTTATAATCTAGTGATACTGGGGGAAAAACCTATAAGATAACCATTCTTCCTCTCAGTGATGTTCTACCTCAGAACTAGGTCCAGATTTCTTTGGTTGGTTATTTTGATTTCATTTTTGCTGAGTTGTTATAATTTTATTATTACTGATATGATTAGTGTTAAGTAGTCAGGAATGGAAATATCTCAACACTAACTAGTTAAGTAGATAAAATAGAGGTATGGGGTCAGGTTTAAGACTTACTCTAGAGGAGACTATTGGCTTTTACTGAGATGTTTCTTTAAGTGAAAACTACACAAATATAGAAGAAATTCCTGGGAATTTGCTGTTAATTATCATTAGCCAGTGATAACATTAGAGGGTGTAGGAAAACATTTAAAGAAATATTGGGCAACCTCTCCAGTTTGGTACAACTTTCCTTAAAAGTATCTACTATTTAACAATAGAACCACGATGATTCAAAGAACATGTGTTTTCCACTCCTGAGGTGTGTCCATCAGTCAGCTTAAGCCATCTCATAGCTGGCTGAACTCGCCTCGCTGTCATTTTGATACCAAACTGAATTTCAAATATCCGAGGAATGGAGGGGAAAGCCCTCATCCTGATGCTGGTACTCCAGCTGGCGCCTCCCCAGTTTTGGAGTGGCATGAGGAAAATTTGGCCCCCTCTTTTTTTCCACTGAGGATTTGGGTTCTTTCCAAATCTGACCTGGGAAACAGCCATTACCATGAATGTGCAGCTTTTTCCTTTTACGTGTTACAGCAAAATGGTCCGTCGAGTTCTGAAGGAAATGTTTGCTCATAATTATGACCGTTTCTCCAAGAGTGGATCCTCTTCTGCCTATACTGGCTACATAGAACGTACGTAACCCAAAAAGGGGTTCTCCCTCCCTGCTCCGTCCCCTGCTCGGTATTGCTGGAACTGTTGTTAAATTACAGGTTTGTTTTTTTTTTTTGTCCTTAGGTAGTCCCCATTCGGCATCTACTTACAGTCTTGACATTCTTTACTCTGGTTCTGGCATTCTAAGGAGAAGTAACCTGAACATCTTTCAGTACGTTAGGAAAAATCCTCTTCATAGTATTCAGGTATCTCATGTTTCATTAATTTTGCTTATTAAAGTATGTAAGAGGTTAGTGTGCAGTAAAATAAAATATATACTAATGATAACACTATAGAACGCATAAATTAATGGTGGATCTATCATCATCTGCAAGAGGCTGTATGGTTTACAGTCCCAGAGAGAGTTTCAAACATGAACTTGAAAACTTATATGTTCTGAGTCACTGGACTTGCCAAACATCCATAGTTTTTTCAAAGGTACACATAGTCACAAAATTGAAGTCATGCCAGTATTTCTCATGTATGTTTTAAAAACTGTTTTTATCCATAGATATATTCCCTGGAGCTCCAGATATTTAGTTATAGAATATATTTCCTTCTCTTTGTGTTTCTATGAAGAGACTGATTCCCCATAATAAAAGCTTTCATGATAGAATATGGTTCTCCAAAGAGTCAATCTATATTTTTTCAATATTGCTAAGAGAGAAAAGAATAAAGTGTAGGCATTTGACAACTGGCTGACTTCCATCCCTTTAGTTTTACCCCAAATGTGGTGACAATCTCTAAAGGCTTCCTAATTGTGAAATATACTTTCTTTATAGTTTTTATGCATATCAAACTATAGCCTTCTCAATAAGCTCATTTAAGCTTTAAAAACGATGCAATGTATATAAACTTGAGATCTTATCAATATTGTATTACTACACCTTTGGTAGGAATCTAGTTAGGATACTATGCTTTCTGTCCTGAGGAATCACCATCTGTTTTCTGATATGCATTCTGAAATGCCAAATGCCCAGTGGCTAAGGTGCTGGGTGTGGAGGACAGAGAATCTGTAGGATTCCTGTGTGTGGCAGAGATCAGGATGTGAGGCTCCTCATAGCATTCATCATCTTTTCTTTTACTGGAGAAAGCTTTATGTGGAAAGGTGTGAGTCATGGCTTAGAGAGTTCCACATCCTCTCATAGGGCAAACTGTCCCAACACTTCTCCGCCTCTTTTTAGGGGCTCTACAAGATAGCCGATCCACCATGTACGACAGTTCTGCAGAGACTGAGTCTCTAGGATGACGCCATTAAATGGAAAGCTCATGGTCATTGCAGTCAGACAGAAGGGGTTTGAGACTTACCTCTGCCATTTGAGCTTTTTTTTTGGCCTCATCTGCAAAATGGATACAAATCATATGAACCCCAAAGGGTGGCTGTGAGGAGTAAATGAAGAAAACGAACTCATATTCAGACCTGGAGTTGTTTTTGTTTTGTTTTTGTCTAGCAACTGCAAATGTTTGAGTTTTTGACCCCCGGGAAAGTTCTAGTTGTCAGCTCATCATCACGTACAGAACAGGCATGGAGCTAGTGTCATGAATGCTATATCCATTTTCTCTAGGTGGTCATTGAAGCCCAAGGACTGGAGACCTTAATTGCAGCCACTCCCGATGAAGGAGAGGAGAACCTTGACTCCTATGCTGGCTTGTCAGCCCTCCTCTTTGATGTTCAGCTCAGACCTGTCACTTTTTTCAACGGATACAGTGATTTGATGGCCAAAATGCTGTCAGCAACTAGCGACCCTATGAGTGTGGTGAAAGGACTTATTCTGCTAATAGATCATTCCCAGGTAATGCATTCTGCAACTGTTTACTGAATGTACCAGGCATGCTTTAAATGTACTCCATGCTTGGAGGATACAAGACAAAGTTCCACCCACCTTGGAACTCACATTCAAAGCATTTGAACCTCTTGGTATTATTGCCCTTTCTCTTTTGCTACAGGTAAATGTGTTTTCTTTTGTCTGTACTATCTGATTAAGTCATCTTTTCACTGTTGAGGCAAAAGAAGAAGTACTCAACATAATATGAGTATAATATAATATCATTTATATCTCCATAGAACTAAAAGGTGGGGGTGGGGGGTAACCGATGTGAACAGAGACAAGAAATTATGGAGAAAATAACCTAGGATTCAACAGAGAAGAGATGGCCTTATCTCTTCACTTGGCTTTCCTGGGCACAAGGGCTTAGATGATATTTTTTTCTGAAGGCAAGAGCTAAACTACATGGCTTCATAGTTACTGATGACATTTGTCACGACAACAATGGTAAGATCCAAATAGTGCATCATCCCTGCCAAATTCGTAGAGACACAAGCAACCACTGACACCAACCACACATTTAATGGAGACCCTGCCCCAAATTCTCATGTTCACAGAAGCTTACAAAGGTTCACTCATTGTTAAAGAGTAGGATTACTTTCATTCACTTGACCTGCATTCTTCAGAATAGTTTTCAGTTTGCTTCACCCTAAATCTTACATTACTGTACTAAGGTACGACAATACTATATTCTGTGTGGTAAGATTTAGGTGACCAGGTGACTGTGAGATGGGAGTGGGCTGCCTCATGGAATTTTTTGAGAAACAGAAAAGGGTTAATCTGAATAACCTTTGAGTTTGAGTGTTTGATGCTTAAAATTTTTTTCTTTAATGGCTTGACATTTCCTGCCTTACTAAGCATAGCAATATAAAAATGGAATATTTGCTAAAAAAGGATCTTATGGGAACTCCTTAAAGTGATCACTTGCACTCTGATTTATATTTATTAAATTAAAATTTATAGACTATAGGACTTGCTTGGGAAGTTTGCTTTTGTGGTTTAATAAATTCATAAGTAATAGCCTAGTTTTGACTTTGCCTTCACTACTTACTTTCTGTGTGTTCTTGGGCGGTTACTTAATAGCTTTAAACCAGGATTTGCTACTCATAAAGTGAGGCATCTGGAACAGATGATTCACAGTTTTTATCAGCTTTGTTCTTTGCCGGATAATTTGAGGATCTTGATTTGTTGGATTCTGGTTATGAAATCATAGATTTTAAGATCTGGGAGTGACCTTAAATATCAGATTTACTAAAACTCCACCAGAACATCATTGGTTGAAACTAGATGCTAATTCCCTATCTTTATTATTCCTCATAACAGTTCAGGATAGCTGTATATAACAAAAGAAGCCAGTTTGGGGTAGCTTAACCAAATCGTTTGATTTTTATCATGTTACAAGTATTTGGAAGTAGGTAATCCAGGATTGATATGGAAACCCTAAGATATTGTTAGGATCCAGACTCGTTTTCCTCAGGTTGGCCATCTTTACTTGTGGTTTTCAACCTCATGCTTGTCACCTCATGACTATCACATGGCTGCTGCACCTCCAGCACTAATTCCTCATTCCAGGAAGGAAGAGAGAAGGGTAAGGTGCAGCAGAGTCTGAGACTCTTTTTCAAGAACTGTCCTGCAAGTACTATTTCTACAAAAGATAAGCATCTACAAAAAGAAGTCCTTTTTTATTGACCCAAACTATGCCATATGGATATCTCTAGCTGCAAGAGAAGCTAGTAAATATAGTTTTTCAATGGTTGTATTGACACTCTGAACAAAACTGTGTTTCTGTTAATATGAATGAAAAGAAGGACAACCAGCAATGCGTTTCATGCCCCTTAATCCTCAAAGTCACAGAAGAAAAATTGTTCTCAAATTATATTATAATTTTATACTGCAGTTTTCCGTTGAAGTATTACCTCTGGAGAGATGTATTCTTAATGAAAGAATCTCTGAAGAAGGCATAAGAGTGCTGAGAAAGTAGTCCACATTTTAAGATGCAGGAATAATAACAGTTCAGTACCACCTGTACGTACTCACCTACCCAACAGCAATGCCTAATAGTCTGAATGGGGGTATAAATCTTGATGCAAAGATAAGTAATAACCTAGGTCAGGGTTGGCAAACTTTTATGTAAAGGGCAGAAAGTAAATAGTTCAGGCTCTGTGAGACATACGGTCTCTGTTGAACTACTCAACTCTGCCATTGTAGAGTGAAAATAGCCATAAGTGATATATTAACATATGAGCGTGGCAGTGTTCCAATAAAGTTTTATTTACAAAAATAGCCAGTGGGCGAGATTTGCCTGCGGGCCATAGTTTGCCAACCCCTGATCTAGATTTATCTTGCATGATTTTTGTCTTCATTAAGCTAGGGCACTGCAGGCATATTCTAAGAGAAAGGTCTTCCCTTAGTTATTGAACATAGCCCAATGCCAGTGTAATTTAGATTGGAGTATTTGGCAGATCTGAGTTTATTATACAAATATACTGTTTGAGTCTCCCTGGCTCTGCAGAGCACTCCAGTAATGCCATCCTAGCTTCAGGGGCACATACCACTCTAGGTCAAGTGCTGACATTGAAGGAAATGTTGGCAGCGGATGACCGGTCACAAACGCCAGGGCAGATGGAATTACTCTGTGCTTACTCTCTCGCTCTCTTTTTGCAGCTAACTGGATTACTCTTCAGAGAAGGATGTCTGATAAAGTCAGATTAACAGGGGGATCCTCTTTAGCCAGCAAAGAACATATTTTCCTGAATGGGAGCAATGGGATGAGTTGTCAAAATATCAGTGTCTGAGCTGTAAGAAACACCTTCAGGCCCAAAAGTAAAAGATCAAAGGGGTCACATTAGCTACAAATACAAAGCTCCAGTATCTTATTCTTCTGGTTCATAAACAAGAATTTAAATAAATATGTCCTCTTGGTGACACAAGGACATAAGCCTATGCTTTATCTTGTTTGCAATATTTCTCAGAACAGGCTTCCTTGCACACTAGGAGACAAATGACAGTTATGATTTCCTGCTAGCTATGCATGTATGGTAGTAGAAAAGTCTCCCCACGACAGACAGTCTGGGTAATCATTCTAGCTCCACATGCAGCCTCCAAGCCTAATTTTTCTTTTCAGTCTTCAGATATAATGCCCACCATGGAAGATTTGTATGAGAATTAAATGAGATAAAAAATGTAGAGCTTTGGGGGCACAGTAGGTGCTCAAAAGCTGTTAGTTCTACTTATTTGACACCCCTCAAAAATTAGAACCACTGCACTATGTGGTTTAGTCCCTTTCATGAAGGAAAGAGTGGTTTGTCCTTCTACAGGGGTCAGTGGTCTGTCCTTCTATTGCGGGGGGGGGGCAAACAAATTCCTCTGTGACTATGCATAAGAATTCTTCCACGATCCCTTTGCAGGAGAGAAGTGGAATATTCCCGGAAAGCCAAGGCACTCCTCAAAACCCACACTGCAGTGGAAATGCTCTCTCCCCACAAAAGGCACCTTGTTTAATAGCTGTGAAATGTTCTTTTCCATGGCAGTTGGTGTGTTTTGACATCCACGTAATGTATGGCCAGTGGGAAGGCTAAAGTCCACATCACAGACCTCTGCCGAGTTAGGTGGACTAAGAAGATTATAGTTTTCAAATGGGGAAGAGAGAATATGATCCAAATAAGGAAGTACTTTTGAGGCAGGGCATACAATAGGGCCAATTTGGAAACAATGACAGTAACAGTGCAAGTGCAGAACTCACATCTTGGTTCTGCAGTTCATGGGCATAGGTTACAATTGGGACATGATTATCGTGGTTTTCTCAGGATAATTTGTCTTCCTTCATATCAGTTATGATGCCTGAGGTAACCCCTGCATCCCACCACCACCACATTTTGTTCTGGACCTAATGTAGCAGTAAGTATCCTTAGGGCTGTCTCCTAATACGACCCGAGCTCTGTGTTGAGAATCTCATGCTTTCGTCCAAGTGTCTTTCAGACTGAAGGTAGTTTCATGCCACAATCAGACTTTTCTAGTAAACCAAGTTCTACGATTGAGATTTCTCGCCACATTTTTTTGAAAGTTGGAGAAAATTCAGGGAGATCAATGATCAACACAGTACTTTCTAGGAAGTGAAATTGCGGCATTAATAGTTGGTGAAAGCATGGCTTATTTGGTCTGAATAGGGCAGTTACGTAAAGAAGTGAGTCACGCTGCCAGTTGCTGTGGACCTAAGATCTTTGGAGGAATATCAAAATTAAAGGTACTGAGCCTTTTTCCCAGAACCGTTATCATTTCAAACACTGTCCCAAGGCAATTTGATTCCAATCCAGCTGGAGAATTTTTCAGCCAACATCACCCCATCTAATGTACATAGAATTGCAAGACTTAAAGGATAAATGCTGGCAAACAGCATAAAACAATGGTTTCCAGACAACTACAAAATTACTGAGGACGGACTATGTTCGTAAATGAGTACTGTCCCTCTGGAATATGCCGTGGAGTTCATGTTGGTCCTTTTTGTTATTTTGGTGTCATTCCAAATGTCAAACAATAGTGTATTATGGCTTAGTTAAGTCGCCTTGCCTTACTTTCCTAGCTTTCCTTTCCTAGGCAATTCCTGGAACTTGTATACTGCACCGGCAGTTTTGATCCTGCCTTTCATTTACCAGCAGGATGCCGTTTACTATATTTGACACAGAAGTGGTAAAGGACTTCAAGAGATCATCTATCCCAAAGCCTCACCCTCCACTCCAAAGCCACACTGGATTTCTGACGGATATGCTTTCATTTTGCCTAGTCTTGTGGTTCTCAAATTTAGGTGCAACAGAAGCACATGAGGGCTTGTTAAAACACAGAGTTCTGGGCACCACCCTCAGAGTTTCTAATTCAATAGGTATGGGGCTTCCGTTCCTAACAAGTTCCCTGGATGCTCATGTTATTTGTCAGGGAACCACACTTTGAGAACCATTGCCCCTCCCAAAGTGAGGCAAAGATTGAAAGAAAGCACCCTTGTCAATTGACACTTCACTGCTTTAGTATTGTAATTGACTAAATAATTTAGCAAATCAATAATCTACTTCCGTGATCAAGGTTAGGATGTGTTTCCAAGCCTAGAGAAAGACTTCAATGTTAACACAACTCAAATGGTATTACCTACAGCCGGAGGTTGAATGTGCCTTTGGAAAGGGGGCTGGCTACATTGTGCCCCTCCCCCTTCCCTCCTCCTTCTTCTAATTCTTCTTCTTCTCACTGTTATTCTATATTTTTGTTTCTAGGAGCTTCAGCTGCAATCTGGACTGAAGGCAAATATGGATGTGCAGGGTGGTCTGGCTATTGATATTTCAGGTTCAATGGAATTTAGCCTGTGGTATCGTGAGTCTAAGACCCGAGTGAAAAATCGGTAAGCATATGTAAAGAACCACAGAGATAAAGTTTTTTAAAAATTTTATTGAAATATAGTTGATTTGCAATGTTGAGTTAATTTCTGCTGTGCAGCAAAGTGATTCAGTTATACATATATATAGTTCTTTTCCGTATTCTTTTCCATTATGGTTTATCACAAGATATTGAATATACTGTGCTATGCAGTAGGACCTTGTTGTTTATCCATTCTCTATATAATCGTTTGCATCTGCTAATCCCAGACTCCCAGTCCACCCCTCCCCCACCCCCTCTCCCTCTTGGCAACCACAAGTCTGTTCTCTATATGCAGAGAGATGTTTTCGGAATTGTTTAACTTTCCGACTTCTTGAAATCTGTGCTTTCTGTTTGTAATCATTAAATCGTAGAGTAGGGAGTAACCATGGGAAGTCATTCTTTCCATAGCGTCTTATGAGCAGCTAGGTACCTAATATGACTCAGCCAAGGATCTCTTCGCTTTTAAAGACATCCACGGGCAGCTTGCACAGTGGATGAGACGTTCATCTTCTCTTGGTAGTTGACAATGCTGTCAGAAGACTTTACTTTTAAGCAATTCTTTTTAGCTTATACCTCTCATTGGGATTTAAAATCTTTCCTCTTTTGCTGTCTTCAGTGGAGAAAAATAAAAAGATGATCACTTTTGTGAGACTCTAAGTCTTAAACATTGAGTCCTTAAGTGTTTCTATTAGTGTTCATTTTTCTAAACAGAATTTTCTCCGCTCTTTTAGTTTTTCTAATTGACCCATCAGATCAAATGAAAGTGTTTTATTTTGAACTTAAAACAATGTCTTTGAACCAATGTGATTGAACTTAAAACAATGTCTTTGAACCAATGTGATAATCAAAAGAATTATTCTTCTGTTTGTTGTAATACTGAAGAAAAGAACACGAAAATGCAATTGATTTTTACTTTTTGGATATTTAAAAATACAGTGGGGCAGAGGTGAGATAGGAGTGCTAAAATTAGATTTTTAGTTTATTTTGAACAATGGATGAAGGAATTGAGAAAAATCAAAAGGTGGCACATTTAACATGAAAGGTGACCCTCTGTTACTAAAAGGAACCAAAGAATGAGAAATGGGAGAGGCTTTCAGAGTGATAAGCAATATAATTTAGGGCTTCCCACTGCATCAGTCATCTTGGTCATCTTTTTGATGTATTTTCTAGACAGAAGTTTACCCAAATTAAACTGAACTGAATTATTTTCAGAAGGAAATCAACAACAGCTACAACAAAAATTTCTGGCTTTTTAAAAGAGACACGGTATCCCTAAGTGTCTGCCAGTGTCCACATTATAGCCAATTCATCTTCAATTTTCCATTTGTTCATTTAAAAAATATCTCTTAAGCCTTTGTTGAGTGTAAGATATTAGAAGGTATTCAGGGATTTAATGAATTCAGGGAAAAGGATTCAGGGATTTAAATGATACCACCTCTGACCTACTTTTGCACTGGCAATAGCAGCAGGTGTGCTGTGAGAAGCGCAGCAAAAATTAGTAGCCTATTAAAAGAGCACGAACGTACAGCTCTGATTTCATCTAAAGTCTACAATTAAATTAGAGTAGTCCTAGAGGTAAGCCTTCTACTAGGATTGTTTATCCTCTTCATTTTCATCCAAGCCTCTATCCTAGTCAATCCAATCTGTCTAGGTGATCACTGGAGAACCTATGATATCTGTCCTTTCTGGGGCACCCAATATACATGCTGTAGGAATGGTTCTTTGTGATACTGTATTTTTCAAATATCTTGGCAACCATAGACTTCTGTCATCAGAGACCCTTTGGAGAAAGTAATGAAATGGAATTAAGGTAGCTACATAGAAGCCAACAGAGAGATAGTTACCAAGAAAATTGTTGTAAACATCAACTGTCTTCTAGGTGAGCTTATACTTTGTTTTAAGATAACACAGGTATTTCTGACTTCCTGATAGGACCAGGTCCCAGGCATGTTTTCATCATGGCTCTTGGTATGCCCATACCAAACATTAATGCCTGATAGACATTTCATTCCCACATCTAGAATTGAAGACTGGGGGAGGACTCAGGAGTAGGGCAAAACTTCACTGCCCAATTGCTGGGACAAACCAGTTCCTGGTTACCGACAGACTTCTAAGCACATTTAGGTCACCTATTAGTCCCTTAAGTGTTTCTTTCCAGTTATCAGCATGAGAAATTCAGACCCTGTGGTCTGTTAGTTCAGCACAGTTAAATGTGATTAACAGCTTATTTTGTTCAATTCTTAGGGTAACTGTGGTAATAACTGGTGACATCACAGTGGACTCCTCTTTTGTGAAAACTGGCCTGGAAGTTGGTGTGGAAACAGAAGCAAGCTTGGAGTTTATCTCCACGGTGCAGTTTTCTCAGTACCCCTTCTTAGTGTGCCTGCAGATGGACAAGGATGGAATTCCGTACAGGTAAGAAGCAGTGCTTATGGAATGTTCCAGGGCCAGCCCCAGTTCACCAGGAACTTGCACCCAGTTTTGAGCATTCCGTTACAGAAATTAAAGGAAAATGGTAAAAACCCAGTGAAACATGACTTTTCTTTAAATGAGTAAAAGAATAATTGATAAGACTAAAAAAAAAAGTTAGTTTCTAGGATACCAAGAAACTGTAATGACTAGTTCATTTGATTCTGGAGATAATATCATATTCTAGCCCAGAAATAATTTATCAAGGCAACAAAGGGATTTGATTTACCGTAAGAATTGCCACAGAGTTTCAGCAAAAGCACTAGATGCATATTTACCATCAGCTATCTTCACAGTTGTCTCTTGGACAGAAAGTTCAAGACAGAACATCTGACAATCATTTACCCTGGTTTAAGAGCCCAAATGCATCACAGTTTTTAGGTAATCCATACAACAGCAACTTGACCTGGTTTAAGTTTTGGCTCAAGCTTAAGATTTTGGGATTTTGAATTTAAAAAAAAAAAAAAAAAAGCCTTTTAGTAGAGTACTTAGTGTCCCAGAAACTAAATATATAACGGTCCATGTAGTTTTCCCAACACCTTATCCACTCTAGAGCTTTTCATTTACACTGTGCCCTTTGAATTTTGTAACAATTATTCTAATAATACTATAGTGAGGAAGTAGGATGCTTCGGGTCTAGGGAGCACTGACTTTTCTGTAGTGGGTGTAGAGGTCGCCTTGACATGCACGCTTAACCATGAAGGGAATCTGTATACTTAAAACAGAGAACCATGTTTTACATTATCTCCTTTGATAAGTAGGGCAGAGTTAAGCACCTTCTTTCTTTATTTTTTTAATTTCATGATCCATGTAAGGAATGCTAGATGATGTAAGTACAAATATGAACAGGTTATGTTTTTACAGAAGAAAAGATTGTAGATTATAGTACATTAAGCTGTTGCTAATTTATTAACCTATGTCTAGAATAAACCTCCATTAATACATTTTAGAAAATCAACCTTCCAATGGTCAAAATGCAGTGACCAGCAGCCCAGGCACAAGGCTAACTGGTTAGGTTCCACATTTCACTTGGGCCAGGGCTCTGGGGATGTTTCCCTGTCAGCATTCTCAGCTTAACTCCAGTTGGATTTGCTCCTTTCTCAAAAGGGGAATGCTCCAGAGGTGGGGCTCCTGGAATGAGGGTGGGGGACATAGCAAGGCCTACAAAGCTTAGCAGCCTCTGCAGAAAGCTGCGAGACATTTGGTCCTTCATTCCAGAAGAATGAGTAACAGCACTCCCGTATCCCAGGCGTGTGAAGAGAAACGCGAAGAAAACAATCACCTCATTCGTGGGAACGAAAGCTAGTCGTCTTTGGTACTCACATCCTTTCTCAAATGGCTTTGAAACAGAAGCTTCAAGTGTTCACTCAATAACTTGGCTCTGACGGGGGTGGGGTGACTTTAATATGTGTGTAATTTTATTTTATTATTGTTATTATGCAGGCAATTTGAGACAAAGTATGAAAGGCTGTCCACAGGCAGAGGTTATGTCTCTCGGAAGAGAAAAGAAAGCCTAGTAGCGGGATCTGAATTCCCGCTGCACCAAGAGAACTCTGAGATGTGCAAGGTGGTGTTTCCTCCTCAACCAGAGAGTAGTTCCAGCAGTTGGTTTTGAAACTGATGGGGCTGTTTCACTGGAATCCATCTCCCCGGAAGGGATACGATGTGACGTGCCTAAGTACTTGCTCTCTGAGAGCACAGTGTTTACATATTTACCTGTATTTAAGAGCTTTTGTAAAAAGCAGTGAAAAACCTCACATAATTAAGCTTGGGCCTGAATCATTCAGTACTACCTACAGTGTCATTTTGAGCCAACCTATGTGACACTTTTAGTAGCATTCTTAGTTTTATTGTATCTCTCTCAAATCACATTTAGTACTATGAAAATAGTTCTTCCCTAAGAAGAAACTATTGTTTGTAAAAAATAAGACACACAGACACACATTCAGGAGAGCACAATTTTGTTTCAACAATTTTCAATCAATGTATATGAAGCCCTTGGTAGAACCTTACACAGCTTGTTTCTACGAAACATGCCCAATCAGGAAAAAACAGACCTTTTTTTCTTGGAGAGGGGAGCATGGAGGAAAGGGATAAGACTTTTAATGGCCTTTGGCAGCCATCTTCAGGAATTAATATTTATCTCTTCTGTTAGTTTTATTGAGTATTGAGGTAGGAGGCGCACAGAATGAACACATACCATCTCTCCTTTCTGCTGGCCATGTAGTCAGATCGCTAGAAGAAAGCTAGTGAGTCCTCTGCCTTCTGCCTTACAAAGATGCCGGACTCAGCATATCAGAATTAGAAATATTAATTTCAGGAACTCCATTAGATTTTTTCTTGTGCTGTATCTCTCTGAGACTATAATGCGGTTCACTGTCCTTTATAAGGGACATCCTCAAATATTCATTTTATTTTTCACTCAACTGTTTCGTGGTGGAAGTCCCAGTCTGTTGGACTGCAGTCTACAAAAGCCAGAATGGCCGAGAGAATTTAATAATGCTTTGAGAACCTGATGGATTTGGACTTCTAAAAAATGAAATCAAGAAAAGAGTGTCTCTATTTGTACAAATTAAAAAAGCCACGTTAACCATTTTCAAATATTTACTGACAAAACAGATACATGTTTTGATAGCGACAGGCCCAAACCAGATAACAGGTGCTCACTTGTCCATTAAACACACACACACACACATGCACACACACACACACACATGCACACACACACACACACATGCACACACACACGGGAAGTTTAGCTAGCCCGCCACTAGTTGTAAATTTAAAATGATGTGTGATGAAATAAATATGTGGAATTCCTATTGAATTGCTTTTGTCTTCCATATTTCTCTGTTCCTGCCACTTTCTGAGCCCAGACACATATACAGATAAGCTTCTGAAGCTCTGTAGAACAGGCCAGATGCTCTAATAGGTGGTCAGAGCCCTTTGGAAAATACGCTATTGAAAATAGCAGCAGAAGCAGTCAGAAGCTCTTAAGGACCGGCAAGCTTAAAAACAAGCTCTAAGCCCAGTTTTTATAAAGCTCTGGACCTGCACACGTATTGTTATGTTATTGAGAAGAGAAAAAGGAATAAAAACAGGAGGGTTTCGGGGGTACTGTTGGTGGTGGTGGCATTGGCCTTGGAGGAAGCGCTCTGTAGAGATACTCATGCTGCCGCAAAAGCAAGTTGATCCAGGGCACTGAGCTTGAAGATGCTGTGGGCTAAGGAACCTCATCCGTGTGACACTTAGTAAATCACAGCTGCTTCTGGGATAATAACTTACTTAGTACGTAAAATAAGAGCTTACTTAAGAGTGATGACTGCAGGGTCATGGATATTGCTGTTATGCCATTTCCCAACTGCTTATCTGCCTGGCTGAGTCAAATATGGCCACTTATTTGGAGAATGGATGGTACCTACCAACTCTAACGTGCTCCAAAGAAAAAAGAAACCTGAAGCATAGAACAAACATTAACTCCTTTCTAGATAAATGAGACAAATTTAAGAGGAGTAAGGTGATAGTTCACCTTTTATATGACATATTGGAACCAGAAAGACTTACTTGGCATCCTTATTGTTGACCTGTTTCAAACACCAGTGTCCAGACGGCTGACTTTTGCAGAGGTGGCTGTCTCGGAACTTCACGACCCTCTGGCATGAGCCCCTGTGCCCAGTCAGCCTCTCCTTGCAGACCTGAAGGATTTAGCCTGGCTGTTCTACAAAGCGCTACTGTCATGCCCTGTCTCTCACAGAGGTACTGCCCATGGAAAGTTGCTCTCTGCTTCTTTGAACCTGACCACCTTCAAATACATTTTTATTTTTATTTTTTTTTGCGGTACGCGGGCCTGTCACTGTTGCAGCCTCTCCTGTTGCGGAGCACAGGCTCCGGACGCGCAGGCCCAGCGGCCATGGCTCACGGGCCCAGCCGCTCCGCGGCATGTGGGATCTTCCCGGACTGGGGCACAAACCTGCGTCCCCTGCATCGGCAGGCGGACTCTCAACCACTGCGCCACCAGGGAAACCCTCAAATACATTTTTAAAGCTAACACTTATTTAGCGCTTGTAAGGGTCAGGTATTTTTAAGCATCTTACGTATATTAAAAATTATTTAATTTTCACAACAACCACATTTAACGGGGAACGTTATTATTTCCATGTTGTAGACTGGCACTGTCCAATAGAAATATAATGTAAACACAGATAATTTTGACTTCTGTTTATAAATATAAACCTGTTTAAAAATAACCATAAATACAAATGTAGACTTGTAATATAAATGTTAATAAATATAAACATAAGCAATTTTAAATTGCTAGTGGCCATATTCAAAAAATAAACAGAAACAGGTGACATGAACTTTAATTATTTATTTATTTATTTATTTTTTGCGGTACGCGGGACTCTCACTGCTGTGGCCTCTCCCATTGCGGAGCACAGGCTCACAGGCCTAGCTGCTCCGCGGCATGTGGGATCTTCCCGGACCGGGGTATGAACCCGTGTCCCCTGCATCAGCAGGCGGACTCTCAACCACTGCGCCACCAGGGAAGCCCGAGTAATTTATTTTTAACCCACTATATAATTTATTTTTAACCCACTATATAAGTATTATCATATCAAATGGGATATTCTATTTTGGGGGAGAGGATTAGGTCTTGGAAATGTGATATATAATTTGCACCTATAGCACATCTCAATTTGGATTAGCTCATTTCAAGTGTTCAATAGCCACATGTGGCTAATGGCTACTGAATTGGACAGCACAATTACAGATGGAGAAACCAGGGCACAGAAGACACTTAACTTACCCCACAGGAGACCTTTTCTCAGCTAGGAAATGGTAAAACTAGAATTCAAATATAAGCAGTCTCACCCCAGAAACTGCTCTCTGAATCCACTATATGTCCCAGATTGTTTGGGTTTTTTTAATTTGGTGCTAAAAGAATACAAATAGTTATGAAAACGACAAGCCTGGAACAATGGCTACAAAGCTTTAAGCTATGCTACAAAGTTCTGTGAGTCATTGCCTGGCTGTAGTTCTCTGTAGTTCTAGGTCTCTTTCTCTGACAGCATCAGAAGTCCTTGTACGCTCACAGGTCTCGACATTTTTCTTTGCCAAGTGTCCTGTGTCCCTTCCTCCATGAAAGGTGCTTCATCCCTAGAGGCAGGTCTGAATGTGCTACCAACAAATGTTCATTTTTTTGATAGCAGCTTTACTGAGATGCAATCCACATCACATGCAATTCATCCACTTGTAGTGTAGAATTCAATTTTTTGGTATTATATATAAATATAGTAGAGTCTCAAAGTTGTACAACTATCACTACAATCTATTGGGGAACATTTTCATCATTTCAAAAAGAAATCTGTACCCCTAGCTCCTACCCCCAATCTCTTCAGTCTCCCAGCCTGAGGCGATCACTAATCTGTTTTCTGTCTCTATAGCTTTATTCTGGAGATTTCATATAAATGTAATCTTATAACTACATGGTCTTTTTTGACTGGCTTCCTTCACTTAGCATTATGTTTTCAAGGTTCTTCCGTGTTGCAGCTAGTATCGGTACTTCACTCTTTTTTACAGTTGAATAATATCCCATTATGTAGATATGCCATTTATCAGCTGATGGACATGTGGGTAGTTTTCACCTTTAGCTATTATGAATAATTCTGTTATGAACTTTTGTGTACAAATTTTTGTGTGGGCATATGCTTTCATTTCTCTTGGGTAAATACCCAGGAGTAGAATTGCTGGGTCAAATGGCAACCCTATGTTTAGATGTTTAAGAATTGCTAGGTTGTTTTCTGAAGTGACTACACCATTTTATACTCCCATCAGCAGTATATGAGGGTTCTGATGTCTCCACATCCACAACTACAATTTTATTATCTTTCTTTTTGATTATAACCATCCTAGTGAATGTGAAGTGATATCTCACTATGGTTTTGATCTGCATTTCCCTAACGACTAATGACGTTGAGCATCCTTCAATGTACTTATTAGCCATTACATATTATTACATCTTTTTTGGAGAAATATTTATTCAGATCCTTTGGCCTTTTAAAAATTGGATTCTTTGTTTTTATTATTGACTTGTAAGAGTTCCTTATATACTTGGGGTGTAAGTCCCTTATCAGATATATGATTTGCGAATATTTTTTTTCATTGTGTGTGATGTCTTTTCACTTTCTTGATAATGTCCTCTGAAGCACAAGCATTTTAACTTGTGGTGAAATCCAAGTAATCTATGTTTTCTTTCGTTGCTTGTACTTTTGGTCATATCCAAACAACCACTGCCAAATCCAAGGTCACAAAGATTTACCCCTATGTTTTCTTCTAATAGTTTCATAGTTTTAGCTTTAAGTTAAGTATTTGGTCTATATTGAGTTAATCTTTTTATATGATGTGTGGTAGGGACCCAAATTCATTTTTTTGTATGAGGATACCTAGTTGTCCCAGCAGCATTTGTTGAAAGATTATTTTTTCCCCACTAAACTGTCTTGGCACCTTTGTTAAAAACCAGTTGACTATAAATGTAAATGCTCATTACTGGATTGTCAGTTTTATTCCATTAATCTGCATGTTATCTTTATCCCAGTACTACACTCTCTTGATTGTCGTTGCTTTGTAGTAAGTGTTGAAATTGGAACTTGTGAGTCTACCTACTTTGTTCTTTTTCAAGATTGTTGTGGCTATCCTGAGTCTCTTGAGTTACCATAGGAATTTTAGGATCAGCTTATCACTTTCTACAAAGCCAGCTGGGATTCTGATAAGGATTATATTCAACCTGTGCATCAGTTTCAGAACTATTACCATATTAACCATATTAAGTCTCCAGACCCATGAATGTGAGGCACCCTTCCACTGACTTCAATCTTTTAAAATTTCTCTCAACAGCATTTTGTAATTTTCAGAGTATAAGTTTTGCACTTCTTTTGTTAAATTTATTCCAAGTGTTTTATTATGTTTGATGTTATTATAAATGGAATTGTTTTCTTACTTTCAGATTGTTCATTGCAAGTATATGGAAATACAATTTTTTTTGTATTTGATCATGTATCCTGCAACCCTGCTGAACTCACTTATTCTAATATCTTATGATAGAAGGATTTTCCATATAAAAGATCACATCAACTGTAAATAGGGATTGTTTTACTTTTTCCTTTCCAATCTGAATATCTTTAATTTCTTTTTATTGCTTAATTGCCCTGGTTCGAAATTGGAGGTTGAAGGTTGAATGCAAGTGGTAAGTGTGGACATAGCCAAGATGATGGTGCTAGTGAAGATGGCGGTGAGGGTGATAGCAATGAGGGATAATAATAACCCCCGAACCCGAAAGGAAGGCTCAAATCACTTGGCAATGATCTGGTTCTATTTTCACTAAGTAATGTATTTTAAAACTCATAAAAACTTATTTGAAACCTTAAAACACATTCAAAATAGCCTAAATGCACTCCTGTACAGGGAGGAGGAACAGAATTCGAGATGTCTATCCCAACATTAAGAGTCTGTTCCAGACTCAGATGGATCACAGCTTTGTTGCTTCTTCTCATTAATTGAGTTGTCAGCTGAGACAGTGGGTCCAGCAGGGGAGTGGGGCAGGGAGGCCTGGCTTGGAATTCCAGTTCTACTACCTATTGGTTGAATGATTTTGGGTATAGGACTCTATCTGTCATCTCTAAAATAGGTATGATAATCCCTATTTCACTGGGTTGGTTTAAGGATTCATTGAGATAATGCATGTATAGTGTTGAGCACACAGTAGCATTTGATAAATGTTATTTTCCACTTTCATCAATTTTTTTAAAAATTTTATTTATTTATTTATTTATTTATTTTTGGCTGCACTGGGTCCTTGTTGCTGCACGCGGGCTTTCTCTAGTTGTGTTGAGCGGGGGCTACTCTTCGTTGCGGTGTGCAGGCTTCTCATTGCGGTGGCTTCTCTTTGTTGCAGAGCACGGGCTCTAGGTGTGTGGGCTTCAGTAGTTGTGGCGCATGGGCTTAGTTGCTCCGTGGCATGTGGGATCTTTGCGGACCAGGGCTCAAACCCGTGTCCCCTGCATTGGCAGGCGGATTCTTAACCACTGCGCCACCAGGGAGGTCCATCAATGTTGTTTTTAATGTTAGAGATGTGGTGCGCAATGTTCTTATTTACCTATGATCGGTTTCAATAAAATGGGGTTTGTTTACGTGTTCTTTCTACCTCTACCTTCCAACTAGTCAGACAGCACAGTGGTCATGCTTCTCTAACTCTCAGGGCTTAGTGCAGTATGGCTGGGATATCTGCACCTCTCACATGCAGCATCCAGGAAAGTGGGAAGCAGGGGAGGACAGTAGTGAGGGCGATTCTGAGTAAGATACTCCTGTGTATCTGAAATCTCACCTCTTCCACATAGTCCTGCTATATAAACTATATAAACTATATAAACTGCCAAGGCTTTCACATCTGTGAAATGAGCCTCTCCTCACGGGTTGTTGTGAGGATGAGGTGAGGTTATGCGCCAGCGCCTGGTACACAGCAAGAACTTAATAAGTAAGTGTTCACTAATATTCACTTTCAATGTGTGGTCCGATAGAACTCCTGACAGAAAGCAACGTGTTACCTTATGACTACTCCATGGAGTGAATCTATTTTCTGGACTTTCATCCGTGAGGAAAATGGGTTTTAGGAAGATTACCAGGCTTATTTATTTGCTTATCATGAAAACACTACTTTCACATTGTAAGATTATTCTCATATTTTGTAAAAACATGACTTTCATCCGTTTCTCTACTTGTCTAAATTGACTTCAGATTTCACCAATCCTTTCTTTACCAAATTCCTTTGCCTTTGTTCTCTGTGAATGTGAAAATTACCAAGAAAAAAGAATAAGTATTTCCATGAGGAAGCATGGAATGAATCAAAAATTCAGCCTTAAAATAAGCAGGTTCCAGTAGAAAGTTCTTCTAGAAAATAGTAAGAAGGACTCCATAGCATAAGTGACAGGTACAACATTTTTGAGAACGAGGAAAATATGGGAAGAAGATTGCATCTCAACTCAGTCATTATCCTTCTTCAGGACTGGAGCAGGATATCATCTCTGTGTCTAAACTTCTGCGTGTTCTTAGTCACCTTCACCCTCACTGTCTCTTTCTTTTTCTCTGTCAGGATCCCTGTAGGAAACAGGGCCACTGCATAAAACTGATGGCACATCCAAACTGGGTAACTTGAGAAGAGCTTAATAAACCTTAGAAAGATAAGGGCAGGATATAAGGAAACCTCAAGGGTGATACAGCACCTCCAGGCTCATAACAACAGGGAGAAGGAAAGGTCAAGGGAGATCACTGGAACCCAAGGAGCCTGAGCCACGTGGACCGATGGCCTTGGATTAAGGGACACAAGCAGCCCTCACCACCTCCACCGGAGGGAACCAGGGAAACAGACATTCTGACTTCACTTTCTTTTCTCCCTTGGATCTCCTGCCTATGGTACCCATTGGCCGAGACCAGCCACAAGGCAGGGGGCAAGAGTTTCTATGGACCCAGACTATCCACAAAGATGGAAAGGGTAGAGAGGGGTTTGCAGGAGAAAATGGAAGAAATCTAGCCCCGGTTTATATGATGGGTTCTCCTCTACAATTTATTAATTTCTTTAATTAATCATCTTACAACGTGGAGAGTCTATTAGGATCAAGAGATATACTAGGTTAAAAAAATTTAGATGGGTTGCCTCAACTCAACAAACTCAGTGAATTAGGGAAAACAATACAACTACAAATAATTTTAGTACAATGAATAAATGTTGTAAAAGCAGCGTGTTCACAATCCTAAGAGAGCATAAAGAGGAGACAGATAAAGAAAAAAGCATCAAGGAGGTGAAATTTGAAGGAGGCCGTATGATTTCTTTACCTCTCTTCATCTACCGTTTCACCAGCATTGGCTTCTTTGTGCATCAGCTTCCTTTACTGTCCAGGACATCTCAGACCCCCAGATGGAGTCAGGTCTGTTTGTCTTCAGCTTGAGTGTGCAGACTGTTCACATTCTCAGAGAGCCTACCGCACAACTGCATATGCTATTTGATGAGATTATAGAAGAACATAAAAATTGATATCAATAAAAAGTCCACCATTGGAGGTACTTTAGGTAACCATTTACCTTCCATAATGGGATTACAGTTAAGCTAGAATGAGTTAGTCATCCTTTGCTACCCTCCTATTAATAAAAGTTTACTTTATTCACAGCTGACTTGGAACAGCACATAAACCTGTATGCTATTTTCATCCTTCTGTTTTTACTAGAAAGATTCCTGCCATAATCTAGGATTACATGTAAAAGTTTGGACGTTCTCTTTTCAGAATAGGCTTTAGGTTTAAATTACCTGATTCTTTTGTTGGTGAAAGTGAGTCACCTCCATTCTGTTTTGAGGTACCTAGCCCCACTTCTGTATACTTCTTCTACTCAATCTGCCTGAAGATCAACCATGTAAACACAGTCATGAGTAAGATTTCAGTGTGAGATGAATCAAATTATTGAGAAACAAAGAGTTGCTTAAGAGTGGACATGGTCTAATATATTCCCCAATTAGGGAGGAAGACGTCAGCTCTTTAATAAAATCTTAGGGGCCTTGGTGAATACAAAGCACTTACGGGATGAGAAGACAATTCCTAAAAATTAGAATTATTTGTGCTTAACCAAAGTCTTCCACAGTCTCCCTCTACCCTTTTTACTCAACATTTTATATTACACCTGTTAGGCAACATGTACTGCTCTAGGCACTTCATAGGTATCCAATCGTTTCATTCTCAAAACAAGGTAGAAACTGTTATTATACACCTTTTGTGTATGGAGAACTGAAGAACAGAGATATTCAGTGACTTGTTTAAGATCGCACAGCTGGTGGAGAGCAGAGTCAAGATTTAACCCTGGAGTCTCCCTCTAGAGTTTAAGCATGTAACCATTGTCCTACACTACCTACCCAGGATCCAGTCTAAGCTCCTAAGCCTGGAAGTCAATTTCTTCTCCCCACTCAAGTTCAACATTTTATTCCAGCCTCAGGTGCACTAGTCTTCACAAAGAGCACACCTCCTGTTCCTGCCACGTGCACTCTCCAAACACACCAACATTCGGCTGTTCCGGTTCCTTGGCTCTCATCCTTCCACCTGCCCTTCTGCCCAAATGAGTCTTCCCAAGCCCAGCTTCCGCTGCATTTCCTATGCATGGAAGCTGCCAGCTACTGAGCCACTTGCTTCCCAGGTACACTTATTACATATACCACCACTTGTGAATTAACCATACCAACCTGCCCTTCTCTCTTTCCTAATGTCATTAAAATTTTCTTTTATTATGTAGATATCCTATTTTCCCAAATGAAGGGTGAGCTTCTCAAGCTCAGGGCCACGTATATGTCCTTAGTATCCTCCACATAGCACAGCCGGTGTTCAGTAACTACTGAGCTATTCCCCAGGGATGTCAGTACATTTGTAACTTTCAGGATGCTCAGACTGCCTTCAGTGGCCAAGGAGACATTTGAAGCAGACAGAGCCTGCTGTCTGTCAGAGCCTCCATAGTGAAGCAATGTCCCTCATGGCCCAGTGCTCTAACGTTTTCCTCAAAAGAAAAAAAATAAAGGAACAAACAATAAGGGCTAGATTAACTTTGCCAAAAAGGAAGAAAAGCAATATTTCTTTTCTTATGATAAGCAATTTAATAAAATAAACATGATTTCATAAAAGCTCCTGGTCAAAACACAATTTTTTTATAAAATATTTTTCTTAATTACAAAATACTTCAGATGGAAGATAGAGGGAGAAACATCTATGCATTTAAGATCCAGGTTTGGCACTTCCCTGGTGGCGCAGTGGTTAAGAATCCGCCTGCCAATGCAGGGGACACGGGTTCGCGCCCCGGTCCAGGAGGATCTCACGTGCCGCGGAGCGGCTGGGCCCGTGAGCCATGGCTGCTGAACCTGCGCGTCCGGAGCCTGTGCTCTGCAACGGGAGAGGCCACAACAGTGAGAGGCCCGCGTACCGAAAAAAACAAAAACAAAAAACTCATCGAGGAAAACGAGGGTGGGAGGGGAATATCTCTCTGGGGATGAGTACACTAACGTGATGGGCGCAGAGCATAGTTTTCCAGTCAGGACATCAGCCTTTTGGCTTCCCTCCAAGAAAGAGGTCAGCTGGTGGTTGCCAGCGCCCTGTGGTCCAGAGCAGTGGGTCTCAAAATTGTGTGCAGAAGAATCACCTGGAGGGCTTGTTAAAGCACAGATTGCTGCCCCTCCTCCCCATTTTGGATTCAATTGGCCTGAACTGTGCTGAGGATTTGCATTGAAACAGGTGAGGTTTCCCAAGTAAAGCGCACACCGTTGATGGCGGTCACACTTTGAGAGCCTTGCTCTTGAGAAAAAGGAAGACACTTAAAGTCATAAGAAGACCACCGGTCTCTCCTAAAGTTTGTAAGCAGTGTGTGTGTGTGTGTGTGTGTGTGTGTGTGTGTATTTGGGGGGATTGTTGGGGGGTTGAAAGTAAGAGTTTGTATTTTGGGCAGGGAAATATGTATTTCAGCAAATCACAAGGAGCTTCTCATCCCTCAATCGTCAGGATAATTGAATGAAAGTGCTAAAATACAAAGTTTCTAAGTGAGGTGTTTGCATGTTTCAGGGTGGATGGTGGGGAGACATCTGTGTGAAAAGTTTTTTTTTTTTTTTTTTTTGCTGTATGCGGGCCCCTCACTGTTGTGGCCCCTCCCGTTGCGGAGCACAGGCTCCGGACGCGCAGGCTCAGCGGCCATGGCTCACGGGCCCAGCCGCTCCGCGGCACGTGGGATCCTCCCGGACCGGGGCACAGACCCGCGCCCTCTGCATCGGCAGGCAGATTCCCAACCACTGCGCCACCAGGGAAGCCCTGTGTGAAAAGTTTTAAGAATGTTTATGTCCTTTTATTCAGTAACTCTACCCAGAGGACTTTATCTCAAGGAAATCATCAGAGATGCTTGGAAAGATTTGTGTCCAGATGTTCATTGCAGCATTTATTTTCATAGCCCCAAACCATAAAAACTAAGTACTTAAAAATATGAGATTGATTAAACATGTTATGATACAGCCATATAAAGAAATTTAAGAGATAGCTGTTAAAAATCATTCCTTTAAGAATACTGGAAGATAAGGAGGTAGGTTTATAAATTTATGAAGAAAAAATAGACTACAAAATAGCAGGTGAAGTATCAAATACACTTGCAAGTATTTATTTCTGGAGGCCTTTTGTTTAGTGATTAAGAATTTTCCCTACTTTTCAGTTTTTAGAAATTTTAACATTTTCTAAATATCCTTCAAAGAACATTCACTATTTTTATAAACAGGAGATATCCCAAGAAATGGTTTGAGTATTTTTAAACACCCTGTGTAAGAATGAACTTGAAGTTTTCAGGAGCAGAAATGTTATAATGGAGAGGTATATTGTAGTAGTTAATATTTCTTGAATACAACTACAGGGTAGGGGTAATATATATTCTCTCACAATTCTCTCTTTATAATAATACATAGTATGTCACATATTATATGTAATAATGTTATTCTGCAATACTGCATCTAATGTGTGTTTGTGTGGAATATACATATGTGTATAATAAAACCTGTTTTCCCTCTCTATCCAGTAGTACTGAAGGTATATAAGCCTTCAGGGAAGATTACACTCAAGGGACAATCTGTGGATTGCCTTGTAACTTCAAGGAGCATGAAAAATATATATACGATTTTGCTGTGTCTTGGATGACTATCTTTTCACACCACTTCTGTTGGATAAACTTGCTGCCAAAGGGTTGAGTCCACACTACTTCTCCATACACTCTGCCCCTTATTGCCCTTCAGCAGCTCCCTGCTCCCTACACAACTAAACAGCTTTTTCTTTCTCAGTCTCTTGCTATTGCGCTGGTTTTCTGGTTCTCTTCACACCTAGCCCTCTTTGCTCCCTGCCTGTCCCATGCTGGGTCGCTGGCATGGATCTCCTCTTTGTGGCTGCTGGCCAGTTTCCTCTTTCAATCTCTGTGCATTTGACAAGGCTTACACTGGAGAGCTTCATCAGCGTATCAGGCATTCTCACCATGTTTAAAGGCTTCCTGAAATCCGAACCTCTTCATGAATCAGAGCACCTGGCATATAGCAGGCATTCATTCATTCCTCAACAACATTGATTCCCTCCATGCTGGAAATACAGCAGTGAAATTCTGCCCTCTGAGATTCCAGCATACTCCTAACACACACAAAAAGCATGCCCAGCAAATCTTGTATAGACCATTCTCATTCTAGATTTTTTCTAAAATCTTTGACCGAGACTACACTAATCTAAGAACTAACTTTAAAACTCCTTTATAAAAAAGTATCTGTTTACAAACACCCCTTAATGAGGATGGTGGTTAAAACAAGTTTCCAAATTATTTGACACTCTTTCCACTGAGAGCTGGGACTGTGTTCCTGCCCACTGAATCTGGGTTCTGTGATTGTTTGTCAAACAGAGTATGCTAAAAATGACGCTGTGTCACTTCCTGAACTAGGCCGTGAGAAGTGGGCAGCATCTGCTCCTGTCTCTTGGATACTCATGGTTGGAACCCAGCCACCATGTTCTGAGGAAGCCCAAGCAGCCCAAGGAGAGGCCCAGCTGAAGAGGAACTGAGGCCCTCGGCTGGCTCCAACTGAACTCTCAGCTGATAGCTATCATCAGCTCTCTAGTCATGTGAGTAGATTGTCCCTGGAAGTCAGGCTGCCTTCTGAAGCAGAGCCAAAACTTCCATGCCGAGCTCTGCCCAATTTGCAGACTCACAAGTTAAACAAATGATTTTTGTGTTTTTTAAGCCATTAAGTTTTGGGGTGGATTGTTACTCAGCTACATAACTAGAGCAATGGTTCTGGACATAGTGCCGTGGATCTGCTTTAGTAGGGCTTTGTTAGGTGGTTAAATTGCTCTATATAAGAAATAATAGGGGGCTTCCCTGGTGGCGCAGTGGTTGAGAGTCCGCCTGCCGATGCAGGGGACGCAGGTTCGTGCCCCAGTCCGGGAAGATCCCACATGACTCGCAGCGGCTGGGCCCGTGAGCCATGGCAGCTGAGCCTGTGCGTCCGGAGCCTGTGCTCCACAACGGGAGAGGCCACAACAGTGAGAGGCCCGCGTACCGCAAAAAACAAAAAACAAACAAAAAAAAAAAAAAGAAAAGAAATAATAGGAAATTAGAGGATTCTGAGCCAGCAAGCTAAGGAGCAGAGGAAGCAGAGGATGAAGAGAGGGAGAGGGTCCTAGCCATAGGCAGGATGGCTAAAGCACAAATGAACTCAACAACCAGCAAAATTACCTAGTGCCAGAGATGGCAGGGGACTGTATAAGAACAGGGATGCCAGTGCTCAGGTTTAAGGTGTTTGCTAATGCAGCTGGCTGCTTCAGGTGAAGCACCTGCTAATCTCCATCCCATGTACCCTAAGCCTTCGGCAAAACCCTGACACACATATACAGTCTCAAGTCTGGAATACTCAGGACGGGATGGGTGTCCTGCAATGAAGCCTGCTGGGGCAATGCAATGCAGAGTAAAGGAATGCACACTTGAGGCAAAATGGAAGAATGGAATTTGAGAATTCACTGGAAACAAGAGCTGGAAGCCAGAGGTGAGTCAGGAAAATACAAGGCCTAGAACAGCCCTCAACTCAATTTCTTGCCCTACAACCCCCACACCCTGGACATATGTAAGGGATTCTGGATCTGTATGTTCATGTGGAATGTGGTTTCAAGTCTCTTGGGGGCTTCAATCTTAAGGTTTCTAGTGACTTCAACTAGTGCTTGACATTTTACAGTACTGATCCTGTGCAGTGAGTCTCCAAATGTGTGCTTCAGATATTTAGGTTTTGAAGGGGCCAGACCACAATTACTCTGCTGGGCCTCAGTGTGGACCCTCAGGGACACTCGTTGTCTGGGTTGCTCTTTGGTGTCAATGGAGCATCTCTCAAGTTGGTAGGTGCCCCTCACAATGCTACTTAAAAATGTAAGCAGTTAGATACCTTCGGTTGATCAGGTGAAATACTCCGGGTACAGGGAAAGACCATACCAGACTCTGACCTCCAGAACTGTAAAATAATAAATTTGTGTTGTCTTAAGCCACTAAGTTTGTGGTTCCCACAGCAAGAGAAACTAATACAACCTGGATGTGAAACATTATAATAGAGTATTTTAGTTAAAGGAAGGATTTAAGTTAGAAGACAGAAGAAAATGAAAATGTCCAAAGCTTTTTTCTGAGTTAAAATAAAGAGAAAGAATGCATGTTTTCTTTGCATTTACTTTTACTGGAAAAACAACAACAACAACACATTTTTTTTTTTCAAAAAGAGTCAAAATAAAAGACCATTACACAAGATCGCACAATCACAAATGCTGGCAATTAAAGGTAAGTAAGCTAGTCAGTCTCACAGAGTCCTTGTCTAAGTAGTTTTCTCCACATGCAATCCACTGACAAAGTAATTCTCAGAGCTTTTGGGCTGGATTCACAGTCACAGTGGCAAAGCTCACTGCATTCCATAATTGAATCACATCAGACCTCAAGTAGGAACTCTTCCACCAAGATTTCTATCTTGAGAGCAGTTTAAATATTCATGTTCTTTCCATTTCCCACTGGCTTTTTTCATAGTCAGGGGTATAATTCAGCGTTATCCAATGTCTTTCTCCATTTACCACACAATTTACTCTCCTCTGTTTGGGACCTAACTTCCTCAGTCTTCACATTCTCTTCAACCATCACTGTCTTTACTGTACAATAAGATGACTTCAATGTAAATATAGAAACCTACATCTTCAAAGGGGGAGAAAAAGAAAGGACCACCTGCTAGAAAAAGATACAGGGATGATAAGTAATTTCAGGGAGCCCTGGATAGCACTTTTTGCCATTAATACCAGCTTATAAAAAGCAAGTAGGAAACTTTAAAAAAGAAATCAAATTCGACATGTTGTGTGTGTATGTTTTATTCTGCACCATTATGAATCAAATAGGAAAATAACTAATAATATGCTCTAGCTGCAGCATAAAACAAGAATGTTAACAGCTTACAAATGCTACTGTGAACATTTAGTTCTCTTCTGAGACAAGGGGCATACAAATGAGTCCAATTTTCAGAATCCTCCCCTGGGCCTTGTAATGACATGTGACATAGACGGACACTTTTTTTCCCCCCAAGGACCAGAGTCTGCAATTCCAATTAGATTCAAGCTCAAGGTATGATTTAGCAAATGCTACATGCTTTATTAATGATTTTATGCACCTGTGAGGTCTACTTAGGACCCAGAAGTTAGTTAAGAATATAGAAACAGTCTCTTGAAAATATGTATCATATCTATATGTATACTTCCTTAGGAATTATGTAAAAGTCTAACACAATTTGTGAAGTTGATTTTTATAAGTAGTTTTGTAAAACAAACCTACACATAATTTTTCCCCTCAACAGTACTGATAAAATACAGGGCACCTTTTTCTTTCAAGTATTTGGGTAAAACAGCATACCCTGAGAATTTGGGGTGCAAACCTACACCTTGTAAACTGTAGAATGAAACTCCTCAAGCACCACATTGGAAAATGTATACCGTGATAGCTTTTAAACAGAGACTATTACTGAATGTGTTTTTTCATGCACATATAATATATACTTATCATGAGATTATAGTCAATCTACTTAAGAATCAACACTGTCCTGCACTCCAAAGTATTATTTCAGGTAGCATGAGCATTCAGTTTGCAGCAAACACTGACTTCCGTTTCTATGAAATATGAAAATAATTAAAATGCATTAAATCTCTTTAAGAGGCTAGAATGATGAAGTTAAATCTGAAATTAAGAAACTTATATCGCTAGATATTTTCTAGTGATATAAGGATGGATTTGAAATGTGTGTTAACATTTAAGATTTATCATAAAGATGTCAAAGTGTCATTTGTTTTAGCTTACTTACTCAATGATATCCAGAGAGCCATACACATACAGACATACGGAGACACAGGCAGACATACAGAGAACCGATATGTTAAGTCACGAACTGCATATCTGGGCTTCATTTCATCCTGAGGGCAATTTCAGTGAGTGCTTTTTAAGAAAAATACATTCTGTTGACTTAGATTTTCGTACGGGTTACAAATTTGTTCAGTTTTCCAAAAACAATTCAAATGGGGCATATTTCAACCTTACCATTTAACCAACAGGGAAAAATAGGAAATGGATCAAGATTTCTACACACAATGCCCTGTGATTCATCTGGAAAACTTAGTCACACATGTAACCCTGAGAGGAAACGGCGAAAGCCAGACTCTGCAATGCTAATTAGATTCAAGCTCCAGGCACTATATAGGAAACGCTACATGCTTTAGTAATGGTTTTGTGTACATGAGCCCTAAAAGAGTAGTTCAGCAGCTAAAAGGACACTGGTAGGGTAATAGTTTTATGGGTCGGAAGGCTTCATAGACTCTTGGTTTTTCCTACTTAACTTGGGTTGAAAAAGGAAGGGCACAACTGTTTTATTCAAATATCAATTCAACCTCAAGAAATAATAAAACAATGAAAATGAGGATTTAGATTTACCTCATGTTTTTAAAAATGTTCCTCGCTATCACTTGAGGTGGTAAATGGCCCGACAGGTTTGATTTGCTTTCTTATGGCTGGATGAAATGGAAAGCCATAAAATTACCAGTAGATGATATGGCGCTCATAGAATACTATTGTAAAGTCACATTTTAACCACTTGGGCATTTACTACATCCACAGCAGCTTCTCAGAGGACACGGCCTCTCTGATAGAACCGACAAATGAAAAGTTCTCCTTTCTTTCCAAGTTTCTGTCCTAGTTTACCTCAATGTGAGAATTTAAGGCTCAGATCTGCTGGTGATAAATCATGATAAATAGCGATAAATAGCTTATGGGCTTCCCAGACCCTTGGTAGGTAAGAACTCTACCACATGTTCTAGGAAAGGAGATGTCTCTCATTTTGAAGACCTGGCAATCCGTTGACTACTTGACACGAGCACTGGGTTTTCCTAAAGGTCATGCACATATAATATATACTTATCATGTATATATTATATATACATGATATTACATGATATTATATATACATGTCATTCTAAAACAGTTTTATCAATTCTGCTTCTACCTGCCAAATCCTATCTGAGTTTCACAAGATGTGTTCAAATACGTGAGATTTCACGGTGCTGCTTTAAGTATTCTAAGCTTAAGATCTTTGATTGAGTCTACTTTCTTATTTCAATATTAAGTGACCTCTTACCCAGCACATCTCTACTGAAAATGAGGAAGGGCTGATGCTGTAAGAGAAGTTTCCCAGTGGTGAAAGATCGAGCAAGCTCTGGGGTGAATCTGTTGATGTACTTGGGTGAGAAGACCTCTGTGACAAAGGAATAACGCTTTCCCCAATACGGCACAAGGGCATCTTTTCCAAACACAGAGACTGTTTCATATTTCATGTTCCATGTCTCAGAGAGGCTATCGCTTCATGTCATAGCTCATCAGCCCAATGACTGATTGAATTGTGACCAGAGCTGACTATTCCTGCCTCAAACCTTTCCTTTTACCCAACAGAACTTCTTTTCAGAGTAAGGTCCCTTTAAGGAAGTTCCTGAATGTGAAATTGAGGTGTTTTTTTTTTAAAGAGTCCAACTGAGATGGAAAGCATAAATACAAAGTAATGAGATTACACAAATCATACAAAATCAGTCTCTTAGTTTTTCTACTCACACCTTCAGTTATGAGTAGTATAAAATTCTGTGGTTTCTAGAAGCTGTTTTAAGCAGAAACCAATACTGATGATCATTAAAATCAAAATAAGGCTTTAAAAAAATTACCAGAATGCTTTATCTTTGAACAAATAAGTAAATAAGAGGAGATTCCTTTAAAAAAAAAAAGTCTGGGAGAACCTTCAAGTTATTGTTTTAAAAAGTAAAGAAATATTCCAACGTAACATTTGTTGAATATATATTGACTCGTTATTATGATGAGCTAAATATTTATCTGTTCAATCAACTCTTCAAAACTCACCATGAACACTCATTAAAATAACCTTCAGAACTGGGCGACAACTGAGGCAGTACTGAATGTCAAGGAAAGATTCTGTGATTTAGATTCTCGACATCTCTAAAAACCATAAAGAGCAAATGATATAAACCTAGGTCACTGCTATGGGTATGGCTAGGGCTGGAGATAATCGGAGCCACCAAATCAGTGTTTACTTTCTACTCCACTGCCCCAAACAGGTCACTCTTCAGACTCCAAATAATCTGTGAGAGACAGGAGTGTGCAACTAAGGAGGGATCATTGAAGAAGAAAAATAATCCTATACACTCATAGCAGAGGTTGGATTCTGAGGGAAGTAGATATTTTATACCTTTCTGAAACTAAGAACTTAACTTTAAATGCAGCCACTGGCTCTCTAGTCTTTCAAGCCATTCTATTTTACGGCAACAAATAGTGTCATAGCATTGTACCAATGGGAAAGTTAAAACAAGGCACAAAAGTTAAAACCACCTTTTCACAATCACATTTGAAATCATGCTAAACCCAATAAAAGAACATGTAAAACATAACCAAGAGAATGACTAGGCATGATCCAAAATGCAGACCCATCATATTTAAATCCAAACAAGTGCTACATCTCTGCCAGCCAGCCCTGATATATTCCAAGATTCTGCAGGGAGATTTGTGATGCAAATTACTGATTTGCTCATTCGGTTTACAACAGAACCAATCCTACTCTGTTGTATGTTTTGACTGAACTATGAGAACATGTAAGAGATTGTTTGCCTAGTCACAAATGCAGGAGAGAAAGATGAAGGGAAAGCTTATATTCTGTATTAAAGTATAAAAAGAGATAGTTTTATACAGGAAAAATGCAACCATTCAATCAGCTTTGTAAAACTAAAAGAACACAAGCTGTCTTAACAGGGTTACTCAGAAAAATATAGGAACTTACACACTTGGTTTATAGAAGCAAAAACTAAGAATAACATATGTAGAGGAAGGTTTCCAGATAACTTCTCAGTGCTGTTACACTGCAGCCTTCCGATTCAAGAAGATTCGTCCATCTTTCTGTCTTACTCCTATAAACAAACATAATCAAGGAAAAGATTGTTAGTAAATCTCGCTCTTAAAGAAGGAAGAAAAATGACAAAATACATTTTATTTAACTATTTGGCTAATTTCAGTGTGAATAATGATGAAGTTCACATTTTAAAATGTGTTTGGTTGAGTGTGTTTCTGAACCTACTAGACACATCCTACTGACTTTAAGAAATTGCCTCGTGGAACCCTCTCTTTGAAACTTGAATTAAATACAGTCAACCATTCAAAAATTATTTTAAAGTTAAATATTTAGTTTTACTGAAACCATCCATAACAGAGATAAAATAGTATAACCGATATGTTCCTAAAATATACAAAAATGATATTTAAACTAAATTGAAACATTTGAAATTTACCATGAGTTATTAATCTAGTTAAATGAATAAACTCTATACTCTAAAGTGAATGGTCACTACTTAAATTATGTGGAACTTCATATTGCGCATTTTGTTTAAAATGAGATATACTGGTTAGAGCCTATAACTTAGTTAAATCCATTCTAAGACAAGCATTGACATGTTCAAAAGCTTACTGAAAATTAGCCCTTTCTTTCTGTTAATCTCTTTCTCTCTATATATCTATTAGAACTTTGCCTAAAAAACATTTTTAAATTAACCTTTGGGAGTTGATATTTGAACGTAATATTATGAAGACAGAAACAGAGTGGCCTACAGGTAGTATTTGTTAGGGATTAGAAGACTATCATGTGAAAAGTAACTTCTAAGAAGTATCAAATAACAGCTATCTAATCAATTATATGCAGAGTACTGTGGCAAAGGATATTTTAATCCTGCCCTCTAGAAACTGACCTGTGTTAAGTATATACTTAAGGAAAAAGAAGTCTATAAGAATAATTATGGGTTTAGAGAATAGCTCATGTGTATGTATTTCAAGTTTGTTGATTTTACTCTTTTGTGTTTTATACCGAGAAATGACTTTCAAGAGGAAAGGGACAGTTGTGGGTTTGGAAACTTCTCATTTGCTAAAGAAGTTTAAAAGTTTTTTTTACCTTAGGACACACGGAGTAGCAACAGGAAAAAAATATATAATTACAAGGGGGAGGAGAAGAAAATAGACTAAGAAGAAAAGTTTTAATGTGGATGCAAGGATCTAGTGACAACTCGAGCTGAATTCCATCGCGAAGCAAGGTTTGCAAGGACTCTCTGAGCAGAAGGGGGACAGAGAGAGAGAGAGACAAACAGTGAGAGAGAGAGAGAGAGAGAGAGGGAGAGAGAGAAAACAGTACAGGATGGGGAGAGCAGTCTGAGGAATGGAGGAGAAATCTGTTTCTACCAGCTGCTGGGGTCATTTTCGGGGATCCACAGTCCAGACACGGCCTTTTCATTCTTTGGCAGGATACTGCTTCCGCTTACATTAACTTTCGAGGAATTTTGTTTGAAACTTTGAAAGTAAGAAAATGCTCCAATTCCTATTAAGGATGAAATAATAAAAATTGCCGGTTCAACCTAGCAGAGGGTCACGAAGAAGTCAGTAAAGGGAGAGGAGTGACTGCACTGTGTCACCGGGCAGTTTGGCCTGGATGACTTCCCATGATTTTAGGACCGGAACACATGACAGAGTTCAGCAGGGATGTTGGGTCAGATTTTCCTTTGCTCCACAGAGGTCTGTGCCCAGACTGAGAGGAAAATCACCACATGCAGCTGGCCAACTATGCCCAGAGTTGTGTAACATGCTGGAAAGCCGTGGGGCATACTAGAGGACCCCGACCACAGCCAACTGGCCTGACCCAGGGGATCAGGCAGCCCAAAGGGGACTGCAGAGCTGTGGGCATGACCTCTGGTTTGGGGAAATATCAAGCAATCCTGGGTACGGGTCCCTGGTGCTGTCCTGAGAGTCTACAGGAATAAAGGCTGACTTTCTGCCTTGGTGGAGGGCCCTGAGAGATGAGGGGCTTCTGAGGCATTGACGAGCTTCTAGTCTCCAAGGGAGATAGAACTCTTACTACATGCCATGGACTTTGTGCCACATCCTTTGCAGTGATTTTACCATTCAATCTTCACGACGTTCCTGAGAGGTATCCCCATTTTACAGTTGAGGAAACTGAGGTCCAGAGAGGGCAAGTCACTTGTCCAGAGGAGGAAGATTTTGCGCCAGGGCTGCCTGACTTCATGGTGCAGATACCTGGGTTTTAGTCAAAGCCACACTGTTTCTCTTAGACTGAAAGTCATGAGCCCATCAGTATCCAGTGGGATCCCACGCTCAGGTGACAGACCACACTCGCCCATCCGCACATACACACAAAATTATTACGGACCACACACACACTGGGAGCCACAGCCCCTAGAAGTACTGGAACTGTTTCTCTTTGGGACATAGGAGAGCTAAACTTTAATCAAAAGAAAAACACATACGGAGGCTTAGTATACGCTAGACATCGCCAGGTTCAGGGTCAAATTCTTACCTTATTCCCTCCCTCTTTTTTCCCAAATAAGGGAAGAAGGACAATTCACAACAAGGAACTGAGACGGGGAGGGCAGAGAGGGAGAAAGTGGACAAACTAGGGGTCATCAATAAGAGCATGGGCCCCCAAGCTTGAAGGGCCTGGATTTCAGCTGATCTCTTAATCTGGGACAAGTTATTTTTTCATTTGTTAAATAGGGATAAGAATAGTACCCACTCGTTTAAAGAATCAAGTAGCACCATGTTAAATCTTAGTAGATAATAAATGATTAATACACATTACTTTTTATTTTTTTATTAATTTTGTAGAGAGTTGAGAAGAAAATATAAGGCAATAAAATTGTAGAGAAAGGCACAAAATAATAAGAATGGGGAAAGCTACCATCCAAGAAAAGAGAAAGGGAGAAAAGAAATGGCAAAAAAAAAGACACGAGGAAGATAATAAAATAAAACAGCAGCTATATATAATAATCAGGAGAGGAAGCCACAATCAAATTAGGAAAAATATAGATATAAATGAATTGACTCAAGAACGTAATCATGGGATGAGCTGGAAATGAAATGTCGAGCTTGCAGCCTGCAGCCAGCAGCCTCGTCCATCACCTGGCCTCGTGCACAAGGCTGCAGAGAACGCAGGTGAAGGAGCCGCAGCTTCAAGCCTGCCCTTGAAGCTGTCCAGTCTGTGGTGACAACAGACTCCAAACAGAAAAGGGAGGAGAAGGAAAAAAGCAAAGTGGGGCTTTAAACTAAATCAACTTCAAGTGAATGGGAAAGGAGAAACCACAATAAGGAATTAAAAAAAAAATAGCAAAGCACAGAAAGTAAATTCTCAAATAAAAGGCAAGGGAAGAAAAGAAGGGAAGTAAACTGTGGGCCCGACCCCAAGATGGAGGACCAGAAAGAAGAGTGGCCCTGGGGAGAAAAAGAGAAGGGGACTGGGAAGCAGGAAGAAAGAAGCAAATGGAAAATAGACTCTGGTCTGGGATGATTTAGGTTTTGAGTCCCAACTCTGCCCCAGAGGGACACTGTGACTTAAGAAGGGTCACTTAACTCAGGGGGTAGAAATGACTCTGAGGGGGTGAGAAGAAAAGAAAGACCAACGATGCAGGAACAACATAAAGCACACTCAGAAATGAAGAAACAAATGGGTAACGTTTTACAGAAAAAAGAATAGACATTCAAAGGAAACAAAATAATTGTAATACCCACTGGGTAGCAGGCATGGTGCAAATTAAAGTTTTCTGTTGTTATTCTTACACATTTATCTTTATGCCCTTGTAAACGGTATTTAGTATCAAGTCTCAAATTTTAAAACAAAAATATGGTATCTAAGTGGCTGGGCAGGAGAAAGCATGAAAGTGAATATGTTAGGGAAGGAAAAATACAGCTACATGTCTCGAATGACAGAAAACAAAAAACTCTCATCAGAAAAGGCATCAAAGGTCCTGTGGAGAAGGAACTTTCAAAACTAAAATGAACAAATAACAAAGGCCTAAAACAGAAAAGGCCTAACAAAAACGGAGAGAGTTGTGAAGTTTTGAACTGTTGTGCTCAGCACACTGGTGTGTTATCAGTGGGTTCCTGTTGTGACTTTCCGGCCACTGCACCACCGGCTGGGAACAGCCTGGTCCATTTATCACAATGTGTGATGTCATTACTAAATACAAACAAAATACGTAATATTCCTACTTATCTTCTGAGATGGGTTGTGACCTGGCAAAGTTTGAGGAGCACTGCAATTTTCACCACAGGAGGAAGAGAAGTAGGGAAGACCCTACCTATGAAAGCAAAACTAGAGGAAAATTCATAACAGAATAATCCGAGAGTAGCAGCAGCTGGCTATGCTCAAATCTACACAGGGGAGAAAGAAAGGCTCCCTGTTACAACGTGCAGCTAAAAATAGATGATGAAATACTTATTATTTGAGCTGGAAGGAATCTTAAAGGTTAAGACAGGACTTGAACACTGGTTTTGCAGTTCTGCATGTATGGTCTGTGTCCTCCAGCTGGCTCCTGGACTGTGGGACGGTACCAGGTCACGTGTGGCTTTATAGCCTCACTGCAGAGTACACTGTGCCTGGCGGAGTGTAAACATGTAATTCACGTTTGTTGAATGAATGATGGAATTAGTGCTTTTTGTTCAAATATTCATTTCACAAATGTCTGGAGAGGCAGAGCAGATCCACTGCACTTCTCTGTCCTCCTTCTTGCTTTTCATGCCTCCTACCAACAAACAAACAGCGCATGGTGTGGTCCAGGAGCTGGGAGCCAGGCCCATCCTGGCTCTCTCACTCTCTGGGGACCTCAGCAAAACCATTTCTTTCTAAGCCCCAGTTTTCTTCTCTGTGAAATGCCGTGCTTGGATCAAACCATTTATGTGACTTCTAGTTAAAAGGGGCACATAAAACCCTACCCTACCGCAAGGAAAAACTCTGGAGTAAGTCTGGTTTTCAAAGGAAATCTCAAACTGAAAACAGCTTCCAAGCCTTCTCACACTGACCATCCGTATGAACAGCAACTGATGGATGGGGGTGTACAATGTAATTTTTGATATATCTGAACCGTGTTTAAATTTTTTTCACACAAGGAAAAGAACTATACACTTCTTTTTTATGTATCTGACTTTTCTTTGGAAAGTGGCATAGAACTTTCAGGATGGTGAGTTTTGAAGGATTTTTATAATAATTTCAATTATTATCTGAATTTGGGTAATTAGGTTTTTGCCTGTACACAAAAAGCTAATAACTAGCTCCTGACTAGTCTTTTGCTTTCTATCTTTAGGACTGTGGACTAAAATAAAGGTTAAAGAAGGGAAAGCTTTCAAAGAAATCACTGTTCAAATCTCCCATACAGAAAACTCTGATTTGTATTTGTGTCTGATGGAAACAACTCCAGGCCTAATCTCTCCAGGCTCATCAGACAGGAGAAAGGCCAAAGGCAGCTGCTACAGGGACACGATTCGAGCGTGTGCCCGGTTCCTCCCTCCTCTGGGCCCTGTCCTCCCTTCCCCTTGCTCTGCACCTGCACAGCCCACACAAAGGCCTCGCAGGATTAGCTGCTCCCAGAGAGCCGTAGGTAAACATCCCACCTGTCCAGAAGATGAAAATGCTTTTATCTAGAGGCTACTCTTTTCCTTCTACAAAATGAATTCTCTAAATCTGCCCCTCTTCCACATGCATATTTCTTTATTTTCTACACCGAACAATAGGTACATTATTTATATTTAATCTTCCCTCCCCTCTGTATTTGTGGTCATTACATAGGGCCCGTTGCAAATTCTTGGAAAGGAAATCATCTGTTTCTAGATTGCAAGTAAAATGAGGCTTGTGCTTTCACCTGAATTCTTACAGAAAGACCCAAGGATTTTTGAACAGTGGCCTAAGAAATGTTACTATGCATTACATTTCTTGCAGTCCAAGAAATGTAATGCATAGTAACAATCCCTTAATTTGGAAAGGTTTTATATTTTTCAATACACTATTGTATCATCTGGCATTCAGATACATTTTGAGGAGTAGAGATTACTGACACATGAGTGTCATGTGTGCTAGAGAGTTTGCATGTCTAAGAACACACAGCCGGTGAGAAGACGCTGGGACTCTGATCTAATGATCCTACTTCCTAATTTAAGGCTCTTTCCTTGAAGAAAGAAACAATGTTCCTGTTTCTTTTAAGCACAGAAGAGAGAGGAATGGCTTATTTCTTTCATACAAGCATAGAAAGGGCTCCTCTCCTAAAAATAAAGGTTCAGTATGATCTTACCAAGGAGTGAACCTCCTTAGAAGCATTTATGATGTCAACCCTTCCTCATGTGAAGAGGACAGGAGAATGAGAGGGCAAATTTCTCCCCACAGGGCTGGCAGCTTTGTGCTGTATCTGAAGGTTGCCCCTGTCTTATGTTTTTGACCTGAAGTGTCCTGGTTCGGAAAACCCGAGCTCACCTTTCCTATCAAGTTCCATGGACTGTAGTTACAGCCAGGATTCCTGTCAGTGAATCTGAATTAACTTGGGTGTCAGGATCTACGTCTGCTTCATCTGATTTCCTTTAGTGGGGGCAAGGGGGAGTTGATTCTTTTCTGAAGGGAGAGAATGCAGATAGGAAAATGAGTGCCTTGTAGGAATCAGCAGCAGAGCCTAGTGGATTCAGTCTGAACGAACTGGATCAAACACAGCAGCTCCATTTCAGGAGTCACTGCAGGCCCAGAATCTCCTCCTCCCCTGGAGGTCAAGCCGAGTGTGTGTGTGTGTGTGTGTATGTAAAATACCTTAAAGACTGGACTCACCTAAGAAAAAGTATTCTGATGGTCTGAAAACAAAAACAAGAGCTTAAAAATACAGCCTTTTTGTATAAGAAACTCCAAGAGGAAGATGTGGTGGAGGGAGAGAAGCCTTTCTGTAGATTTTAGAAAACCTCCTAACAAGAAAATGTCAGTCTTTGACTCTCTTTACTCTGAGGAGTAACCAGAGTAACGGTGTCCCCAAGGATTTTCGTGCCTGTCACTGGGGTTGCTAAGAATAGAGTGGAGCTCGCTCACTCCACAAAATCCAGACCGGGTTTTTATTGCTTCCCCCTGCCAGTCTTCACCCAAGGCTAACCTGAGAGATCCAGGGTTCACCTCCCTCCCACTCACTGTGGGAAAAACACTCAGGCAATTTGAAAAGGTCAAAGGGGAAAGGCCAGCTGTGGGACTGAGGAGTGGGCAAGAAAATTAGCTCCTTAATAATACGGATGCAGTTTTTGCTCTGTTCTTCCGAAATGCCCATTTCTAGAGACAGCCTCCGCTGCTGTAAGTCTGCCCCTTCAAACACAAAGAAATAGGACTGCTGTTAATCCCTTAAACGTGATTATCGAAGTGATGTCCACTCACCAGCAGCTGCGCCCTTCTGCTTTCTGGTGGCCGCCCATCATCTGTGTTCCACCACGAAGCTCATGGTGGTGCCGTCAAAGGAGGGGGGGGCGATGATCCGCGGCCCCAGGGGCTGCGAAGTGATGCTGATGACAGGCTTGCCATGCAGCTGGGCAAAGCCCTTGGCCCCCACCAGCTGGGATGTGGCCGCTGGGGCAGAGGAGGAGGTGGGAGACTGACCGGAGGACATGAAGTAAGGGGCCTCGGTGAAAGATGCAGCTGCCTCTTTGCTGGGGGGCTCTGCTGCCACGGGGGAGAGCTCGGCGCCCCTTGGAGTGTGAGCAATTGGTGTGGGCTGCAGGGCATTGGCGGGCAGCACCGTGGGCAGAAACCCGGGGTAGATCATGTAGGCGGGGCCGTAGGCCCCCGGACTCAGGGCCAGGGGAGGCCCGGGGAGGGACATGGGAGCCACAGCCTGCTGCTGGGAGGTCATGGGCACGTCCACATACTGCCCCGTCTCGGGGTCAAACAGTCTCCGGGTCATGGGCTGTACTGGTGTGTCCACCAGATAGTACTGGCCGGTTGTCACATCCAGGAGCATCTTGCGCTGGGTCTGCGGAGGCTGCGGCTGCTGGAAGGGGTCTGTGGGGACCGGAGCTGGGCCCACAGGTGCCGGGGCAGGCATGCCTGGTGGGGAGAAGCAGAGGACCTGGGGCTGGGCCCCCTGGAGGGTGAAGGGCAGCAGCTGCTGGTGGTAGATCGTGGTGGGGGGATGCTCGGGGCTCTGTGGCTCTGCGGGGGCAGCTACTGTGCCCCGGGGGTCGTCAGGCTTGGTGCGCCAAGCTGGCCGGCTGGTTCCGCTGACCTGAGAGCCTTTGGGGCTACTGGGGACCTGACTGCGGGCACTCAGCGGGGGCAAGCTGCAGAGAGTGGTGGCTGTGGAGGGAGGGGCCTCCCTCCCCGCCCCAGGCCTGCCTGGAAGCTCCCCAGCTGCAGAGCTCCCTTTAACGGGGATGGTCAGGTAATTCTCGCAGTCGCTGTGGCTCTTTTCCAGATGGCTGCCATTCTTCCTGTTGGTCACCTCTTCGAGAGATGCCCGAGTGGCCGGAGAGATCTTGAGAGACCGGAGTCCCTGCGATTTGATGCCCTTTGCCGCCGAAGGGCTCTCTGCAGCGGGGCCTTGTGGGAACTTGCCAGCGACACCCCCAGTTTTCTGGGTGCTGCTGGCGCTCACTGTGAGCACGTTCCGGTGGCTGGGGAGCGGGGGCAGGGGCTGGGTTCTGTCCACATCCTTGTGCACCGGGGGGATATAGAGGGACCGGGGCCTCTCCCTGGCCAGGTTCTCAAAGGCGGCCGCGCGGGCGGACACACTCTCGGTGCTCGGGTTGGAGTTCCTCCGCTGCAGACGCTCTATGGGGCCCCCTCGCAGGACCACACCTGCGCCTTTGTGCCCGGCGCCCCGCTCTTCCGCCCCACCCACCCGTTTGGCCAACTTGTCGGGGTCCCGCTCAGCACCCCCGGCCCCTTCTCTCTCCTCACTGGCGATGAGCGACAGGACGTGGCTGTCGGTCATCAGGGGCAAGGGGTCGCTTTTCCGCTTCCACTCGTTCCTGTTGAAGCTGTACAGCTCTTCCATGGACCTCACAGCCGCCGTCAGCTTCTCCAGAGCATTGCGAGATGTCTTGGGGCCTCTTCCTTCCTCCTTGACCTCCTCCTCCTTGGCCTTCTCTGGGGTCTTCTGAGCCTTGGAGACGATCTTGAGCACGGGCAGGTACGAGCCCTGCTCAGGCTTATTGGGAGCGATGGTGGCCACGGGCAGCCTGCCAGATGCCCTGTGAACCAAGACTGTCCCTTCCGGCGAGGAGGAATTCAAGGCCCTGCTGCTGCCCTCCATGCCCACGTTCTCCCTGGGCTCTCGGTCTGTGCCGTCTTCCCTCTGGTTCACCACAGCCTGGCATGTAATCACCATGGGGGACAGGGATTCCGAGCCACCAGCTGCAGGAGCCAGCGGCCTGGGTTTGGGTCCGGTCAGCCCCTGCTCTGGGGTAACGCTGCCCTTGTCACTGCTGTCCCCTGACGCTTTGATGAGTTTCCGGACATCTCTTACCTGGTGGAGGGGGCCTTGGGCCTTGGACTTGTCCCTGACATCTCTCACCTGGAACTGGGGCACTTTTTCCAGGTTGTCCCCCCGGAAGAGTTTCTGCTGTGCCCTGCTGTTGTCCTCAGTGGTCTTGAAGAGGTTCGAGGCGCCGCCACTGGCCAGTTTGGGTGTGAGCAACTTGGCGATGTTGAAGTCCGAGCCCGGCTGCTGCACGCTTCCCAGCCGGATCTTGATCTCGGGAGCCTTGGGCCTGACCACTGCTGTGGAGGTGGCCTGGGCAGCGGGGTGCTTGGTGGCCTGCTTGCCCGGCTGCTTGTCCTTGGGTGTCTGCTGGATGTTGGGGACAAAGAGGCGAGACATGATGGTGGACTTACTGGCAGAGATCTCCCCGAGATCAGCCCTCCAGTCGCCCCCTTTGGGGAGTTTCAGCTTCCCGATGGGGGCCTTTTCTTCCCGCTTGTCAGCTTCCTTCTCCTTCCATGACCGGAATGCACTGTTCTGACTACGGAGGAAGATGCTCTTGACAGTCTCTGATGCACTCTTTTTAATTTCACACACTTCTACCGGGGGTCCATCGGCGAAATTACGGCCGGAGCCTGCATGGCTCTCCCGAGGGGCACTGGCTTTGAAAACTGGGGATTTAGACCCAGCTACGGACCCCTCCCCACCTGCATCAGACACGCTGACCACCGTGTACTCAGAGCCGGCCTCCGAGTGGCGAGAACTCTGCCTCTGCAGGCCCTTCTCCCGCTGCTTCTCACCCCCGGGGGGAGGGCCCTCCGTCTCCTTGGAGGTGCTGGAGAGGTTATGGTGGGATGTGTCACTGACTTCTCCCCTCTCCATTTTGAACTCATGTTCCCGCTGCATCTTCTTGGAGATGACGTTTTTGAGCAGACTGGAAGCAAACTTGGACTTCTTCTGGGGGCCGTCAGCTCGGGAGGCAAGCCTGCTGCCCTCAGAGGTCTCCGAGCCATCATCCGTGTACACTGACCCGGGGCCCTTGCTGGGGCCTTTGGTGGCCCTGCAGGGCCCCGCGGCGGAGCTGGCTTTGCTCTCACTGCGTAAATTCAGAGGCTCGAGAAGGGTGACCACGTGGGAGCCCGACTGGACCTGCTTCTGGAAACACAGAGGTGTCTCCACGTGTTTGATCTCCCCCTCGACTTTGCTGACCACGAACTCCAAGGCCTTGGTCTGGGACTTCTTGGACTGGATGTAGAGCTGGTCTGCGGTCGTCCTGGCCCCACTGCCCTTCCTCAGACCCGCAGCCATAGAGGCAGCGCTGCTCCTGAGGAGACTCTGTTCCACCCTGGCTCCAACGCCTGCGCATTTCAAGTCCAGGAAGGCCGACCAGCGCCCAAAGCCGACTTCGGAGAGCGACGAGGACTCCCGGGAACTGATGTTCAGAGCCTCAAAGTAGGGGTAAGCGAGGCTCCGGAAGGCCCGGGAGGTCAGGTTACGCACCTCTTTGTCGGCGTCGTCCAGCTCGCTCACGGCACTGGAGGCCCCGCTGGAGGAGTCCACCAGCTCCTTCGCCCGGACGGCCCCGCACCGCGTTTGCAGGCGAGCAGGGACGGCGATGAATTTCTTCGCATGGTCCTGAGCCACGGCTGCAGCCGGGTCTTGCTTCAGTGAACTTGAATTGTGTTCAGCAGCTGTAGAGACGCGGAGGCTCATGTCGCCTTCATGCTTGGCAGCGTAAATAATGTTTTGCTTTGCACACACGTTGCTAGGCTCATTTATAGCCCGGGAAGTCGGTTTGATTGATAGGAGGATCTGGCCTGCTGCACTCCCGCAGCTGCTTGCGACGGCTGAGGCTGCCTCCAGCGGCTGCAGCAAGGGCTCACACGGGGTGGCAGTGCCAGGCCCCGTGGCTGGGGGAGTGGGGTTGCTGTCCGAGGGGCCGCTGCCCACTTCTGTGCTGCTGGTGTCGCCACCGCTGCTGCCCGCGCTGGGGCGGGCGGGGTCACTGTCGGTGGGGCTGGGTGTCCGGGTGGCGTCGGTGCTGGGAGCGGTGCTGAGGTAGCAGCTGTTGTCATCGTCCTCTTCGCTCGGCGTGGTGACGTCCTCTGGGGTCTCGTCGCTGCCACCAAAGGAAGCATAGTCCACGAATGAGTAGATCACGTTGTTGTCCTCGAAATCCCAGCGGGAGGCCAGGCCCACGTCGAAATCCGTGTCCTGCTCTACCTCGCTCAGCTGGATCTCGTGGGTGGTGATGTAGTGAGCCTCCTGATTCTGGGGGGGGTCCCTGCTGCCCTGAGACTTGGCAATCATGTCTCTGCACTCGGTTCTCTCTCCTCCTCCTGGTTTTTCCCCTTCTTCTCCTCCCTTGGGCTGGCAGCTCACTGCGTTCTCACCACTGTCACTCTCAAAGTCTAACAGTGAGGACGAGGTGGCCAGAGCCCCCGTGGATGTGGTGGTATCACCCGTCTTGGAAAGGCCACCTTCCTCTGCTTTGTCCACCAGGGCGGAGGAGGGAGACGAGAGGCTGCTGCCCTCATCAGTGCCGGAGAACTGGGGTCCGGAGGCTTCCAGGGAGGCAGGATTCTTCTGGGGGGCTGGAGCCTCACACTCTTGGCTGCCGGCTTCGTCTTGGGCTTTCTCCTTGGGGCTGCTAGAGCCCCTCTGATCCCCCGGGCGCTGCTCCAGAGTAAGTCTCATGGTCCGGGGACTGTCCCTCTGCACTCCAGCTGAAGTGCGCATCTCCACATATTTCTCTTCTCGCTGCGAGGAGGCCGATGGCTTGAGAAGTGGCCGCAGCTGCTGCTTGAGCTCCTGGCGATCTTGAGCTCCGCTCACCCCCTCCCTGACCTCCTTCGGTCTGGCCTGCAGATTCAGCTCAGGAGGGGCGCCTTCCATTCTGAGCCCTCGCCTAGGTTTCAGTGACAGGAGAAGACAATGGGGAGCACCGGGGCGGTCCCGGGCCCCTCCCTGGCCCTGGAGGGGCTGCAGAGTAGCCCGAAGCAGGGTCCCACGTGCCTGGATTGGCCCCAAGGCTATAGGCACCACTGCCGCGGCTGCCACCAGCTTCCGGTTCTTCAGCCCCTGTGGCGGGGCTCGGGCGAGGCTGAGGGAGGAAGGAAGGCTCCTGGATGGGGCGGCAGAGGTGGTCTGTGGCCAGGGGGCTGCGGCTCCGGCCGAGACCGTGGCCAGCTTCCCGTAGCTGAGCTGTTCTGTCCAGTTGTTTGCCTGGCACCATCGGCAGCTAGGAGTCTGAATGCCATCGGCCACGGAAGGAGCAGCATCTGTAGGCCGACCCCGGGACTCCCAGAAATGAAAGGAAAGCATGTGCTGTTTCTTGTGAAGCCTTGTTCCTTTCCTGGATGGGGTAAGAGTGGGTCACGTCATTCCAGAAATATTTTTAGTGTCTATTCCCTAGTCATATGGAAACCACACTTGAGGGTAGAGAGAAGAGGCTCTAAGATGAAGAGAGAGTGTTGGGGGTGGAGGAGGCATGTGGGTTCTAACTGAAATCAACCAAATGTCCTATGTAATCTATTACAGGGATGTCTAGCAAGTAAGAAATTGTTCTTTACTGACTGTCATCTTTCACTCCCAAGTCTGATTAGATGTTTTTTTCCCCCTTGTTCTTAAATAAAACCCAAATTCAGCATTGCATTTTAAATCAATTAAGGACAGCTCTGAAAGACTTCAAAATCTCCCTTGAACATATGGTAGCTTTAAGTTTGTCTCAAAATCTATGCATTTCCTTTCTCTTTCATCTCAAATCAATCAAGTTCTGGTAATAAAACTTTTCACAGGAATAAAACACTCTGTCCTTCCTTCCCCAAAGTCCTACTTTACGAAACGTAATCTGTTTGTTTAAAAATAGGAAGAAATCCTTCTAGAATCTTTACTGTGCACTCGAAGTGTACAGGGGCAATTTTTAAAGACTTAGAACTTAACACTTCAAATAAACTTTTAATTATAGTCACTAAAAAGGAGCACATGGGTTAAAAGTGACACGACTTCAAATCCCTACCACCTCAAGCAAGTTCCTTAAACTTCTAAAACCGTGGCAAGACAATAAACCTCCACTTAAATATAGCCTGGGCTGCAGCCTCACGGGTCAGTTACACTGGCTGAATTCCAGACCTGCAGGGCACCAAGTCAAAAGGCACAGAAGAACAACGAATACGCTTACCCTTCCTGAGTACAGTGCGGCTTGGAGGGAGGTTCAGAGAGGAAATGTGACCCACTGGCATGCCCCGTGGCAACGAAGCCCAAATCCCAGTTCACTGGCTCTGAGATCCTTCCATTTCAGACAGTTCATTAGTTGTGTAAATGAATTTGCCAGGCAACCCAAATGGGGGTTCTGTACTGGCCATCCCCAGAGCAGATCCCTTGGCTGCTATCCATGGAGAACCACGACTCTTGGTTTGGTGAGATCTGGCCCTCATGGTCTGCCAGGCCCAATTCCACCACTATACATAGTCTATGTGTCACTTATGCCGATTGAATAAAGCACTATTTTAAACATTCACATTTGTGGGGAACAAAAATAACACCATCAACCATCCCCTTCCAACATGAAGGCAACCCTCACGCAGAAAACTGTTCCTTCCTCTGCATGGGCGTGGGAGGAGGCATGGAGTGGGGGCCCCTAGCAACTGAAGCATCGCCTTCTCATCCTTGGGATGTGGACGGCACAGCCCTGCCATTCTCCCCAGGACAACTCCCTTCTGCCCACATCACTGCCATTAAAAACAGGACATAGGGAAGGCTGGCAATATCAAGTATCACAATGTGGATATAAAGCCAGAGCGCTAGATGAAGAGAGTAAAAGAGAAAAGGAAACAGAGAGGGGGAGAGAGGAAGGGAGCGAAAGAAAAAGAAGGAGACAGAGAGAGGATTTGCTAAATTTGCAATCAACTGTTTTGATTATGGAGAACCGTGTGCAATGGCACAAAATCGTGGATTTTTTTTTTTTTTTTCTGTAGGCGGGCCTCTCACTGTTGCGGCCTCTCCCGCTGCGGAGCACAGGCCCCGGACGCGCAGGCTCAGCGGCCATGGCTCACGGGCCCAGCTGCTCCGCGGCATGTGGGATCGTCCCGGACCGGGGCACGAACCCGTGTCCCCTGCATCGGCAGGCGGACTCTCAACCACTGTGCCACCAGGGAAGTGCCCTGGATTCCTAATGATAATAAAAATTTTAAATCATAATAATTACAATATGAGTTACAAAGTGTTTACTATGTGTGAGACGCCATCTGAAGCACTTTTAAATGTGTCTGTATTAATTTATTTAATTCTCATCACAATTTGGTGAGTTAGGTACAATTATTGTAGTGGTTTTACAGATGGGAAAGCTGCAACACAGGGATGTTAAGAAATTGTGGAGCAGAATTCAAACCTGGGCTGTTTAGTTCCAGACTTTGACCCTAAACCGTGATGCTACAGAGTCTTGCTGACTTCCACGCTCAGATACTCTCTAGGGCGCCCAGATGCTCAATTAGACGGGAGCAACGCATCCTAGGCAACGTCACCTGCATGACCACAAGTCAACCACATCACCGTTTCTCGATTTTGTTTTGTTTTGTTTATATCATCAACCTGTGTACACATTATGTATTCAGGGATTAAGGAACATGAGCGTATACATAAAATGAAATAAAATATAATCGGCTCCTCCAGGCAAGTAGAGTGTTCTCAATGCCCCATTTTAATTTTGCTTTGAAGCCTTGGACGAGAAACCCTGAACACTTCCTCAAGCTCTGTGGGCCATGCACACTCCACAGCTGAATAGAAGATGGAGTTTCTGCCCATCAAGGCAATTATAGTCTAAGAAGAAATTTTTCCAGCACTTTCCATATGGCCCTGTCTGTCATGACAACTCAGCAGATTTGAGCAGTTTTGCCTTGCAGTTGGCAAAGTACAAAATTGGAAGGTCAGATGCCCTGGATGTAGGTTAAAGCATAATTGTCTAATGCCCTGAGTTCCGGAAACTTACTTCCAGAGTTTTGCTTCCTCCAGAGAGTGCACCCCTAGCCAAAGTCCCCCAGCAAAGAGAGAGGGTTATCCTAAAAGAGGTACTTACCTCCAAAATATCCGTGTGCCTCCTTTTCTCTCTTCTGTCTAAGTGAATGCCAGTGTAGGAAAAAATCTGTAGAAAAACCTTTTTTAGATAAGGTCAATTTCCGAAAAGTGGGGTTTAATTCAAACCACAAATTCTATTTAAAAATCAAAAAAGCAGAGAATTTGGAGTAGGACAGATTCTATTAAAAGATTTTAAAAAAAGAAACTCATACATGGGAAAACAAGTTGTAGGGTAAAGTAAAACAATTAAGAACACCAAACTTCTGCCCTCTGGCATTTTCAGAGCTCTGGATCAGTGTATGTTACTATGCAATACTCTCAATTCTTTTGAAAAAAACTTTTGTCATTCATTAGCCGTAGAGTCTTTTATTTCCTCACATGACTACAGTCATCTTTTTTTTTTTTGCAAATGAACTCAGTGGTTGCCTACCTGATCTCAGCTCTTGAGCAATTAACAGTGACTAATGCCACCAGCATTAAACCATGTTAAGCAAGCATGCTTGCTAGACCAGGCAAGGTATACTCGGCAGACAGCTTTATATGGGAATTCAAAGAGCAACAAAAAGGAAATGACTCGTGTCATTATTTTTATCTCTGCAGAGAAAGCTTCTTAGCATTCCCTGAAAGTCTTGTGAAATGTATCATAGTAGGGAAAACTTTAACATGATTAAAGAAATGAAGAATGAAGGCCAGGCTATCCACCAACTGGTAAAAGGGTATGGTTATGTTTCAGGTCTCTGACAGTGACATAGTATGATAGACAAACACCTCATTTGAAAGGAAAAACAGTTTATCAGAGGTAGACTGGAAGAGCAGAAATGAAGAGGTAGGTTTAAACTCTGGCTCAAACTAGGAGTTGGACAAAAGATTTTCCAAACAGAAACAGTCTCAGGATTCTCTGGGGTGCAACAGGAGAGAGAAAGGGAGAGAGAGAGAGAGAGAGAGAGAGAGACTGATTATATTTTGTGTAAGGCTTTCCATAAACACCTTCACGCCTATCCACGCACACTGATGTGAAGGAGGCTTTGCTTCAGGCCGCTGCTTAATGCCCAGAGTGTAGCCAGCTGTTCCTCTTCCTGGCCCAGGCTGACACCTGTAAGAATTACATCTGAAGGAACGGCACCATTTTCATTTGTTTGTTTGGTTGGTTTTTTGGCTGGTTGTGCCAGAGTGTCTATTATTTAGTTACTGATATAAATGTTTTACACACTTTAACTCTTTAAATCTTCTCAAAAACACCATGCAAGGGCAATTATTATTCCCATTTTATGGATAAAAAATTGAGTGAAGACATGTAACCTGGATGACTTTCCCAGCTAGTAAGTGCTGGAGCCCTCACTACTGGCTCCGAGTGACTCAAGCCCACACTCTGTTGATGGTTGAGTTTTCAGTCCGTGAGGTGGAGGTCACAGGCTCCTTCCCAGTGCTGGCCAGTTAGCTGTTCCACAGCCTCCACCAGCTGCCTGCACATGGGAGAGCTGGTCACCATGGAGACCAAGGAAACGGAGTGGCAGGATTAGTGTCAAACTATCCCTGTGAATAGAAAACAGCATGTCCCGTGAGGATGAATAAGTAGCACTATCTTCTTGTGCAAAGAAGAGCACGTTGTCGTAGAAGCGTGCCGTGCACATTGGAGATGCAACCTCTTAGCTATGCCCTTAAAACTTGGAAGGACAAGAAGGAACAGTTCACCACCAGAAATAAAATGTTCACAGACACAGGGCACGCAGAGGGCAGAGGTGGTGCAAGAAGTCCTTTACTTTTCCCCTTGAGTCAGGATGTGTATTGGGTGTTGCTCCTCTCTGGTCCCTCCCAGCCCACCACCTGTCTCAATGGTCTCCTGCACATTTGCCCTCCCTTTCCCCAGACCCATGCCCCTTCTTCTTCCTCTTTCTCAGTTGTTTCCATCTCGTTCTCTCTTGAGGGAGCAGTGGAGTTTCGGGTGTTCCAGATCCTACTGGATAAAGAAAAATTATCCCTTCCAGACCAACCTCAAAGTGAAACTTGGACAGGACAAATAAGTCTTCTTCTCTGGAATACAGACCACTTTGAAGAGCCTAACTCTAAATGTTTGTCCATCTCACCCAAGGCTGTCTGTTATCCTAGCCTGTAGGAGGCGGGAGCCTGAGAGGGTTGTTGCTAAGGTGGCCTCCTTGGTCTGGGAGAGCAGGTCACGGAAGGTGCCTTCTTAGGGTTTCACAAGTTACTGTAAATTTTTTCTGGTTGGTGTTGAAACAGAATTTAAAGCATCAATCAACTCAGCTGTCTGTCTACGGAGTAACATCAATGGCTTATTTCTGAGACTTTAGAAAGGAATTTTTTTTTTTGCCTTTTAATTCTTGATATTGCATTTTGGGGGCTAAAATCATGTTTCTGTTTTGTGTTACTCTGGAAACTATTTCTTCTCCCCACATTTCTGATTTCAGACTGCAGCAATTTCAAACCGGAGCCTTTAAAGATATACTCAGTGTTTTATTTTTCAGCTTTCTATTTTCTATGACTATTTGGAATCATTATAAAAATTAATAGCTCATTTCTTTCCTTGCTTCAAATCTCACATTGAAATCTGCTCAAAATTCAAGTACTGAGATGCAAATTAAACAACGTTTTAGAAAACAATCTGACAGTTTCTCTCTATCATACATAATAAGACCATTAGGGTTTAATAACATATGTACAGGAATGCTTATTGCAATGTGTTGTGACAGCAAAAATTAATTGGAAACCATGTGAATATCAACCGGTAGAGGACGGTTGATGGATTACAGAGCATGCATGCTATGGCTCATTGTGCAGACATCCATTCTTCAGACACTAAATGAAGAGAAACATATGTCCCAATCTTGGAAGAATTTCCATGAAAAGAAAATTACAGAATAAAAATGTATTAGTATGATTCTACTTCAAAAACAATAATAAAACTTACTGAACATTACATACCATGTAGAAGTATAACACCAAACTGACATTGTTTTTGTATATGTAGGAAGGTAAGATTGAACAATTATTATTAAATTTTCCTTTATGCAGCTCAGTGTTGTTTGAACTGTTACAACAAACAAGTTTTTCTTTTATAATAAAAAAAATTTATTTTGGAGAAATTTCATTTCTCTGTAAACTTTCCTTAAGTTAAGCCAATGCAGCTTAGAGTGGAAACAAAGACAACTCACTGCAGAAGGCCAAAGAGACTTTTTAAGTTTACTTTCTTATTTCATTAATGTAGGAAATGAAGTTCAGAGACTGTAAGTGACTCGCCCAAGGTCACACAGCAGCAATGAATAGTAGAGGAGGAGTAGAATCCATTTCTCCTGACTCCAAATTCAGTGCTTGTTCCTGTGTTGCTCAAACTTAGTTATCGAAGTGACCAAAGGGAATAGGAGATCAAACTGCATTCTCAAAAAATTGGAGTATGATCCCTAAAAAAGCAAATAATTTTATTGTGGAGTTACGTTTTACCTTAAAAACTAATGTCGATTAAATAAACAAAGTATTGCCACATGCAGCAACATAAATGAATCTCACAAATGTAATGTTAGGAAGAAGCCAACTGCAAAGAGAACATACTAAATGATTCTATTTATATAAAAATCTGAAACAGGAGGGCTTCCCTGGTGGCGCAGTGGTTGAGAGTCCGCCTGCCGATGCAGGGGACACGGGTTCGTGCCCCGGTCCGGGAAGATCCCACGTGCCGCGGAGCGGCTGGGCCTGTGAGCCATGGCCGCTGAGCCTGCGCGTCCGGAGCCTGTGCTCCGCAACAGGAGAGGCCACAACAGTGAGAGGCCTGCGTACCGCAAAAAAAAAAAAAAAAATCTGAAACAGGACAAACGAATCACTGGTGTCGAAAGTCTATCAGGATGGTGGTGACCTTTGGGGGTAGGCTCAGAGAACGGCCAGTGGGGCCTCTGGGGTGCTGTAAGTTCTATTTCTCCATCCGGCGCTGGTTACATAGATGTGTTTCCTTTGTGAAAGTATATTGAGCTATATGCTTACGATTATTCACTTTTCTGTACACACGTTACACAACATGTTCATTAAAATACTAATGTGATGTTTACAACCATAATATACCCATATCTAATTTCATGGTTTTTTTCAAATCTTGAAATAAAGTTGATAGCTTGTTAAAATGTGCAGTATTTGTCGCTTCACATTCCGCTTGGCAAACTCCAGGGTGTCTCCAGATGCACCAGTACCCCTGGTATTGATGAGAAGCGAGGAGTCACGGCCATCCTTAGCTGCAGCAGAAGTCAGGATATTTGGGGCCAGTCAACAGAGTGTTCCAGAGCTTGGGCACTGGAGTTACACTGCCTGAGTCTGAATAATGACTCCACCTCTCCTAGCCGTACAACTGAGAACAAGTAATTTAACTTCCCTTTACCCCAATAGGGTACATGTCAATAGAGCTGTGAGGATTAAAACTGGATAATCCACTTAAAGCACTTAGCACAGGGCCTGGCCCAGAGTAGGCACGGAATAAATGTTAATTATTGCTAACTCTTGTTATGCTGTGTGGAAATTTTAACCCTTCTCTACCTACATGTGTATCTCCCATCTCCGCCTCCCAACCAGAACACCACATGTTGCTTTATACGTATCAAATGTTCAATAGTTTTTAATTGAATTGAATCCAATGCTTCCCCGTGGTCTGTAGGAGAAAGTCCAATCTCCTAGTTTTCGTTTAAGGTTGTCCCTCGTTTCATCCCCATCTATTTTCCAACTTCAGTTTCTTCGCTCTTCCATACTCATCCCCTGTCCCAATCATGCAAGTCTAAAACAATTGCCAGGCGTGCCTTGCACTTTTGTATCTCAGAATGTTTCATTGCTTATGTCTTGCACTGTCCCCACTTCCCATAATATCCTTCCTCCTTCTCTGTACCTTCTATAATTTAACCAATCTTTTAAAACCGAGATTCAACTGATCTCCTATAGCAATGCTTCTAATCTTTGTTGACTTACAAAACCCTTTGAGAATTTGACAATTGCAATTTAACAATTCTCTTTCTTAGAAAAAATACGTACACACATACAAACCACCCAGTTCTGGAGGTTTCACAGTCCCTCTGAGCCCTGGTCCAGTCCCCCACCTGTGGTCCTTAGACTACTATCACCATTATAAAGTGACTCTTATTCTCAATCCCATAGTAATCCCTCTCTGGACTAATACATTGTCCCTTCTTTTGACATTTATTTTCACTTTTTTGTGTTTTTCCTCATACCCAGAATGTAATTTTCTTGAGGATAAAGCCTTTGTCTCACACATCTGTTTGCCCACAATGACTAGGCAGTATGCCTTGAACATAATGTGTTGACTGTTCACTTATCATCTGTCTTCTCTCCTCAGGTGATCTCATCCTGGCCCATGGTTTTAAATGCTTTATGTTTGCTGGTGCCTGCCAATATTATGCCTTCAGCCTAGCCGTTGTTCCTCAATTCCAGATTCTTATACCCCGTGGGCTACTTGACGTTTTCATGTGAGTGTCCAATAGGCATCGCAGATATAACATGTCAAGAAGGGAACTCGTGGTTGTTCGCACCACCCTTCCCCTGCCCCAGACAATCTTATTTCTATCCCAGGCTTTTCCATCTCAACAGTGGTACTTCCATCAGTAGGGAAGCTGGTCCTCCCTTTCACTCTCCTCATCCCCATCCCATTCTGTGGTAAAGTCATCTTAAATCAATCTCCAAAATATATTCCAAAGCCATCTCCAGAGCTGACACCATGGCCCCCGCCCTCACAGCTCTCACATGGCCCCCAAACTGCTCTCCCTCTTTTCCCCTCAAATTCATTCTTCAGCTGCTAAAATGATTTTTTACAAATACAAAGGAGTGCTACCACTCCCTCTCTTAAAACCCTTTCCATTGCTCTTAGAATAAAGTCCAAACCACGCACAACCTGGCTCCCACCTGTGTTTCCAGGGTGGGCTCCCTCAGTGGTCCTCCAGAAGCCAACCCTTCCCTGCCTTGAGCTATCAATCTGTCTGAAAAACCCTTCTTCTTTCCCCCTGGCTCTTGAATACCTGGCTTCTCCTTATCCTTCATATTTTAGCTTAATCTTCATTTCCTCATGAGATCTTCCCTGACCATCATATTTAAAGTGGGCCTCAGAATGACCGTGTATCCCATCACTCTGTATATTCTATTCCAATCCAATTACCTTAATAAAATGTAGGTCTTTATTTACTGCCCATCTTTTCCAGCAGAATTTAAACTCTCTGTAGGCAGGGGACATGTCTGACTTGTATATTACTTCAATCCCAACATTTAGGAAAATACAAGCTCCTCAGGGAAGAGAATTTCTTTTTCTTTTCTTTTCTTTTTCTTTCTTTCTCCCCTCCCTTCCTCCCTTCCTCCATCTCTCCCTCCCTCCCATCTTTCCTTTCTTTTTCTTTTCTTTTTTGCTGCTTTTGTTCTCTGATATTGTCCCCAGTACCTAAAAAATGTTGTGCCACTACTAGGCACACAACGAACTTTTGTTGCCTGCGGAATGAAGACTAGGGACTCAGTAAATGCTATTTTGTCTACCTTATTGAATCAATCAGTCAATCAATAGTTTAATTATTACTTTTGGATAACTGGAGAAAAGCTAACAACATTATTTAGGGAAAATCCTCCTTAAATGACTAGCTAAAAAGGATTTATAACTAACGTATCAGAGCACTGTGATCTCTGGGAATTATTAACACATTGTTTATAAACGGTTTCATCCAAAGTCCTTAGAAACACTTAGTACTCAAAAGTCAGCAAACGATTCCCTCATTATCTTGTTTACCTTAAAAATTTGCTTAGTCAAAAACTGTTTTAAATAAAGCAGACATAAACTTCTAAATACACTGTTATCAAATAATACATATTCAGAATGAATGAATCCTAAAATAATGACTTTTGTATATAATTCAGCTCAACAGTTGATGAGGTAAATTCAGAAGAGGCCTCTTTGGAGCATGCCATAGCACTTCAGCAAACCAGTCACTGCGTCCAGCAAAATTCTCTGCTGTCTGTACATCGGCCAATTATATCAAGTAGGAGCTTCCTGGGTCAAAAGAGATCTCTGAATACATAGTCTTTAAAAGGTCATTCGTCAAGAACGACTGTTTCCTTTAAGCTCCGAAAGCTGACCATTTTCTGCCAGCAGCCACGGGGGATGAAGGATGCAAGGAGATCTAACTTTCACTGCTGAGCATCTAGGCTTAGTGGGATTACAAAGGAAGGAGAAATCAGCCAGATACATTTCAGACCCACAGACCCTTCTTATATTTATAACAACATGTTTTCCTAGTAACAGTTTATTTTGCTGAAAACATTTAATAAAAACGTTCAGAGCCTCTTAGGAGAAGATGGCTTCACATTCCCTAGTCAAGCACCTGCCTGACTTTAATGTGGTGCTATTTTAGTCCCTGGAAACATATACCGCCTTCCGTAAGACTCAAGTTGGTCTCTGTATAATCACCAAGCTCACAGCCCCTAAGAATAGAAATAGGTGCAGAGGATTTTTCTGGCTAACGCTGGTGGACTGTGCTCTCTCAAGCCCTTAGCAGCCAGGGAAGTAAACTCATGGGAAAGAATACCATTTCTAACTCAACACAACACACTTTAAAAATATATATATTTTATTGAAGTATAGTTGCTCTACAGTGTTGTGTTCATTTCTTGCTGTACAGCAAAGTGATTCAGATATATAAATATATATATATTCTTTTTCGTATTCTTTTCCATTATGGTTTATCACAGGATATTGAATATAGTTCCCTGTGCTATATGGTAGGACCTTGTTTATCCATTCTATATATAATAGTTTGCATCTGCTAATCCCAAACTCCCAATCCATCCCTCCCCAACCCTACCTTAGCAACCACAAGTCTGTTCTCTGTATCTGTGAGTCTGTTTCTGTTCAGTAGATAAGTTCATGTGTCAACACAACACACTTTTTTTTTTTTTCCCGGTACGTGGGCCTCTCACTGTTGTGGCCTCTCCCGTTGCGGAGTACAGGCTCCGGACGCACAGGCTCAGCGGCCATGGCTCACGGGCCGAGCCGCTCCGCGGCATGTGGGATCCTCCCGGACCGGGGCACAAACCTGTGTCCCCTGCATCGGCAGGTGGACTCTCAACCACTGTGCCACAGGGAAGCCCACAACACACTTTTTTTTTTTTTCACAACACACTTTTAATATGAGAGCTCACAAAACATTTTTTCACTGACGTTGACACGTGTTCTCCTAGTTTTGAAAGTTCTTCTCACCTGAGTTTTCTCCCAACTGTCTTAGTGTAACTAAAGTAACCTCTGTACAATTCTGGATAAGACCTCACAGACTGATCAAAAACACAAAGAGAGATTTGGATTGGTACTTGGGACCAGGAGACATCCTTCCCTTGGGCCTTTTCACTCACTAAATGGCAATTTTAATTCACAGTGGAGTCACAGGCTGGTTGGGGCCTATGGGTTTCTAAGACTGTGCTTAAGGTGAAAAAGACAGGTAAGGTCAAAATTACCCTTGGAAATCCCTTAAACTGCCCATGAATTCTGATTTCAGGGTTTTGAGTGTACAACCCTGTATGACATAATTTGCGAATCTGTATGATTATGTACAATAGATAATTTATAAGTGCACATGTTTATTCAGTATATAATAAAAAACATATATGCAGAAGAACACTTGATAACATTTTATTTCCAGCCTCCCAGCCCCCCACAAACAGAGTGGCTGAATTTGCGTAAATCAAATTTACTTGAATTGCAGATGGCTCTCCACTTCAGCTCAGAGATACCACTTGGGGTCTGAGTTCTATCATGAAACCTTGACTTCCGTTCTATGCTTGAAACAAGCCCATTAGAACCAGTTGTGTACCTTAGATATTATTCCCATGGAAAAACTTTAATAAATATCAACAACCTTACTTAGACAAACAAAACATTCACAAGAAGCTCATATTTGGGTCATCTGATTATCTAGAAAGGCAGGTAGTTTTTCTTTCTAAGCCAGAGCCCTGATCTTTTCAAATTCGCATCTGTTATTTGCTGCCTTTCTTCCATAAAATGATTCATTTTATTCATTCATCATTTGATTCATTCCCTTGATGGACTTTTGATGTTGTACTTGAGGTTTTAAAAAGCCATTACATTTAAAACATGTTCCATTTCTAATATTGTAGTATGTCATCAAATCTAAATTATTTGAAATGGCTGAAGTGAATGCTTTGTGGATGTGTATATTTGTGCATATGTGTGTGTGTGTGTGTACGTGTGTGTGTGTGTGTAAGTGGAGGGTGAAGAGGACTGCATTTCACAACCTCTAAGCACAGTTATAGCTCTCAGAATGGACTCTAGAGCACATGTTTACCCATTTGCTGCGAATGGATGTGTTTTACTCAGTTCTTGTTTTGCAGAGCTGCACCCTTTAAGGTCCAGCTCTCATTGCTACTAGCATAAAAAAGATCACGCTGAGGACTCCACAGAAAAAATAAGAACGCTCTCCTCTCTCCGGTGTCTGATGAGTGTAGAATGTAGAATACTCTCAATGAGAAACCAGGCAGGCAACTCTGAAAACTGGGATAACCAGAGCTAACATGTTGAGGGTGAGGATTAAAGTAGGTAAAGCATGAACGTGTGAAGTACTTAAAATATTGCCCAGCATACAAGGAGTCCTCCATGGTTGTTGGTATTGCTTCTGTTGCTGCTCCCATGATAACAGGCATCCTGGGAAGGAGTTCAGATTGTTTTGAACCGTCTAGTGAAGGTTTTATAACTCACCGACCCAAGAGACGACAAAGATATATAAAAGGCTGGCAGGGTTCACTTTTAATACTAGATATCCATTTGAAACAAAGACTCAGCAAAGCCTTTCATCTTTTATAGCCTTTGTGGGGGGAAAAAAGTAGGCTGTGATTTCTCTGTTGGAGAATGAGTAGAAATCTGGAGGAAGAGTGACTCTATAGGTTATTTAGTTCAACCTAGTTAGTGTAAAGCTGATAAAATTGAGAATCAGACAGGCACCAAGGCAACAGACACTTGTCACGACCAGTGTCTACACTACAAGTAGGTCTTCTTCCCGCATTTGTCCAATTCTATGGGGAAAGGAAAAGCAAAATCACATTTAACCATGAGATTGAAACACAGCCCAATCTTCTTTAAAGGACGTGAACTCTAATGTGTCTTTTTAAATTAGTCCTACTATGAAGATTTAACTAAACCCAAAAAATTTTCAGACACTTGACCAAAGCTCTAGTTATAAATCTCTATGAAGAGTTGAACAGTTGAACAATTTATGCATTTTCATTATCTATAATAGGTAACCTACTTGTAAAAGAGTAATCAATCAGAATATAAATAAACATCAAAATTAGATTTATTGTTATAATTTTGCCTTGGTTCAGTAATACGTGCTTCCATCATGAGAATACCTGCAACACACTTGCTATACTGTGAGTTATAGAAAGGAGTGAAGAAACTAGAAAAATAGGTATGTTGTAAAATAAAATAATGATTATTATAGATGTAATTACATGTGTGCAAGAAATACAGGGTAATAACTGAGACTGCTACAATACAGAAATGAAAATGTTTTATCTTTTACCTTGTAATGAATTTACCTGCAAGTTGAAAACAAGGAGATTTTTGCCTTCTCCATAATCCTCATCATCACATTGTCATCATTATCATCAATACCTTTTAATGAGTAGTTTTTATGAGCCAGCAACATGCTAAGTGTTTTACATATATTATCTAAGTAATCCTTACATCAGTCTTCTGGGTTAGGTTCTTTTTAGAATCGTGAAGCTGACAGGACAACTGAGGCACATCTTTCCTAAGGTCATACTGCTAGCAAGTGGTGGCAGAGCAGTGATTTAACTATTTCCAAAGCCTAACTTCCGAATCACTAAGCTTTATTGCAAAATTTGGTAAATCTCAATGAAAGGGGTAAAAAATCCAAAACCCTGAAAACATTTTCAAATGGAAATTAAACTGTACACGAGAGACCAGATAAAGTTGATGATTTATTAGCGCTCTAGGATTTGAGGGAGGATCGTACCTTCAAGTTCTATGTGACACTGTGTTCATTATCATTTGCTGACAACATATTCTGCCGCAACTTAAGGGCTTAAACCAACATGTGGTTATTATTTCACACGATTTCTGTGGGTCAGGACTTTGGGAGTTGCTTAGCTGAAGTGTTCTGGCTCAGGATCTCTCGTGAGGTTGCGGTGAAGGTGTCAGAGAGGGCTGAAGATGCATGAAGGCTTAGCTGGGGCTGGAGCACCCACTTCCAAGATGGCTTACTCACACATTGGCAAGGAAATCCAGTTCCTCACCAGCAGTTGGTAGGAGGCCTTAGTTCCTGACCATATGGGCCTCTCCATAGGGCTGCTTGAGCGTCTTCCTAACACAACACCTGGCTACCCCAGAGCGAGTGATCCAAGAGTGAGAGAACAAGACAGAATACAGGGTGCCTCTTATGATCTAGCTTTGGAAGTCACGTACCATCACTTCTGCCTCATTCTCTTGATCACAATGTGGGAGGGGACTACACAAGGGTGTGAATTCTAGAAGGGAGGGATCACTGAGGACCATCTTGGAGGCAGGCTACCACGAACACCTTCCAAAACTCCCCATCATTGTCAACTGAAGTAAATGGTGATTTTTACACACAGTTTCTATTAGGATGTCTAACCTAATCACGATGGCCATTCTCAGGTATTACTGTGTTCATTTTCAGGAAGTTTTCCTAAAATATTTGGACTTAAGAACACGGGCAAAGAGAATTAATTTGAATGTCCTCTCTGGATAGTATCCTTTAGCAGTCATTATCCAACAGTCTTCCATTATTATCCCATCATTCCTTTATTTTTCAAGGATATTTAGATCCTGGGATTACCACCATCATCATCATTATGGTCTTTCTTGGTATTGAATGGAGCTATAACAAACATAATGGCCAACATAAGACCCTGAGAAATACTCCTTATGTTTTTTTGAATGACAAGAATATATGAGGGATCCTCTTGACCTTCTTCTCATTTCTGTGTCCCTGACATTACAGCATAGTCTGGCATATAGTGATGCAAATAAGGTGAATGTTAGAGCTATTGTTGGTGACAAGAACTTAGTGACCATTCTTATATGGGATAATCTTTGAAAGAGAAAGTTCTAAAATAGCTTCAAAGAAATTCAGAGGAAGATAGGCTACTAAGGATGTAGAACTCTCCATGGGAGCCAGATGGCCACGAAGAGAAGCTAGGCCTTGTGGGCAGCTCAAGCCATGAAGGGTCTCAGCTTCGTGGAAAGGTAGAGCCAACTATGACATCCAGGTTGGTGAGTCTGCCTCAGGAAAAAATGACACTGACTGGGCTGAAGGGAAGAAAGGAACTTGGTATGCTCATGCACTAGGATAGCTTTGCCAACAGCCCAGCCTATGGTAAGCTCTTTGACACTTGTATCTGGTCGCCTCTAAAGCCGGGACAAATCCAGTAGTAATAAACCATGAGGATAATGTCAGAGTAGAAAGGGTCAGGGTTGGAGAGTTCGGAGGGATTTGTATGTGAGGCATCTAGACACACATACCCAAACAGACACTTTATGAGCTGACCACCCCCCCATTTTTCTGACGTCATCCTTACTTCTCTCCCCCCTTACTCTCTGTTCCAGCCATAATTTTCTCTTTACTGTTTTGAAAAATATGAGGTACTTTTCACTTTTGCGGTTTACGTTGGCTGTTCTCTCTTCCTGTAATACTCTTCCCCAATCATCCTCATGGCTAGCTCCCTCCCCTTTTTAAATGTCAATTTCTCAACGAGGTCTACCCTGGCCGCCCTATTTAAAATGCAAACCTGCTCCCAACTCGTCCACTCCTGATGTACTTTCACGGCTCAGATGATTAAATAGTACCTACTACTTTCTAATATACTATAACATTTACTTATTTATACTTATTTATTATGTTTTTCATTGTCTGACTCTCTTCACTGCTAGAAATAAGCTCAGTGAGAGCAGGGGTTTCTGTCTGTTTTGTTTACTCACATTTCCAAGCATCTAGCAGAGCACCTGATGTGAAGTAGGTGCTTTATAAATATGTGTTAAGGAAATAAACGATTTACATATTAAAGGGATGAATCTTGATGCACTGTGGAGAGAAGACTTCTGGAGAAGAGTGAGAGGTGAAGCAGGAAGACCAAGTAGGACCCTAGCATTCTAGTTCAGGTGAGAGGTGACAGCAGCTGAGTAATCCTGTTTCTGGCCCAGTTGCCTTGTCTGAACAGAGCTGGCCTTCCTGTGAGTGATTGCTGTACAATGTGTCCCCATTTGGTCCTGGCCTTACTCTTAAATCTTGTTGGATAGTATCTCTTTAAAGCCCGGCTTAAATGTTAATATCCATGTGAAGTCACAATGAACTTCTGCCCATCCCAGGCCAAATTCGTTACTACCTCGTCTTGTTTTCACAACATCTTGCCCATCCCTTTATATATAACACTCGTTGCACTGTATGAAAATTAGAATACGTATCTTAACATAGTCATGAACGTGTGCTTCTCCTGCCAGATCGTGAGGCCCCTGAGAAGAATGAATATGTTTTATTGGTTTTTATCTTTGTAACTAAAACAAGATTAATGCCTGCCTGTGGTAAATGGTCAGGAAATAAATAACAATTAGTTTAGATCCAGCTCGATTAATTTCATTTTAAAGAGGGATATCTTTTTGTCTTAAACTATTAATTTAATCATGTGGTAACAATTGATGTAAAATGATTATTTTTTAAAGAAGTCATGCATTTTTACAATTTTAAAAGTCATTTTTTTAAAGTGAACGAGAGGAGCTACAGTTTCTGCAATTGAATTTTTTAAAATGTAGAATAGTTCAAACATAATAGTTTGCATTTTGGTTTTGGTTTTGTTTTTTTACCAGAAGAAGAAAATCAGAATTTGAGGCAATTGCTCATTAGGTCCCAAGTTTCTGGTCTGGAAGGTTAAGCATGTCTTCAGCTCCAAAGGAGCAGATTAAACCAGCTGTGCTGTCAGCTTGAGGCATTTGGAAGCTGGCCAGAACTGCCTAAGAATTTTTTTTTTCCCCTTCTTATTCTCTTCCTTTCTGCCAGGCTGGCTCAGTGAGTCCATTTGCAGAATCAAATGAAAATCAATCCCTTTTATGCAAACCTTCCTGAAGCAGCAGAGCTATGTTTGGTCACAAGAGCAGAGGTTCGTGCAGTGAAAGCCCTTGTGGTGATTTCTCTCCACCCAGGGCTCGCCAAGACCCACTCCACCATGCAGTGATGAAAGGGAGGATCAAACAGCTCTCTCAAAGCTCAGCTCCATCAGACTGCCCTTTTCTAAATATAGCGCACTTCAGTAAACACCACTGTGAATGTGCAGTGTGCTTGCTGGGGAATACATTGCCACCACCATCAAAATTTTATGTATGCATGTACATAGCTAGATCTTATTGGACCCTCTTTCATCAACGAAAATACTAAGCAAATTGTCTTTTTATTTTAAACTTTGACATTCCATCAGTTTCTGCTCAGTGCTTTAGATAAATTAACTTGAGAGAAAGGGCTCTGAATGACGGAAGGTTGAATGAATGAAGTTTAACCACAGACAAGGTTGAGTTCTCCGAAATTCTTGAAAATATTACTGTAGGCCAGGTTACTGAGGTCCACGGCCCTGTGTCCAGGATATGACACTTTGCCAGTCAAATAAGGACTGGGTCCATCAAATGAAGACATTGCATTGCTTTAGACAGATTCTCCTGAGCAGTGTTTCTGATATAATTATAAAAATGTGTTCTGTTTTGTTATCTGAAGTCCCCAGTGGTGAAGGTGCTGTCCTTATTTTTGGTTTACATTCACCTTTGATCCTGATGGAAATTATACATCTTTGTTCTGGAGCCAGTACCTGGTCCTTAGGCTTCGGTTCACCCTCCCCTAAAAAAAGATCAGGTGAGAAAGCATACGAAGTGTGCAAAACTCAACAATGGTTTAGGACATGCACCAAGAACGTGATCTCCAATGGGAGCCCTAGGGATCACCATCAGAGGATGTGAAGGTTCAAACTGACTTTGACCCACGAAGCCCCCATGCGGGTGGGAGAGACGTGGAAATCTAGGGGTGACACTTTCTGAGGTCAGCTCCCCTCACCACTGGGCTCAACCACTTTAGTTTTTACATGGAAGAAAGTTTGGAACCTCAGTGATTCATGACTCCCTCCATGTATGGTTTTTAATACCTGTGATTTGGGGCTGGTGTGGTTTTTCATTACTCTACACACCAATTTCTACTTCATTCATCTATCAAGTCAACTCAACACGTTAGGATCCCAGTTTTAGAAAACAAATCTTTCAGTCTTGAATCAGACAGAGAAAGAAATAAAACGTGAGATAATACTAGCCAAATGTGAGAGATGTAGATTCTAATAGACAGGACCAAAGAGGGAAAGTTAAGATCCCCAAAAAGACTTACAAAATATACATTAAGGGTGGTTTTCTTCTTTACAAAAGGATTCCTCAGTAGGTTCCTTTAAATCAGAATTATGGAGACCAAAGCTGTCAAGTGGTGGAAAGAATCAAAAAGTCTTAAATAATGTCCCAGCTACACCATTCATTAGCTATGTGACCTTAAGCACTTGTCAGTTAACATTTTTGAGCTTCCGTTTTCTCTTCTACAAATGGAGATAACAGCACCTACTTCACAGACTTGTTAGGATCAAATGAGATAATTTGTGTAGAAGCACTTGGTTAACATAACTCATTTATCTGTGAGTTCAGTGAACGTTCAGGGAGCACGTACTATGTGCCAGGCACCATTAGGCACTGATATTATGATCTGCACAGCATGTGACACTTTCATTTGCAATCTTCTAGAAACTTCCAACTTGGTTTGTATGTAGTATAATCCCAACTTCTCAGAAATATATCAACTGGTGGGAATTTCCTGGCGGTCCAGTAGTTAGGACTTGGAGCTTTCACTGCCGATGGCCTGGGTTCAATCCCTGGTCAGGGAACTAAGATCCCGCAAGCCGTGCAGCATGGCCAAAAAAAAGGAAAAAAAAAAAGAAAAGAAAAGAAAGAAAAGAAAAGAAAAAAGAAATATATCAGCTGGGTAAAGTGAAAGAAAATAACACACATTTATTTACCTTTTGTATATTTCATATGCACCATGAATTATGAACAAAGGGTCTACTTCTAGAAGACTTACCATCCTTATTGAAATGAGAAGTATTGGGACTCTCAGCCTTTCCCAAACACAGAACGGAAACGAAACACCTCTTAGTGTGTGAGTGCAGATGTTACTGAGGGGCTGGCCATTCTGAAGACTCTTCCACGTTCCTCTGCAGTCTGTACCTTGGGCACATAGCAGGGCATCCTTGTTGGGGCTGGTTTCTATATTCCAGAGCCAGGCTGTATTGATGGAAGTTCTGCTTCAGTCTGTTCTGATGTCAAGTGCCTTGTACGACCTCCCTGTGTCCTTCCTCAGCTGCTGAGAGCCCACTGCCACCGGCCCTCCTCTCCTCCCTCAGCCCTGTGTGAAGCAAGGACGGTCTCAGTCTTGCATTAGATCCTGAAAGCGACCATCAGTAATCTTGCCTTACCCTCACCTCTTCTATTTAGTAGGACTTATATGCTGCACATAACATTTCTCAAGCAGCTTTGCGGACTACGTCTAGAAACTTCTGTTTGCACAGTCACAGGGAGAGGGAGGGTAGCATTGCACGACTTCAAGAGATTTTAAACACATTGCGGTCTGTGTCAGCGGCATCTCCCAGAGCTGTGCAGTGCACAGCCTGGCAGCCACACCTGGTAGCCTTGATAGGAAAACTAGAAGCTTGGGAAGATTCCCTGCAATTGAATCTGAAGCTTGATCACATGTGAAATCCACACTCTGTCTGTCCCCCAAAATTGTTTTGACCACTTGAATCTAGCTTTCTAGCCAGCAGTGGAAAGAGTTCTGTCTAAGTACAGGCATGCTTAATGCCTTGCAATCTCTCTCCTCTCCTCTATCCAAATAGTCAGATAGTCACCACCTTAGTGCAGGTCTCTGTCATCTCTCCCCTGAGTTCCTGTAGCCACCTCCTATCTGGTCTCCCTGCTTTCTGTCCCACCTCCCATCACCATCCATTTGCTAGTGTTGACAGGGTGACCCATCTCAATCACAAATCCGCTCATGTCGTGCCTCTGCTTGCAATCCTTTAATACCTTTCCATCGCCTTCAGGATAAAATCCAGACTCCTTAGCATGGATATAGGACGCTTCATGATTCTGGCTCGTGTTCTGGTCTTCTGCTTCTGGAACACCGTACTGGCCCAGGTCAAGCCCAGGCCTTTGTGTCTAACATTTGCTTTGCCTAGAATGCCCTTTCACCCCCTGCCCCGCCCCCTCCTCCTGACCAAACCCAGCTCAGATGTTGAAGACAAAAGCAGGGACCAGGCAGTCAGCAATGAAACTATCTCTTCAGCCCACAAAGTGTGGAATCTTGAAGAAAGGTCAGGAAGAAAGTCATAGCTGGCCCTGCACACGCTGGTTCACAGGGGCTAGATGCTGGTGGCAGGAAGTTCAGAGAGCTCTGCGGAGAGCAAGGCCGTGCTGAGTCTATCTCACTGCTTTCCTTCCTGGCTGCTGGGCCGCCACACAGAGATAACTAGATGGCAGAAAGACCCCAGAGGCGCAGCCTCAAGTTGCCTGGAAAATAAAAGTCAGAAAATGTAGCAGAAAAATTTAAGTTCAGGAACCAGAAAAACTGAGTTCCGGTCACAGTGTCTTTAGATCTCAGCTTATCATTTTATTGTGAAAGGACTGACTCAGTGGGAGACTTTCATATTGTGCTTCATACAGCCCTCGGGGTTTCCAGATGTTTTTCAAGGGCCACATCAGGGGAAGAGATGTCGAGGGAGTAGATGCAGGTCCCCCAGAGCATCCCCACTCTTGTCCGATATTCTGTTCCTCTGTGTAAGATCGCATCTGAAGAAAGGGTTATGTTGCTTAAAATGCATTGGAAAACCCGAAAAGAGATGAATACACAGCAGACATTTCATGAACCGACATACGCTTCATCTTCTCCCAGGGTTAAGGAGGACTTGTTGACCGATGTGGTCAGCGGGAACTGGGCACTGCTCAGCAGCTTACCTCCTCTGTTCCCTCCAGCTGGGCTGCATACCATCCGAGGATCAGTTGGACTTTGTCCCCAAGCCCGTCAGTGCCAGTTGTGCTTATGATTTTGATTGAATTCTTTTAATTACATATTATATACGCCAGTGTAATACAGTGAAATGAGTTTCACGAGTATTTCTATGAATGCTAAGGAGAACGCTTTGGAAAGACAATAAAAACAAGTCACTAAAACTATTGCTATGGAATTACGTGTGAGCAAGTTGATTCTTTGGGGAAAGACTGTAAACACCTAGATGGAATCTACTCTCAGATTGTTTCACAAGTATCTTGGAGTTCTAATTCCACTTTAAAGAAACCCAGCCGGGGAATTGTGCATGGTGCATCAGAAAGTGGGGTTCACCTGTAAGAGGCAACAACACAACTCCAAACAGTGCGTCCACACTCAAAAGAAGACCTGGGGCTTCCCTGGTGGTGCAGTGGTTGAGTCCGCCTGCCGATGCAGGGGACACGGGTTCGTGCCCCGATCGGGGAAGATCCCACATGCCGCGGAGCGGCTGGGCCCGTGAGCCATGGCTGCTGAGCCTGCGCGTCCAGAGCCTGTGCTCCACAACGGGAGAGGCCACAGCAGTGAGAGGCCCGCGTACCGCAAAAAAAAAAAAAAAAAAAAAAAAGAAGACCTGGCCCTAAATTAGACACTGGAAAATAGACATCTATGTTTTAAGGTAACATAAAATATTTAAATATATATGCATATTATTTTTATCATTTTCCACTTCGATTTTTTCAATTATCTGATAGTCCGACCACCAATGTATGTGTGTGTATATATCTAGAGACAGACTAGAAAATATTCTTTCTGTAAAAACAAACAAACAAACACAAAAACAAACCCAGAGCAACAGCCCAGGATCCGAGGTTCTGTTGGCATGTTTCCTCCAAACAGAGAAGACACTTCTATCGAAGTGGACCTTGACTGGCCTTGCATTTGTGCAGCTGTCAGGCTCAGCGGCCACTATAACACAGACAACACGGTCGTTTCCAACTTCAACAGGTGTCCCTGATTTTTAGTCTTTCTTAAATTTCAGCAGAGACTGCAGTATGATCATGGAAAAAAAAAAAATTTGGACTAGAAGAAGAAAGATAGTCGAGGGTGCGGAATGAATGGTGTGCCCTGGGGGCCTCTCTAACTGGTCGGTACATTTGTGGTACCAGAGGGCTCTTCTTGGCAAACCCAGTATCAGGAAGATTTACTGATTCTGCTTTCAACTGATCACACCATCTTTGCCTGGTGGTAGCTGTAACTGTTTACAGCAAAATCAGCATTACTAGAGGTCAACAGAAATGTACCAACTGGGTGGGCATTGGCCTAAAAAGAGTAATACATTAGTGAAAGGAAGATGCCCTATCTCAGTTGGTGGAGGTACAGCCATTGTGCAATCTGAGTGTGGATCCCTGGTATGTAAAGCAGTTTTGTGAAAGAATAATAATTTATTTTATTAGGAGTTTCGATGACCTGTAATTAAATTACAACCTTTAGTAAACAAATCAAGAGCTTAGTGCCTTAAATTATAGATGAGGCACGAGCTCCCAGAGTGGCGTCTTGGCCCAGGTAGAATTCCACCTGGGAAAGTGGACTAGGTCTCAAAAAACCTCCAAAAAGTAAATCTCTCCTACATCCAGCCACTCTCTGACCTCCACAGCCCCTCTTCTTTATGATAGCCATTGTCTCAGTTCGACAGATTTTATGTATATTAAAATACATTTTCTTTTTATAACACAGTTGAAATCACATTTTATATACGTTCTGCAACTTGCTTTATGCGTCTTATTTTTTACGCTATACCTTGGTGCAGAGTTCTCTTCATAACCAAAGATTGTTTAGCTAGCTAGCTCATGTCATACTTTAACGAGGGAATATGGGCATAGTGGGGAAAAAAAGCATGAAACCAGTACAGAAGGATACAACTTTTTCAAAAACTGCTGACACATGAGAGATACAAGAGATCATGCGAGGGGTGGGGAAGGGGCTGACATCTGAGAGGAAGACATTTTCTTTTTAACATCTTTATTGGAGTATAATTGCTTTACAATGGTGTGTTAGCTCCTGCTGTATAACAAAGTGACTCCGTTATATATATACATATGTTCCCATATCTCTTCCCTCTTGCGTCTCCCTCCCTCCCACCCTCCCTATCCCACCCCTCTAGGTGGTCACAAAGCACCGAGCTGATCTCCCTGTGCTATGCAGCTGCTTCCGACTAGCTATCTGTTTTATATTTGGTAGTGTATATATGTCCATGCCACTCTCTCACTTCGTCCCAGCTTACCCTTCCCCCTCCCCGTGTCCTCAAGTCCATTCTCTAGTAGGTCTGTGTCTTTATTCCCGTCTTGCCCTTAGGTTCTTCATGACCCTTTTTTTTCCTTAGATTCCATATATATGTGTTAGCATACAGTATTTGTTTTTCTCTTTCTGACTTACTTCACTCTGTAGGACAGACTCAAGGTCCATCCACCTCACTACAAATAACTCAATTCATTTCTTTTTATGGCTGAGTAACATTCCATTGTATACATGTGCCACATCTTCTTTATCCATTCATCTGTTGATGGACACTTAGGTTGCTTCCATGTCCTGGCTATTGTAAATAGAGCTGCAATGAACATTGTGGTACATGACTCTTTTTGAATTATGGTTTTCTCAGGGTATATGCCCAGTAGTGGGATTGCTGGGTAGACATGTCTTTTAAGAGCAGGGATAGACCTGCTGTGATGAGCCTTACCACCTTCTGTGAAATGCAGGGCTAACCTCAGTCTCAACGAGGCTTCATTTTCCAGGGAGCAACCTGTAGAACAGAACTTGAGGAATATCAGGAAATGTCTTCCAGCACTGTCATTATCCCCAGCTTATCTCTGCTAGTTTATAGCACCTCAAGTAAGGTACTAATTAAGTAGGAGTCAGAGTTTTTAAACGCCAGGCTTTCTGGTGAAGTGGGAGTCAAGCTATTATGAGGGCTCTTTATTCCCTTGGTTAATATTTTTCCTTTCCTCCAGGACTGTGCTTACTCTTTGTGGGGAAGCTGAGAGAGTTTAATGGAGGCCTCTGTATTAACAGGGCCAACTGGAGCACAGTTCTTAAGGAGATGAAGAGTCTTGGGGGTCTTTACCTTCCATCAGCATGGATGGAGTTGTTGGATTCTACAAAAAGGGCATTGGCTTTGGGGTCAGACCACGGGCTTCGGTTCAAATCCAGGGTCTACTACCTACTAGCCATGTGACTGAGGCATGACTTAATCCTTCAAGCGTATATTTACTCATATGTAAGATGAGGGATATTAATAATATAATAATATATAATATATTATAATATGATCCCATTATAGGGTTATTGGTAGAAGTCACTCAGATAACGTATGTTCTCATGGGTCAGGTCCCTCAACACACTGGGTCAGGCACTGTGCTAGATTTCCAGAGATTAGACACATGTTAAACACGTGGTGGTCAGTCACTAGAGACTTGTTGAGCTGACACGATCTCATAAAGTAATAGGGAGACTCAAAAATAAAACAAATAAATAAACACTATCGTCGAAAAGGCTTTGGAACTGTGTTATGAGACAGTAGATTAAATAGCTCTTTCCACATAAGTTCCACAGGCCTTCTTCCCCAGAAACAGAAATAGAGAGAAGTAGGGAGAAGAAAAATAAGATATTTCTTGAGACTAAAAAAAAGATTCATAGAAATAATGTATGTAATACGTCTACTGCAGCATGATTATTAATGAAAAATTCCATTGTGAAGGGTCACAGCTTAAACCCTGGCCCTGTTCTCTTTGGATGCAGATACTGAGGACAGTGTTTCTCAACCTCGGCACTATCGACATTTTGGGATAGATATGGCTTTGTTGTTGGGGGCTGTCCCATGCTTCTTAATGTGTTTAGCAGCACACCTGGCCTCTACCCACTAGATGCCAGTAGCACCCTCCTCCAAGTTTGACAGCCAAAAACGTCTCCAGACATTGCCAAATATCCCATGGGGGATAAAATTGCTCCTAGCTGAGAACCAGGGCTCTAGGGTCTATTTGACCAAAGAACTTAAGAAAAAATATATCCCCAAGGAAGAGACTCAGTACCCAGGCTTAGCCCAATAGCAACACCTCAGCTGCTGGGACACTTCTGAGTGTAGGTGTTTCTGCCACCCAGATCTGACCTCCAGTCCAGCTGCATATTTGTGCCCAAAGGGGGAAAGGGCTACAAAAATTGGAAAGATCTGCTTTCACTGAAGTCTCTCCGAGACATTGAGAAATATCCCTCCTTGCCATTGCTCCCTCCTGCTAGCTTTCCTCTAGCCACCCTGCCCCTTTGATATTCTGCAAACATACTATATTAATTGTGTCTTTTATTCTGTACTTTGGCATCTTGGGGCTTGCTGACCCTGGTGGGACTCCCATCCAAGGGCTAGGCAATTTCTAGAGAGAGCAAACAGCTTGTCTGTGAGTGTGCTCTCCTATGCAAACCAACCAACCCAGAGCCCATACCACCAACTGCCCCCTTGCACACTCAGGGCAACTATCATATTTCCCTGCTCTAACCACCTCAAGACCAGATACCAGACAAGTAGGGACAGTCCCTCTTGCCCAGAGCCTGCTGTAACTATTCAAACTAGCCAGTTCTAAGCTGCATACCCTCCTTGCCTGTTCCTTCCCACAGAAACCATGATAAAGACTCTTCCACGTGTTTCTCCCTTGCTCCCTCAGCCTCCAACCCTTGTGCTTCTCCGTGTGTCCCTTCCTCGTGGGATCTGTGAGCATAAGAAATGATCTTTTCAATAGCAATTGTCTCCTGTTCCATTGGCCTCTCCATACCTGGAAAGTAACGGAATCTACTTTTAAAAACACCATGTTGTAGACGCTCACAGCTCCAGGGCTTTCTCCGGTTCTTCAAGCACACCTGCCGCTCCTACCATGGAGCGTTTGCCCTTGCTAGTCCTTCTGCCAGAGATGACCCTCTTTCTTCAGAACCCCTCCCCCCAGACCTAGCGAGCTTCTCCATACCCACATCTCATCTCAACAGCACCTCCCTCACAGAACTTCCCTGAGACCCAGCCTGGGTCAAGTCCCTTTCGCATTGTTCTCAGGGCATGCTACTTTTTCTTTGTGGCACTTAACATAGCTTGTGTTTGATTCCCTGGGCGATGGTATGATTCAGGTTTGGTTTCCTCCATAAGACTGGAAACACCAAGAGAGCAGCAGCTCTGCCTATTTTTCCTCACTTTTGCATTCTCAGTGCACTGCCCGGTACATGCTATGTGTTCAATATTTGTTGACTGAATGAATGGATGAATCCCTTGGGGACTCCTAGAAATAAGAGGTGGAGCCTTTGAAGAGAACCTGAAGCCCAGCAAAAAAAAGTTGGAAGAGAGTCAGAGAAACGTATTTTATTATTGTTAACATGGCTTCATTTTCCCCAGGCAGCTGGATCGTAAGAGAAAACATAAAGTTGACAACATAAGGTGTTAAATAAATTGTGGTATATACACATGACGGAATATCACACAAGCGTCAGAAATCATCTTTGCAATCTAAGTGTCTCATACTTATGTCATAGTCATAAAGAAACACTATGTAGTTATTCAAGTTATATTGCAAATTTTTTTTTTTTTTTTTTTTGCAGTACGCGGGCCTCTCCCTGTCATGGCCTCTCTCGTTGCGGAGCACAGGCTCCGGACGCGCAGGCTCAGCGGCCATGGCTCATGGGCCCAGCCACTCCGCGGCATGTGGGATCTTCCTGGACCGGGGCACGAACCCACGTCCTCTGCATCGGCAGGCGGACTCTCAACCACTGCGCCACCAGGGAAGCCTGCAAATTTAATTGTGTTAACATGTGAAAATGATCCTGACATATTATTCAGTTTAAAAAAAAAACAGGTTTTAGAACAATTTGTAGAGGTTGATATTGCCTTGTTTAAAATTAGTATGAAATTATAAATATGTGCTTATGATATGCCAGGCACTGTGGAAAACATTTTCCCTTTATATCAAGTATCTTATACTTATATAAGTATCCTTACAAGGAAGATAATATTATTAGTAGAGATTTTAAAGATAAGAAAATGAAGCTTTTAGAGGTAGAACACTTGTCTATGGCTCAGAGATAACTATATTATTAGTGATCTTCTCCAGTTAGTTAGGACTATTTGCTTTCTCTATTTGCTAAATTTTCTTCAAATAAACATGAGTTAATTTAATTTTGCAATAAAACATAATAAATTTTAAAATACATTTAAATGTTTTTAATGGCAAAAATGTTCTTTATGCAGTATTTATTGTCAGATAAGACAATAAGATAAATTTTATATACAGGAGACCTTCAATTATGTTTTCTAAAATGCTGAGAGAACGTACTGGAAGGAAATGGGTACAACTGTTATAAATGAGTCTTCTTTTCTCTCTTTATTTAGGTGTGTTAATTTCCCAGATTTCTTACAATGACCTTGTATTTGCCGTCACTATTAAGCAATTTGCCAAAGTTGCCTACTGTGGAGCAGTTAGCCCTGAGATGCTTTAACTTCAGGCCAATTCCCGAAAAAGTATCTGAGGCAATTTCAACTCTCCTCCCACAGTGTCAGGTGTGCAAGAAAGAGATTGAAAATGTTTTCCTATAGCAATATTCATTTTTATTTCAAATCTTCACTTTCCAAGAATGGAAAATCTTGGTCTCAATACATTTCACTCTCCTTCATTTCCAGCCCACCTCTTCCTTCACCTCTGTCTGCACCCCCATCCTAGGGATTAACCGCGGTGTTTTAGCACATCTCGGATATCAGGGGAAGAGTTACATATGTTAGTATTTCAGAAATATTATCCTGCCTCACATCAGCGGTGCTGAAACACTGAAACAAGCAATCTTGATCCCAAACCAGACCCACCTGAATGTACCCATCTGAGTGATTGGCCTTTGCGGGGCAGGACTAAATTATAAAATCCATCCTCCTGTGACTTAGTCAGCCAGGCCGACAAGAGCTCTCTTTCCTCAGGCTGAGAGTTTACTGTCAAACGGAGATAGAATCCTCTTTACCTAGAAAGGGTGGTCACACCAGGTCATCCTGGAGGAAACTAAAAGAGTACATTGAAACCTAAGCGGACAGCTGCTTTTGCCTAGTAAGTGGTCTTTCTGCTCTAGAGCAGATGGTGTTGGCAGTGCCACGCAAGTCACTCTGGAAAGACACAAACACATTTAAAAGTTGGCTTTGACGTTCCACATTGAATATCCTTTGAGTTTATACCTACATTTAGAAAATATATCTTTTTGAGTTCACATATATATATTGTATATGTATATATATATCTTTGAGTTTGATACATACATGATATTGTATGCCCATATCACTAGCATTTATGTGATGTTTACTTGGCAGGCGGGTCTGTCCGTGAATTTTCAATGCCTATCTAATCCAGCGCTTGGAATCCACCCTTTCATAAAAGGTGAATGTCCACAGATAATATGCACATAGCTATGACACAATTCAAAAGCATTTTATCCATAAAATGACCCCTGGGGAGTCTTAGGGAAAAGAGTGTAACTAGCTGCTTTTCCCAGAGCTCCAGAGTTGGAGCAGAGTTACCTGGCTGCAGGAGTCCACCTGGAGTAGAAAATACTTGGAGCTGCGCCATGCTGAGTGTGGGGAGGAGGGAGTTCGTCGCTTCGTCCTCGGGTATACCAGGTTCAGACCAGAGTGGAGGCATGCCAGGGGACCCGCAGAGAGTCAGCTTCAAGAGCAGCTTATCTCACAACTCAGGAAAGCCTCAGGTAGAAGAGCATCCCTAGATATCCTAGGACCAGCCAGAAGTACACAGGTGGTGACTCCTCATAATGGCTGTGAAGTAGGAGATAGATGGGCCCCTGGGCTGGCAGCTGGCGTTTGTCAGGTGGAGTAAAATGGAAGCTTTGTTCTCCCCCAGACGCTCCAAGGACAAAGCTAGTGGCAGAAGCTGAGCTCTGCTGAAGTAAAGAGATAAGATGACCACTCCTGAGGTCGAGGAACGCTTCCCTGTCTGCACATGCGCAGGAAGGCTCCTTGGGGGGGTCAAAAAGGGAGAGGCCACCACCCCATGATACGTGTGGACATGCACCCCCAGGCCTCTGCGGTGGGATCCATCTTAGCAAAAAGTTGCGAACGTGTGTCGGGGAGGGTCCTGGGACCAGTCAGGTGAAAAAAGAAACAAGATAATTGGCCAAATGTAAACAAAGACCCGGAAGGACTGTCCCATATAAGGGATTTTAATCTCCTCTTTACTGCGCCCCTCATTCAGGACTCCCGCACTCCTCTCCGGGTGTGTATTTCTGCCTAGCTAACTTCTGACTTAAATAAGTAAACTTTCTCTGTGTGCTCTCCCATACGTTGTGCTGTGTCTCTAATAATAAACTTTGTACCTGTTTTTATATTTTTTGCCTCCTTGAAACATTCTTGTTTTCAAAGGGGGGAAAGAGCTAGGGCCCCTTTGCTTCTAGCCTCTAGCCCCTGGTGGTCGGGTGGCTAGGAGTCCTGGTTTTCATCCAGGCTTCCCAGGTTCAATTCCTGGGCAGGGAACTAAGATCTCTCTTAGGACCGCTCACTGCTGTCTCTCCGAGATCAGCTGTAGAGTGTTAGCCTGTACTCTTCAGAACCTGGTATTAGAATCAGACAAAAATCCAAGCTCAAATATAGATCTCATGAAGAGTTTAGGTATTTGGAACTTGGTGCCCGTGGACACCCTCTGTTTTCATTATCATCGTCATGATCGTTAACTTTGCAATTACATTTATTTGAACACCTACACACCAGGCACAGTGCCAAGTACTTTGTTTCTAATCATTGCAACCTCTCTGGACGTTTTCATTATCTCCACATTACAAAAGAGAACATGTGCCCCAGAGAGGGCTTACATCTAGGAACGGGCTTGCCTTCTCAGCTCAAAAATCTATTACTGGAATCTAAAAAAAAAAAAAAAGGTTCTGAAGAACCTAGGGGCGGGACATGAGTAAAGACGCAGACGTAGAGAATGGACTTGAGGACACAGGGAGGGGAAGGGGAAGCTGGGACGAAGTGAGAGAGTGGCATGGACTTACATATACACTACCAAATGTAAGATAGATAGCTAGTGGGAAGCAGCCGCATAGCACAGGGAGATCAGCTCGGTGCTTTGTGACCACCTAGAGGGGTGGGATAGGGAGGGTGGGAGGGAGACGCAAGAGGGGGGAGATATGGGGATACATGTATACGTATAGCTTCACTTGGTTATACAGCAGAAACTAACACACCATTGTAAACAATTATACTCCAATAAAGATGTTAAAAAATTAAATTAAAAAAAATCCATTGCTGACTCCCCGTTACCTAAAGTTCCCATTTGTATCTATATTTCAAAGAACCCCAGATGGAGCCACGGAGGTACCTCAGGAGTCGTCTCAAGGCAAGTCACAGAGTTCCTCCCTGAAGCACACATTTGATGAAGCTTCCCTGATTTCATCTATTTCCAATAATAGGCAGTCATGTATGATTTCATTTCATTTCTTCAGGGCTCTGCTCTGATATTTGATAAAAATAACAGAAAGAAAGAAAGGAAGAGATTGAAATAGGAAGGGTGGGAGGGAAAGACGAAAAACGACTGGCCTAAAGAAGAAAATCTAAACTTCTTAATTTTGGCATTTCCAGACCTTCAAAAACTTTCCCCAGGATATCATCCCTTAAGGAACCACAATCTCTATTCTTTTTTTTTTTTTTTTTGCGGTACGCGGGCCTCTCCCGTTGCGGAGCACAGGCTCCGGACGCGCAGGCTCAGCGGCCATGGCTCACGGGCCCAGCCGCTCCGCGGCACGTGGGATCTTCCCGGACCGGGGCACGAACCCGTGTCCCCTACATCGGCAGGCAGACTCTCAACCACTGCACCACTAGGGAAGCCCGACAATCTCTATTCTTGACCACTTTTACTCCTGCTTTTAAAATTGTAAAGCAAAAGCAACTTAGTTTGAAGAAGAGCAGGGGAAGTGAGAGAATTTAAATTCTGTGTCCTGTCTGATCTTCAACAGATCACGTGCCTTTATCTTTGCAATCAGTTTGATTCATTCCATAATGTTTCCTGAGAAGAAAATCCAAATGTTAAACCAAGGTAGGTAGTTATATTTCCAGTAAAACTAAAGGATTATTCTGATGGTATTGCAGAGAAGCTGTTATCTGTTGAAGCAGATATAAGAGCACTACTCGTGTAATTTACCTTTAGAAGGCATCCTTTAACCATTTGCATGCCACACATTTCCTTTGATCACCACCGTGCTGCACACATGCTCAGGGCCGCCCTTTGACATGAATACTCGTCACAGCTGACACTGCTGGACACAAAATCATTTCTGACTGGCCAACTGGCTACGTTGACTCATCAGAATATGGATCTCTAATCTTTCTTAAGACGATAATGTGGCAACACAGAATGTTCTTTGATTAAGACAATTGCAAAAATATAAGCGACCATAGAAATAAATTTTCCAATAGAAAATAAATCTTAGAATTATAGAACATGCTTATGGGTGAATCAAAAACCCTGTATGTTTAATCAATGCAATGTCTAAATGATGCCAACACTGCGTGCCAGAGATCAAATCTATTCTAAAATAACATCTTACTTTTCCTGAATCATTCCTTTTGCTGTTGTAAAACAGTGAGGGTGGGGCTTCCCTCGTGGCGCAGTGGTTGAGAGTCCACCTGCCGATGCAGGGGACACGGGTTCGTGCCCCGGTCCGGGAGGATCCCACATGCCGCGGAGCAGCTGGGCCCGTGAACCATGGCCGCTGAGCCTGCACGTCCGGAGCCTGTGCTCCGCAACGGGAGAGGCCACAACAGCGAGAGGCCCGCATACCGCAAAAACAAAAAACAAACAAAAAAACAGTGAGGGTTACAGGAATTTAGAAAACGACGTCTCAGAGTTTTCTCATTGGTGAGTCACCTAGCAGAACCTGGGGCAGTGAATAGAGCTGTTTACATGAGTTTGGTTACTCATTGATAGCCTCTCTCATCTGATGAGCTAAGATCTAAAGGTTTCTTTTAGAGAGGAAATAGGTGAGGAAGATAAGCTTATTTTGAGGTTGAAATGAACCTTAGCATCTCACTATCTAGTGAACGCGTGTCAAGTGAATCATACAAGTGTACAGAGTGGATGAAGGCTTAAGGCGGAACATCTAGGGGCCCAATGTCACAGAGTCCTCCATGAATGGAGTTAATAAAATGATGATGGCTCAAGAATAGAAAGCTTGAGTTCCCACAGACACTCTGAGAAATATCTTCCTCCCCAGGGGCCAGTGAAGGGGCAGAACTGAGGACACAGTGATTGAGTGGCCCAGGATCCCCCCAAACCTAGGAGATGCTAGTTGGAATCAACTTTGGGAGAGACCATCACCATATTTTTAACAGTGCTCATCCAAATGTGTTTAATTTACTGTAGCAAACTCAGAGTGGGATTAATGACAAAAAAAAAACCAAGGTGCGGTATCTAGCTAAGAAGCATGGGATTAGGTTTAGTCAGATTAAGGGAAAAAAATCTATGCTTTCTGTGTCAGCCAATTCTATGCTAGAGTCAAAGACGAACGCTGCCTCAGATTAACTAAAAGATGAAATCATTTTTCTGACTTGGTGACAGTGAGGACGAGGGGAGCAGTATAACATGTCCTGAGGATGCTGTGTGCAGATGACAGGGGCCATCCTAGCCAGGAGGCTGGAAAGAGACAGCGGTACAGCAACAGGAAAGGTAAAATACAGGAGGGAAAGAATCAGGACAGCTTAAGGATGTTTAACCTCATCCAATCTGGAACTTTCCCTGTAGGCATGTTGATGTATTTGATATGGTCATTCAGTAGCTGGTGGGAAGTTTTGAAGCCCCCAGAGGTTACCAGTGGTTACTTCTAACGATGAAAAGAGAATTTACACAAGCAACAGCTTTGTGAACACAGCAGTGGCCCACAGCAATACTCTTCTTAACCCAACAGCAAGACTCAGAAAAGATTTATGATAGAAATCTTGAAATAGGACAATGTCTTGTGCAGAGTGGTGAGTGATACAGAAAGGCCTTCTTAGCCGCCCCAGGCCCACTAGGGCCTCTTTCCTGGGATAGTTTTCTAAACCCAATCTCTGGATTTTGACTTTTCAGTAAGGATCAAATATCATTTTCAGATATAACCCTTGTTAAGGTTATTGCTATTGGCCAGTTTTAGAAATGTACACTTTAAGTAGGGCCATAAGCACAGACACTTTTTTTTTTTTTTTTTTTTTTTTAGGTATGCGGGCCTCTCACTGCTGTGGCCTCTCCCGTTGCGGAGCACAGGCTCCGGATGCGCAGGCTCAGCGGCCATGGCTCATGGGCCCAGCCGCTCCGCGGCATGTGGGATCTTCCCGGACCGGGGCACGAACCCGCGTCCCCTGCATCGGCAGGCGGACTCTCAACCACTGTGCCACCAGGGAAGCCCCAGCACAGACACTTTTGAATGAAATAATCCTTTATGCATAAGTTACCAAACTTTGTATCACGTGATGGTGTTACCATGAGTACAGCTAATTGGCCAAAGGCAGTCATCTATAGCTTGGCCAGTAGCTTATGAGCTGGGGAGCCGTAATGATGCATAATAAGGACGCTCCCTAGGCACTTCATGTGTATTGCAGTCAGATGCTCTCTCTCTCTCTCTCAGGGAGTTTAACTCAGGGAGATGGAAAAGAAAAGAACCTGAAAGATGCAGAAATAAGGCAGTAAACAGAAGCCTGAGACCGCCAGGTAACAGAGGCTGTTTTCAGTGGCAATAGAGAGGTAAGAGCAGTAGAGGCAAAATGCTGAGTCACCAAAATGGTGGAACGCTGGCATAGACAGTGAAAGATGTGTACTGTTGATGGAATGTGGACGTAACCAAAGGCCAACCAAATGAGAACAAGAAAAGGCTCTTGCTTGTTCTGAGCTTGCTATAGCAAGGGAGTTTGCTACTGTCACCTGAATTGGGGCAGAGGCTCAAAGGCAGGTAGAGGAGTGCGAAAGCTCTGTAGTGGACAAAAGGGGAGGCTTCAGCTGTGCCCTGATTGGAGGCTGTTGGCTTCTATGGGGAAGCCATAGGCAGATTAACTAGAAGTGGGCCACCCTGTGGGGTTGGTTAGGGGTGGGTACTTCTCTTTCTCTAACTGGTTCTAAGTCGGAAGCAGGAACAAAAATTAGGGAAGCTGTCAGTTATTAAGCAGGTCCCAGCCATGTTGGACTGATTATTACAAAAGTTATTGTTTAGCATCCTAAACTGTGCTAGAGATAGCAATCTGGCTTCCTGCAAGTGTGACTTAGAACAGGTGGGCTTCCTGGGTTGTTTATTGCAGACAAAGGGTTGGTTTCCAGGGCAACTTGCTGCAGTGTGGGTCAGAGGTCTGTTTTTATACATGATCTGGCCATTGTCCATTTGTATATTCGATCTCTCAGGAATCTTTAGCATTTGTGTCTGAACTGATAATCCAGTTCTCCATATGACCTGACACTATGGTGCTTGAGACAGTTCCCCTATATTTTCTGCTTCTGAAATGTTTTCTGTTTCCAAAACTGGGACTGTTTTAGGTTTAATACAAAACCTCCTATATCCTGGGAAAGCCCTCAGTTCCAGGCACATCGGGATGGTAGGTCATCCTACTTGTATACATTCTTTCAGTAGCCCTAATTAACTGAGTTAATAAGCAAAGCATTGATGGTTTTTAAAATCTCATCATGCTCAATATTCTCTATCCCTTGAAAAATAAAACAGCCTAGCTAACGCAGGGCAACATGATATCCTCGTTTTGTATAATCAGAGTAGTGAAAAGTACATTTGTCTAATATCATTTGCATATGAGTGAGATAGAATGCCGCCCTGGCAATTAGGAGGCCTGCGTTTGCTGCCAACCAGCTCTGTGACCTTGGATACATTGCAAAAGAGCATAATGGTCACCTGCACACGTTGTGGACACAGTGTACAGGCTTGGTTTTGACAGTTCCTTCTCTAAAACTTCGGAAAACTGATTTAATTTTTGAGCCCAAATTTTCTCCTTTGTAAAAATAGAGATTCTAATAATCTAGATTTTAAGATCATTGTAAGAAGCATGTGAAATAATAATGTATGTAAAACAGTTATCCCATTGCCTGGCATGTAATATGCTTCAATACATTTACGCACGTTGCAAATATATTTTCTTGCTAATACCTCCTGTTATGGACTGAGTTGTGCCACCCAACCACCCCCCCCCAAAAAAATTCGTATGTTGAAGTCCTGATCCCCAGTAACTCAGAATGAGAGTATTTGAAGATAGGGCCTTTATAGAGGTGATTAAATTAAAATGAGGTCTTAAAGGTGACACCTCATCCAATATGATTGGTGCCCTTATAGGAAGAGGAAATTAGGACCCATGCAAGTACATAGGGAAGATGATGTGAAGACACAGGGAGACAACGGTCATCTACAAGTCAAGGAGAGAGGAAATCAACTCTGCTGACACTTTGATCTCATAGTTATAGCCTCCAGAATCATGGGAAAATTTGCTGTTTAAGCCACCTAATCCATGATACTTTGTTATGGCAATCATAGCAATCTAACGTACCGCTTAAAGATGATACCATCCTAATTTAAATAAATAACTTGAAATAGAGTAGCAATATATTCAATATTATAATCTGCTATTTGGTTGGTTATTATTTGATTTGATCTATATCTGATTCTCATACATAAACAAGAAAATATCGTGCAAAATGTTTCCATTCAAGAGATCGCTATAGTAAGCAAATGTTTGAATGTCTCAGAGTCAGTGGGTTTCTAATGATGTCTACTGAAATTGCATTACTTTTGTGCTATATAAATCTTAAAATCACCTATTGGAAAGCAGATTTCCATTTTTTCACAAACACCTGATTCCTAATCTCAACAAATGAGAAAATCTGTGTTTCAAAGAGCAGTCTACAGACTCCATGACAAAATAGAGTGTTTTCATTGCCAGACAGGCAGGAAGATGCCTCTTAGAAGAAATGGCTGTTGTCAGGAGGGATTCCCTCTTCCCCATCAGTCAGGCTCAGTTGCCAGGACTACAGCCTGGCCTCAGGGTACAGTTGTGAATCTTCAGGTGCTGATGAGCTCTAGTGCGTTAACCACCACACAGCAGGGTACTTCATCCAGGGAACTGCTGGAGAGAGCCAGGGGTGGCCCTTGTCCTGAATCTGTCATCCCTGTGATAGATTAGCTTTTGATAAAGCACCCAGTTAAGGGAGGGAAGAATATTTCAGTGATTCCAGTTAAAAGGTCAAGGCTGCAACTTCAATGCATTAGACTTTTCAACCCAAAAGACTTCAATCCTTTTCTCTTAATTGTCTGATAACAGATGCAGGTTGTCTGCAAATGCCTGACTGGTTTTCAGAGAGACTAGAGTTGATCCATTTCCTACATTCCCAGAGGAGAGTGTGAGCTACTCTCACTGAAGAACCAACTATCAGCCTGGCTTTGGTGTCAATTTCCTCCAAAAAGACAGGATCAGTGCAAGAGAATAAAATCAAATTGAATTAAAAATAAAATAAAATAAAATAGGCAATGTTGCCACGCTAAGTTGCAACCACAACTAAAACAAAGTAACACCACAGCAAATATGCTGTGAAGCACAGTAAACTTGCCCTTTCAAGAAAAAGACATGATAATTTGGTGCCTTTCATTTGGAACACACACCGGAGCTTTGAAAAACAAAAAAAACTTGAGACAACCAAGCTCATGGAGGTTTAAAAAGGCCAGCAACATGGAGTATCAAGGAAGGAAGAAAATATCAAACTAGTATATGCAGAGTGCCAAAGCATCGCATCAGTGTGAAGCCCCAGTTTAGTCGGTCAGCTACAACTATACCGCATGCTTTGACGGCAGTTTGGGATATTTGGGTCTCCTGTAACATCAGCCTCCACATGCTTCTGAGCTCGATTCTCTTCTGCTCCCCTGATGTTAGCTGGGGGAAAGGGATGAGGGTCAAGGTTGGAGGGGGACATGAATTGCTTCTCAGGCTGTCAGAGAAACAGCTGTTCCCTCCTATTAGGGACTGGATTTCAATCACGGTGCTCTTTACCTCTTTTCCAGTTTTCCAAATTTAAATTCTATAAACATTTGGGTATTACTTATTACTACAGAAAATAGCTACACTGATTTACTTTTTAAATAGCCTTTCAAATATTTTGAAATCATTTAGCACTATAATTTGAGAATCCTTAGTTTGGGGAATGTTTTGTTCTCCAAGGAGACAAATGGCAGTTCCCAACCCACAATTACAAAGTTAAGGGAATGTTGCCTGGGACTCTAAACTCTCAACTTTGTTTTTCCGGTCAAATGAAAAGGAAGGTTAGGGGAAAAGAGGGTTTAAGTCTTTAGTCTTTGGAAAGTTTGCTCAGCCTGCAAAATCCCTACCAGTCTTTCGTCTTTTCCAGGGACTGTGGCAGTGAAATGCCTGATGACTATAACTTAAAACAGTTTTAATAACCTTCTCCAAAGGTATGATTTTAATTCAGATTTATACTTCTGTTCTCTCAAAAGCTGACTTCTTTCATGCTTGCTTAATTCCTTTCTTGCCTTGTGCTACAGTAATTATTTTAATATGAATCAAATGCAAAAGGATAGAATTTTCAACCACATCCCTTTACTTGATAAAGTCCTACGTTACACCACGGCCCAACTCAGAGCCTTCTAACAACCTTGAAGAATCTTCTCCAAATGGATCTAGTTCCATCCTCCTGATTATCCTACAGCATCATGTTTGTCCCACCTATAATAGCACTCAACACGTCAGAAATGTCTCTCAACACTGGATTATAAACTCCTTGAGGAGAGAAATAGTACATGATTCTTCTCTGCATTCTCAGGGTCCAGCACAGTCCCTGGAATACAGGTAAAGTAAATCCTTATTGAATTGAGTTTTCAAGGCTCTGTTGAAGTCAAAGACATCTTTGGACACCTCTGTTTTGTGAAAACTCATCCATGATCCAGGTGCTCAAAAAATAAAGACAGTCCCAAGACAATGTTTATACATGATAGTCTATCTTTGTGATGATTTTCTATAAAGTTACAGAAACAGTCTCAGACCTGTAACATGATGCTTATCAGGGCCGTTGTCCTCGGGATTCATAAAAATTATTGAGGGAAGAGCTGATGTCAAGATCCTTGCAACTCTGCAGGCCAGAAAAAAGTAGCACAACATATTTTAAGATCCATGCAGCTCTGAGGGCTACAGTTATTAAAAGGGTGGCTAGAGCATGTGAAGGACCTTCTGAGTTCTCTCTCTTTCTATTTCATCAGGAAGGGCAAGAATCAAATCAATCTTTGCCTTGCATGCTTGTCTCGATGACCATTAAATTTTCTCAGTCACGTATATTAGTGACACCTGAAAAGGGCTTGTGAGTTCAGAATGTGACCATGACTTTTCTTAACATACTAAGGCCTCATTCAATAAAAGTGTATAATTTACTCTTTGCTGGGCACAATGTTAGATGCTGGGATTGCGGCAGTCACTAATGTTTTCCTACTCAGAGTCCAATTGTCTTGCCCCTTAGTTCCTTATTAATTTTGTTCAAGCTAACAATGTGCTGAGATGAAAGCCTCAGCTTCCCGGAGTCCCTCAGAATTGGGGGCGGCAAAGCAACACCGTCATGGACAATAACATATAAACTAAAGGTTTCTGGGAGGTCATCCTTATGCATTTAGGCCATGTGGGGGACAGGTCTCTGATACTTGCAGCTGAGTGAAGACAAGACAGCCAGGCGAACCCAAGTTGGAGTGTGGCAGTTATCTGCCTGAGTAATGACGGGGCTTAAATGTTGACATCTCATATCCTGAGCCTTTTATCTCTCTACCGACCTGAAATCTTCTCCGTGGGTGGATGAATGAGAAGAATTGAGGAAATACACCTTCTCCTGTTTTAGGGAAGGAAGAGGATTATGGGCCCATATGATTACCATTCACGGCGTGGGCGTTTGCTGTAAGGCAGCATGCGTGTGAATGAATCCATTTGGATTTGGGAGTGTGGTCCTGGTGGGTAAAGAAGTGAAGTTCAAAGTGAAGGTCATTTCCCACAGTGCTATGAAACTCCTCCAGGGCAGCACTCTGGCCCTTCCCGGGGAGGAAACTCGATCATTACAGGACACAGAAGGCATTTATCTCCTATTTCTCTAAATCCAGATTTCCTTACAGACACTGCCATTGATGCCCTTGAAGAGGAGGCAGTCCAGGGTGAGAATTTCCTTATTAGCAAACAAATTATGGCTGAAAGCCAAGACCACTGGTAGAGGAGTATTGGGTTTGGGGAGAGGGGGCAATGCTAAATACAGTGAAATGGCATGACTGAGTTTCCTGCCTCTTTGTTGAAGTCACCTCAGTCCTGAGATCATCTTTGTAACCATCAGTCGCTTTTGACTGGAGAAGCAAAGTCCCTCCCACTGTCACGGGTAAAGATAGTAAGAAACTGGAAATGCAAGCCTTTGAGGAGCCAGGATCCTCTATAGGGAGCAACCTCATCTCGATAACAGAGATACTAAAGCGACTCCAGCTGGCCTGATGGGTGTTCTGGAGCTCAAACAGCTGCTTCCGGATGCAGCATTCCCACTTTTCACAGCCTTTTGGCAGAAAGAGTTATTGGCTCACTCATGGGATAGAAAATCTTTCCAATTAAGCAAGTTGTTGTAAAGGCACAAGGAGGGAGCTGGCAAAGTTTCCTGGAGGAGCCCACCTCGAAGGGCAGCCTGACTCCACACCGAGGGCAAGGGTGCTCTGTGCACATCAGACGCTTTAGTCACAGACAGGGGACCAGGGTGCCTAGGATAGGGTCCTGCCCATTTTTTCTGTACTATCTCATTTCTGGTGTTGGAGTCTTTAATTTTTTCAATCATAACCGTAAATCCTTTCTGGACAGCTGTGTGTGTGTGTGTGTGTGTGTGTGTGTGTGTGTGTGTGTGCGCGCGCGCAGGCACATATGCCTGTATGTTTGGAGAGAAAGGAAAGTGGGAGGGAAGAAAAAGCCTCCTACTCCCTGGAGAGTGATATATTTGCAGTCATGAGAGATGTTTATAAATAAATATACTTAAAGTACTTTCTGAATGGCTCGAATATGAGAAACATATAAAAGAAAGGATTGGACTAAAATAAAAAGTGAGTCTCAGGAAAGGGTCTTGCTGTTTAGTTTAAAGAGTAGGCTTTTTTCCCCTCTCCATCACCTGCCTATCCGGTCTGGGCTGATTCATCTCGCCAAGGCCAGTGACTCAGCAGAGCATACATCCAACAGCTACTGAGTGACACCCCGGGAGCCGCAACTGTTGGTCTCTCCTCTTCTGAGCGGCAGAGTGACCTACAGGGCATTGTGTCTTTGTTCTCGCCGTTCCTGTCTTGACATACATGCGCGTGGCTGTGTGCATTTTCTGCGCGTTTCCGTGTTGCCTCCTTATCATAAAGTAACCCAGTAAAGGGCTGCTAGATAGGCCTCCTGCAGTCTTCTGTCTCAAGCCTGCAACTTTCTTATCTGACTTGACATTTAGAACAGCTAGATGGCTCCAACCCCTGGCAAACATTGCTTGGAGCTGTGCACCGGGGGTGTGTTGCTTTGTGATATGATTAAGTAAAAGCACACGCTTTCTCTTTTGTTGACTTTCTCTGTGCTCAGAACTGCAGTCAACCCAATCAGTAAAATCCTGATGCAGCAGATGAGAAACCCCAAGCCTTCCTACTGTTGCCAAGAAAAGCCCATACTCAGCTCCCTGGATCCCCTCAAGGGAGTTTACCCTTTACCTGGAGACCAGTAATTTCCCTCCATGTTGAAAAGCACGGAATTGCCATTAGATGGAGCTCAATGAAAGAAAGAATAGAGGATTGGCTATTTCTGGGTTAGAAAGAAGTTTTAATGTCCGAGAGATGAAACCTCCATGTAAATTCAATAGACATCTCTCGGACATCAATGTAATCAGTGCAAACTCATAAGCGTGAATATCAGTGAGGAAACTGGTAAGTGTGGAATATAAGGCTCTAGGAAAAGATCTCAAAATCAAATAGAATAATCTAGTTGATATGACAGCACGTAGAGCATACGAGCAAAGCCAGGGTCCTCGTAATGTGTAAAATGAGATCTCTCTAGCTTGTTCCCACTTCCTTGCTGCTCGGGCACCCACACCGCCATCTCACAAATGGAGCAGACTAGAGTCAAAGAGACGTGCAGCCTGAAAAGAGAAAGGTTTACGGTTAGAAGGCAGTTTCCAGTCTCGCTCTGTGCGATGGTGGCATGATGGCCGAGCCAACTGCCCAGCCAGGCAAGATTGTTCTCCTTTGCTTTATGGATTGGGCCAAATTAGGTTGTACATGATCCTATGTGAAATAGGGGAAAATGTATGTGTCGTGGGAAAAGTACAACCCTTCTGAGCGACACAGGGGGAAAAACCCCTGAAGATTTTTGGCAACACCAAGCCAGTAATATAATTTAATGGTATCATCACCACTTATATTCCATTGAGTGACACTGGGAATTTGCGAAGGACATTTCATTTAAGCACTTCTGTGTGGTGAGGTTTTCTACTACTGTAGAGCTCAAAACATCAAGGGAAGGAAAAGAAAAATAAATCATTTCACTGCATTTATTCGTACCCATACTAAACCACAGTATGTGATTTCTGTGCTATAAGCATTTAAAAGGTGAATTTGGTTCTATGAACTGATCTGTACTGATCAGTTTTTGAAAGAAGTCATTTTTCTGCTCTTTTCTAATACACACATATACAATTCTTCCCTTAATGCAGGGATTGACCATTTGTCCTTTCCTTTTCCCCTGTAGACATCACTTGACACATGAGAAGAGATGTGCCTTTAACACATTTGTTTGTAAATCAAAATATGTTTTAAGGGGCTTCCCTGGTGGCGCAGTGGTTGAGAGTCTGCCTGCCGATGGAAGGGACACGGGTTCGCGCCCCGGTCCGGGAAGATCCCACATGCCGCAGAGCGGCTGGGCCTGTGAGCCATGGCCGCTGAGCCTGCGCGTCCGGAGCCTGTGCTCCGCAACGGGAGACGCCACAACAGTGAGAGGCCCGCGTACCGCGAAAAAAAAAAATATATATATGTTTTAATTGCAGTGGGGCAGTTTTTATTACACTGTTAGGAATAATTTCAGAGGCAAAAAACACATCTTTTAGGAGGTGAATAATTAAACTGTTGTAAATCTTTTCACATAAATAGAAGTTCATACGCTAAGTGTGCATAGTATTGAATATCCCACAGAATGTAGTCAACTGTGGCACTCTCTACACATATGGTAGGTGTTCCCAGTTTGACCAACTAGCTCTTGCTTTCCAGAAAGACGTCCCAGAGGTCCTCAAAGATTCCAGAGATCTGAGCTCCTCCACCAGAATTCTGGTGACAACCCCACGTGCCTTCACTGACATCCTGATTTCCACTCTGAAAATGACCTGGTCTTGAGTCTAGTTACATCTAAAAACAGAGGTGGGAAGGTATCAGGAAACAATAAACTTGTTCTGGAGTCTCCAGGAAGATACTTCCTCCCAAAGAATCATGGAAGAAATCTTGAGATGCGGGAAGGCAAGATGCCAGAAGAGGGAAAGGACAACAAAGCATAATTAAAGTGTCATGACCTTAGCCTGTGGTTCGACATGAGGCTTACCAGTGAGTGCCTGGGTGGAATATTAATTTGAATTTCTATTCCTGCATTTACCTCCTTTGAAAAAGAAAAAAAAAATGTAGGACTTAGTGACTGACTGGAGAGTGAGAGGGAAAAGGAGATCAGGAGGATATTGGATTCCTGACGTGGATGACCCATGGGTGATGGGCTCTTCACTGTGCTCAGGGTGGACACTTCTATAAGTTCAGTGCTAGGATAAAGGCAGAACATGTCTGTCCGCAAGGGTAAAAGTGTTATAAAGCACGGCAGTACTATGGCTTTATATTTATATACTGCCTTGTAGTTCTCCAAGTATTTTCAAAAACACTATCTCTTCTGATACTCATAGCAACCCAATAAAATATGTAGGTTAGTTATCAATAGCCTTGTTTTAGAGATAAGAAAACGAAGGCCGCAAAAGCTTAAATGATTTTCCAAAGGTCAAGGGGGAAATAGGTGACAGGGTGGGGCTTGAACTTTAGTTGGCTGACTCTAAATCTTTAGGCCACTGAATTTAGTATTTAATTATTTTTCATAACTTTATGAGTGTTAGGTTGCTGGTTTGAAATTAGAGTATAAAGTCTCTGAAGCAGAGGAATCATAGCATATATTTAGCTCTGGAGTTTCTTGATCTTAGCACTATTGATCTTTTGAGCTGGAAGTTGTCCTATGCATTGTAGGGTGTTTAGTCGCACCCCTGGCCTCTATCCACTAGACCACTAAAGGCCAATAGCCTTCTCCAAATTGTGACAGGTAAATAGGCAATCAGTCATTGCCAAATATTCCCTGAAGGGCAAATCACCTCTGGTCAAAAATCAGTGAATTTAGTCATTTCACAATCCTGGGCACTAAAGAGAAGCCCAGTAAATTCCTGGTGATTGATTGAAAGCTAATATGCATTCTGAAATGTTTTTAATAGAAAGCAATCAAACAGGGAAGTTAAAATGGAGTGTAGTCAAGGCCATTGCCTTTTTAGAGAATGGTGCCTAACAAACCAGGTGGTGCCTAATGGTGCCTAACAAACCAGGAAGGCTGTGATGGTGACTGTCCTTGTGCTGACTAGCAGACTTAGTTTAATAGGGATCAGTTTGGGAACAGAAGAGGGACATTGTTTCTCTCAAACGTAGGTATGTGCACAGCCCTGCATCTCCCTGCACACAGCAACAGTGACTCTTGAGTAGAGGACGCACTCATGCATATTTCATTTGTTTAGAAATCCCAGCCACCATGCAAGAGCTCATTAACGGGCTGGAGTAGAAGGAACCCAGGACTTGAGCACCTTGGGAGTGGAGTCTATTTCTAACCCTGCTACTAATCAAGGAGTAAGACCTTTGGCAGGTCACTGCCCGGCTCTGAACTCAGAGTCCTCATTCATAAAACGGGGAGGTTGGAATGTATTATCTTGCAGGTACCTTCCAACTTGAACATTTATTTATGATTCTATGATGCAGGTCCTCAATCCTCTATTTGCAAACGTAGATATTGCATGTGTTCCTGAATTCAAACTCTTCCCATTCTTTCAAAAATAGTAAAGTGCATAAGCTAGTTTTTATAACGCTTCCAGTGAGGGCTGAGGCAACACTACCAAATTAAACACATTAGTATTTCTCCAGGAAAATGTATGGCTGTTCACACTCAGTGAAATAAATTAAGGCAATTAACAGCCTTTCATCTGTTCAGGGAAGCTTTTGTTGCCAAATGGGTTTGCCACAAATACAAACAAACAAAAATCCTTTTGGTATTCAGACCACTTTAAACTTCAGGATTGTGGATATGCTATCGTGTATGTGTACTCAATTCTGATTATTGATATTTCACTAATAAATCATGCTATAGGTAAGTAAAGTCTGTTAAATAAGTCTAGGTATACTTTTTTTTAACCCTTTGAGAGGTATAGTTTCATTAAAAAAAAGAAGGTCTTTTCTTAATATTTATTTTCTTGGTTCCCCAGTTTCAAAGTTAACACAATAGGCATGTTTTTCAGGCCTCGACTTTTATTCTACTATTTCAGTATGACGCAAAAAATTATTATCCCAGGTAATGCGTATGGGAAAAGTGCGAATGAAAATGAAATGAAATGAATTCCTTCTTTAGCTTAATGTAAAAGCATATAATAAATTTCATGAAAATAGTAACTGAATGAAAACTTATCAAAATAAATGTAACAAAATTAACAAATAAAATATTATTGTTTGTTTGTCTCATGTTATGTTAATTAGGGTCACGTTAACCTGCAGTTTGGCAAAATGAAAAGGGAACAAGATTCAGTAAATATCCCTCCCGGGGCAGTAATACCAGAAAGCTTGGGTCGTTTCCGGCTGGGACGGACGTCAGGCTCTCAGGTCGGACATGAGTCTCACTCCTACGGGGTCTCCGTTTTCCAAATGACTATTAATAGTACTGCCAACCGTGGCACCTTCCTTCACTCACGCAGCCCTTTCTGTCACATATTAATAACACTCCACAACAGAAAAAACCCTCTGAACTAAATATGTTTAAAAGTCTTTACCAAATAGAACATGCGTGCTCATGGTACTGAAGGGGAAAGTAAGGGAGGTCGTGAGTCGACAGTAAACGTCATGCGATCTTTCCATCAGGAGCCAGGAGCAGAATACAATTGTCTCGCACTTTCTGTGAGCAGCCAAGTGTGAAGCTGAAGCTTTACATATTTCAAGCCGTAGAGAAATGAGAGAGAGAAAGTGTTGGGGGAGGGACAGAGGGAGGAAGGGAAGGAGGGAGGGAAGAGTTTGTGAAATGGTGTCGGTTACAGAAAATTTCCGTGCAACGTCCACCGGTTCAGTTGCCCATTTCGTCTCATTCATGACTCTGCTGCTGATAAATGTCGGTCACGGTGCTAGGGGTGGGGACTACAGTGATGAACGAGACGCTTGAAACTTAAAGCTTAGTGATATAAACAGACAGTAAACAAGTTAAGAAAAATATAATTTCAGATCAATGCTGCGCAGGAAAACAATCGTGTCATCAAATGACACGCCACTTGTACGGGATGCTTCCGATGGGATTGTCGGAGAAGGCCTTTCTAGGAGGTGAGAGTTAGACTGAATCCTGAAGGAGGAGAATAAGTCGGCCCCAGGAGGCACTCCCAGTGCCAAAGCCAGAGAGAGGAAAGGGCTTGGAAGAGAAAGGAGGCCCGGGGATGAAGCGGGAGAAGAGGCAGGCTCCAGGGCTGCAGGGCCAGTAAGTCAGGTTGAGGAGGCCGAGATTTAGGCAGGGACAATGAGAATGTCCTGAAGGGCTTCATTCAGCAAAGGAGAGATGGGCTGGTTTATATTTTAAAATGAACATATCAGCTGCTTTGTGGAAAAATGGATTGGAGAGGGGCAAAAGTCAGAGCACGTCTGAAGGCTGATGCAGACGAGGATATTGCAATTTAAGAACGTACTATTAGGGCTTCCCTGGTGGCGCAGTGGTTGAGAGTCCGCCTGCCGATGCAGGGGACGCGGGTTTGGGCCCCAGTCCAGGAAGATCCCACGTGCCGCGGAGCGGCAGAGCCCGTGAGCCATGGCCGCTGAGCCTGCGCGTTCGGAGCCCGTGCTCTGCAACAAGAGAGGCCGCAACAGTGAGAGGCCCGCGTACCACAAAAAAAAAGAACGTTCTAATACACTAAGACTAAGGGCTAGTTAACGAGAGAACGAGATATTACCTTTTCATATCATTGTCCTCCAAGCCTATAATTTTTATAAGCTTTACGTGTATCTTTTTATATTGTCAAATTGCAACCTCTTTATGATTAAAATACAGATGCATTTCTTGGTGTGGATGCTTTTTTATAATCCAAATATAGACAAGACTTTCACAAAGACCATATTGTTAAAGACCTAAGCATTCACACTGTCGTCAGATGAACAATTCCTCTTTAACTTGTTCACCTCCTGTAGGATATTAAAGACTTAAATTTTATTTCCTTTCACCCTTTATCTTCCTAGATTGAAAACTATCTGTCTCATATATATGCCCCTTTATTATCGTATCTATTTTCAGTCCTCCTGCCTCTCTTTTTTCTCCAAGTTGACTAGTGGATTTTCTTGAGGTGTGCAATTAGCACGGCATCTGAAAAGCCGAGCGTGAATCCTATGATTTATTTTGTTTCTTTTAGAGCAAATTTTTACCTTGTTTTGGAATTTGTATTATACTTCAATGGGTCAGCAGTTTGTTTCAGCTCAGAACCATGAAAGGTGAGGAGGACATCTGTTGTTGTTGTGTGTGTGTGTGTGTGTGTGTGTGTGCTGGCTTTAATGATCCTATTGTTAAACTTCTTAATCAGGATTTCATATGTTGATGTCAACTTTAGTCATCCTGTTAAGACTCAGCTTTGGGCTCATACTCATAATGACTTGCTGTTGAGTTGTTTTTAGTGACAGCTTTTGTTTGCTACACACCTCATTGGCTTGCTTACCAACACCAGTTAGATGTGGTTCCCTCTTTCATATCCAAACCAGAACACATTTGGGTATTCCTGAGACTGTATAGAGCGTGTCTTGTTTGTTATATGAACCTAACCTACCTTGTTGTTTTCTCATATTAAGAAATGTAAATCTACTTTGCTTTAGTGGAGCTATTTTGGTAATGTTCAAGCAATTTTGGTTCTGTTTAGGGAGTGAAGTCAAGGTTTCCATCACTTGATTTGGGCTTTGCTAATTTTGTCCCAGTAATACACCATTTTGATTTATCTAAATAAAACATTGCTTCCCCTCCCCTCAACCGAAAGACTCTGCTTTCATGGTTGTCTGAGTAGCCTCAGTGTTCTCACTGGTGAAATGAGGTTAAAGGAGGGATTTAATTAGTTATATGTTGGTGTGTAACCAATTTCCAAACCTAGCAACTTATAACAAGAACTATTTACTATCTCACAGTTTCTATAGGTCAGGAATTCAGGAGCAGCTTAGCTGGTTGGCTCTGGCTCAGGATGTCTCATGCAGTTGCAATGTCTGCCAGGGCTGCCGTCACCTGAAAGCCTGAAGCTAAAAGATCTGCTTCCGAATGTTCACAAACTGAATGTGGCTCTTGGCAGGAGGCCTCAGTTCTTTCACAGGGCTGCTTGAGTGTCCTCCTGACATGGCAACTGGCTCCCCCCGGAGGTAGGAATCCAAAAGAGAATGAGGCTGGAACCAAAATATCTTTTATGACTCAGCCTTGGAAGTCACATTCCATCATTTCTGCAACATCCCATTGGTTACCTAGGTCAGCTGTATTCAGTGTACACCCAGGCATGAGTACCAGGAGGTGAGAGTCATCGTGGGCCATCTTGGAGACCCCTACCATAGGACGTAAGCTAGAACAGGGAGAGGCATACAGGGGAGGAAGAGGCCGTGGAACCAGACACACGCCATGACAAGGAGACCAGCTGTTGTTCTTTTGGGGAAGTCCCACTGGCTAGATGCAGAAGCTGGAAGGTGTGGTAGCAGACGCCACTTCTAGAATGTAGAGAGCTGTGCAGTGTTACACATGTGTGGATCGGGCATCAAAACATGGCATCGGTTCATGTCAGAGCAGGAGGTATTCTGATTCAGATGGGCACTAAGCAGCATCTGGAAAAATATTTATTATTCACTTATATATTAAATATTTACTGAAGAACTATGGGCACTGGGCACTAAGGATACAATGGAAAGATTGACTCCCTGACATCATGAAGCTTTGAATTTAGGAAGGACTGCGTGTAAGTGAAAAGGTCACTCTAATGCGATGAGGTCTGTGATAGGAGAAGCACAGGATGGTGGGGATTTCATAAGAGGAACATTTGACCATAATTTGAAAGGTCAAGAGAGATGAAAAGAAGAAGTGACATTGGAACCAAAGCTTGAAAAGGAGTTGGAGGTGAAAGACAGGAAAACAGAGAGTATTCTAGACTATGAGCATAGCACAGGGAGTAGAGATGACCCTGGAGCAAGAAAGAACAAGTCCCCTAAAGCAGATAAAATGTGTCCGGAGCTATGCATGTAACCCTGAGAAGCAAGAGTGAGAAGGGAGTGGCGATCCAGTGCAGGGTTTCAGATGGGGTGACGGGGCAGAACAACAACCTTGGGATGGGGGGAAGCTCAAGGGGAGGGAAAGGAATGTCCAGCCCTGGAGGCACAGGGATTCTCTGAAGTCTTCCAGACAGGAACTGTGAGACTGGAACTGACATGGGCGGGAGGTCACAACAACACAGGCAGCATCTAAGGTAGGAGGTCTCTAAACATCTAACCATCTAAGATGAGAGGTCTGATTGTTCATATCAGAAGCCATCACCTTCATGAAAGTGCTGGGATAGGGGGGACCAGGAGAGGTGGGGAGTGACCCTGAGAGGATGAGGCAGTAGATGTGAACAGGAGTCCTCAGACAATAGTGTCCAGAGGATAATGCAGAAGTGAAGATGATGCAAATAAGGGTCAGGAGATAAACCCACAAACTCTGGACAAACATCCCTTCATGCAGGGCCCTAAACTTCTTGCCAGGAGAAGAGTAGCTTCTCAGAAACCCTCCCCAGACTAGACAAGATGAGTAAGGGGAAACTAGCCTGCTTCAAATTAATGTCACAAGAACAAAGCAGAAATGTAGCTATCCCTGGAGCCTAACATTAGAGCAGACCTGCGGGAGTCAGACTGGGTCCTGTTGCCTCCATTAAATCAGAGATCTTCAGGATTAGATTGGGAGATTGCATGGGCTGAGCTTCCAGAAAGGGCTCATCAGTGGTCCTGATGGTGGAGAAAATAAGTAGGACCCAACATCCGACGGTTCTTGACCCATGGAAAATGTGAGGCTCTGCATTATTTCATACCATGGTTCTTAAACTTTAGTCTGCATTAGAATAAGGTGAAATCCTTAGGAAAGGCAGATTTCTAGGGCCCACCTCCAGGCACTCCAATTCATCTGATTAGCAGTGGAGTGCAGAAATCTGTGTTTTAAGAAGACTTGCTGGGCAACATTGATGGACCTAGAGATTGTCATACTGAGTGAAGCAAGTCAGTCACTGAAAGACAAATATCATATGATATTGCTTACATGTGGAATCTAAAAGAAGGGGTACAAATGAACTTATGTACAAAGCAGAAATAGAGTCACGGATGTAGAAAAAAAACTTATGGTTGCCAGGTGATAAGGGGGGAGGGATAAACTGGGAAATTGGGATTGATGTTATACACACTTCTATATATAAAATAGACAACTAATAAGAACCTGCTGTATAGCACAGGGAACTCTACTCAATATTCTGTAATGGCCTATATGGGAAAAGAATCTAAAAAAGAGTGGATATATATATAACTGATTCACTTTTCTGTATGCCTGAAAGTAACACAACATTGTAAATCAACTATATTCCAATAAAAATTAAAAAAAGAAAAAAGACTTGCGGGTAATTCTGAGGCCAAGAAGGTGGCAGATCACACTTTGAAAACAATTATTTGGAACTTAAAATTTAGCCTAGTGGGTAAGAGTGTGGCCTCTGTGTAGATATCAATGCCCAGCTCTGTCACGTCCCACAGTCTCCCAGAAGGTCAATCTATGCCTCGGTTTTCTCAGCTGTAAAAGGAGGTGATGATACCCACCTGACTGTGAGGTGGCAGAGGTTGGACAAGTTAGGAAATGTAAACTACAGAGCCTGGCACAGTTTGAATACTTAATGTTAGCAATTAACTGCAAATTCATGCAAATAGTGCTTGAAAAAATGTTACATGTGAAATTCCAAGCCCCATGGATTTTTTCAGGGCTAAAGATTTATGGTAAAAGAAAAAAGAATAAAATTTACATCAAAACCCATTTCTGTCTCAGCTGATCTGTCAAATACTTTATTTCTTTCTGCCTGAAACTCTTAAACTCAGTATAATTATTTGAAAATGTTAAAAATGGGAGGAAGTTAGAAACAATATTGGAAACACTGATTAAATGGTATAAAGATGATGATTGTCATTTGTGTGACGTGCTTCTTGCCTGTCCGCATTCAAAGGGTGGTGTGCGTGATGAGCTCTGATGGGGGCCCCTCTGTCCACCCCACCACCCATCATGCTGGTCAGTGGGTGATACCACGCACTCGCCAAACTCGCTCGGCACTGATACTTAGATATCAGATAAGATAACTCGGCCCTGACCTCTGATTCGCTACAAGGAAGACAAGATTGATGGCAGCTTCCACCTCTGTAATTCTCAGCCATTTCCCTCTGTAGGGATATAAGGCAAGTCATATTGTCCCCATTTTTATGAATGAGGAAGCTGGAGCCCAAAAAGTATACGTGGCTAATAAAAAAGAAAATCAGTATTCAAACCCAGGCCTTCAAATGCAGTCTAGTCTTTAAAAAAATATATATATATATATTTAATAAAATGTTCTTTATATATATAAGATATATACATATCTTACTATGCTGTTCTTTTATATAATAAAAAGAGTGACCATTAAAAATAACATTCTACCTACCATTAAAAATAACATTCTACCTAGGACTCAAAAAAGAGAGAGAGAGAGAAGGAAAGCAATACACTAACTGTGCCCATGAGGAACAGTAAGCTAGTGATATCACAGCCTAAATGTTTAGGTACCCTCACCTGAGGGGCCTCAAGTATGACACCTTTGTATGACACATGTAAGAACTATACGTATAAAACCTGTACACATAAAATGATTTTGAGCTCTACAGATATGCAGAAATAAGCGTCATGGCAGTTGTCGAAATAAGAGTAATATGATACAAGGGGTGTTATTTGATGGTTGTATGGAGATTCTGATAAAGGGTATTTTCACACCTGCTTTTGAGAATATGTAGGAGAACCATACTCAGTACTAGTTATCGCGCACCTACTCTGTACTAGGAATTTTAAAGAGGTGATCTCATGTAGTCTGAACACAACCAGAAGAGCTGGGAGTTGGCGTCCACATTTAGCAGAAGAGTAGCTGAGACTCAGAGTAGTTCGTCCAGTGGGCTGGGACTTGTAATGATGGAGAGAGTTGCTATTTGAAGTCTGGTCTGTCTGACTCCAGTCCACAGGGTCTTGTTCCTACACCAGCTGCTGCAAATTAACGGAACCTAAAGAATTCTCATTTCTTTCTCTTCCGATTCCTTGATGCTGAGTCTGCTAAAAACCCATTCTCGTTAATTGACGTTTCTCCCAAATCTGCTTCTCCTCCTGTGTTTTCTCTCTGTGACTCCCCCGGCATTCATTCCAATTAGTCAGGCTTGAAGCCTTTCTTTCATTCATCCCCCATCCAATCTGTGGACCAGTTCTGGCAGTTCTAATCCTGTCTTCATTTTCACACCACTCCCCTATCTCTGCCCGACAGAAACCACCTACTGTAATGCCTCACTACCTCTAGCCTACTAGATGGAAATAACCTCTAAAATGGTCCCTGATGATCCCTGCTTGTTGATATTTACACTTTTGAGTAAACTCCTCTCCTTGCGTGTGGCCTGGGTTTGGCAACTCGCTCTGTATGAATAGAATAAGGCACCATAAGTAGAATAAGGCACATGTGGTGGGAAATCACTTCTGAGACGAGAGTACAAAAAGACTGGTTTCCACCTTGCTTGCCCTCTTTTGCTCTCTGCCACACTGACTTTGATGGACGCTGGCTGCCGTGCTATGAGCTGCCCCTTGGAAAGTCTCACGGTGGCAAGGAAGTGCCTTGACCTATGGCATCGAGAACTGAGGTTCCTCCAAAAGCCTATGAAGAGTTGAATCCTGCCTATAACTACATCCAGATTTCTGACTTACAGAAACTATAAGAAAATGAATGTTTGCTGTTTTAAGCTGCTGTATTTTGGGATAATTTATCATGCAGCAATAGATAACTAGTATATTTCCTAATGGGTATGCCCAAATCCAGGAATAGCACTGTTCATTTTTCTGCTGCCAAATTAAACTTTTAGAAATACAGTTCTGATTCCATCATTCCCATGTTCAAAACTTTTCAATGAGTCCTCATTTGCCTGCAGAAAGTATCTAAGCCTCTCAGCTTGGCAATGATGATGCTTTATCACCAAGTCTCAGAACACCAGTTAATAATTAATTAGGGATTAGTTGAGTGCAATAGTGTATAATTCAGATATCAGCTGAGGCTGCTCTGTCCCTTAAAGGCTAAATAAGATTGAATCAAACCACTGCTACACATTTTTGTGGAAGATCCAACATCCTTCCCAAGATTCCTACCAATTCCTGGTGGGTTTATGTTCTCACAGTCACCTCTGGCTTCATTTTGCTTCTGCTGAATTAACTCAGGGTATGGATTACCTCTCCATCCCACACCTGTTACGGTTCCACATCATGTCAACCCAGATATGGAACTCTGTCCCTTCCCTTGACACACACACACACACACACACACACACACACACACACACACACACACACACCACACATAAATACTTCATACAACACTGTTGTGTGAAACAGACTTTACCAAATTTCAAGAATTTGCCTCACAGCTCAAATAACTTAAGTTGAATACTAGACATCACTATTAAAATATTTTTGGAAGGAAGGCAGAAAATAAAATATAAATTACTTTTGGTTTGTATTTGCACAAGTACTGGAAAGAAGCACTAGAAAGTAAAAAGGCAATTACCTGGTGGGGATGGTAGGGGTGAGGGGGAGTGTGCCATGGAGTGAATGGGGCAGAAGTTGAACCACAACATTTCACTGTGTCCTCGATGTTATTTGGATTTATGAATTATGTAAATGGTTTTATTTTTCAGGCAATTAAAATTTAAAAATTAAATTAAATTAAGAAATCATTTAGATACCCTCCACTGGGAAGTTCTCAGCGGCTGGACTCTGAACGACCCTCTCTCCTCCCATTTCTTCTCCTTTTACACTCCCTGCAGGGTTGAGTCCTTTATGGCTCTAACCTAGATTTTTCTTACTCTTAATTCAACCAAACACTCTTTCTGAACCTCATTTTCCTCAGACATCAAATAAGCAAACAGAAACAAGCAATCCCAGATTAAGGGCCCTGGCAATGTTGACATTCTATGTATACATGTTTGGCTTCTATACCTTCCTAACTGTATCCCACCACATCCCCACACTTCTTCACACATTCCATGTGTTAATCAAAAAAACAGCCCACAGTTCCAAGGTTCGCTTATTCCCTGCCACCTGCATGCCTTTGCTTTTATCTCAACAGGCCCATGCACATCCAGAATGCCTCTTCCTTCAGCAAGCTCTCTTCGATTTCATCCTGTTGGATACCATCACCCTCTCCTCTGACATCCTGGGATAATTAAAGTATATGTCTCCTATGACAACATCATTCTCTACCTTATATTTTAATTATTAGTTTACATTTTGTCTATTTCAGACTCTGAGTTCATTTGAGAGAAAGATATTTGCATTGCTGAAATGTACTCTGCCCATCAGAGATGTTTATCAAGAATTTGTTGAACTACTTAATTCATTTAAGAATGTTAATACCGTCAAGGCACAACTTACATCACAAAAGAAATCTTTTAATATTAGAAATTTAATATTAGAATCTAATATTGAAACATCTGAATCAAGTGATCAAGAAGTCATCATTGTTTTAGAGTACAATATGTTTCTGCGTCAAGGTTTGTCATGAGACATCTAAATCAGTTGCATCTGGTAATTGCTATCCCATAGGCCTTTAATCTGGAGAGAAGGACCATAAATGTCTGTCTGAGAAAGTGTGTGTTCATTTCTGAGACTGAATGGCACTACCTTCCTAAGTAGGGCAGCAGGGAGACAGCAGAAGAGCTGACTCTGTTTGTCTCATGTTGGTCTTTCTCTCTCTGGCCTCCTGGGTGTAACAGATGCAAAAGAAAGGCTTTGCACAGATATAGCTAAGCCAGGAGAACCAACCCCAGGGAGGGTTCAGTTAAGCTTCATTAGTTGCTAAATATCTTTTGCAGGTTGTTGCTAAATTAAGTTCTGTAGATTAGTGACTTTCAGTCTTTCCATGCACAAAGCCGACTGTTCTTGCTCCTGTGAGTACTCCCTAAGGAAGTCATAGCCGTGATGATCAATGTGGGCTTGAGAGCTAAACTCAAGACCAGAGGGGTTATCAGGGTAATAGGTTTTTTTTTTTAAGTCAGAATATAACATAATGATGTAGAATGCTAGCAGGTATTAAAACACAGGTATCTTTCAAACAAGAACCTTTACAAAATGATTTACAGAGAAAAGACAGGTGTGTCTGTTGCATCTGCAAGGAAATGATGACATCTGGCAATCAAAGACCAGGGGTAACTGAGAACCTCCTTCCCTGCTTCTCTCAGATTTCACTCTACCTGGAAAGGTGTGTCACACTTCTTGTTCCAGGGAGAGTTTCTAAGATTCACAGCAGAACTGTACCTTGCCTTGAATCATAGTTACATTGTCAAGGAAGAAGAATGATACATACTCAGACATGTTTTGCTGAATTTGTTAAAAAGCATCTCAATTTTGAGTTCAGCACTTACTGGAAAGCAATATGAAAATATGTATTCAAAGTTTTAAAATGTGCCTGTACTTTTTTTTTTTTTTTGCGGTACGTGGGCCTCTCACTGTTGTGGCCTCTCCCGTTGCGGAGCACAGGCTCCGGACGCGCAGGCTCAGCGACCATGGCTCACGGGCCCAGCTGCTCCGCGGCATGTGGGATCCTCCCGGACTGGGGCACAAACCCGTGTACCCTGCATCGGCAGGCGGACTCTCAACCACTGCACCACCAGGGAAGCCCAATGTGCCTGTACTTTAACCAAGAAATTGCACTTCTGGAAATTTAACCTAAAGAAACAGTTCAAGATTTGCTCCAAATATGTACTTCTAAGAATATTTGCATGAGAACTGTTTGTAAGAGTGAAGAGTCAGAAATAACCTCAATGCCCAACAATAGAGGATTGGTTACATCAATTATAGCCCAGCCATATGCTTGAGTATTATGCAACTCTTTAGAGGGATGTTATAGAAAAAGTATCATTGCAATTAAAAGATATTCACTATACATTCTTAACTTGAAAAATAATATGTAAGTTACACACTGTTAAAAAAAACTCAACAGCTAAAATGTATTCAGTATTTACTATGTACTAGCATTTTGGTGCATTTTCATACTTAACTCTAAAACAGTTCTATGAAGTAGATATTACTATTACCTTCATTTTACAAATGATGAGTGTTCTCAAGGTCTTATGATAGTCAACAGCAGAGCCACAGGAAAAAAGAGTGAGAGAGGGAGAGAAAACTCAGAAGGGAGAGATAAATGAGGATACGACATTGAAAATGATCTGCTGCAAGATGTTAAAAGTTGATCTCTCTGATTGTATGGGATTGTGTGAATTTTGTTGTTTTCTTCTTTTTGTGCATATATTCTGTGATTTTTTTCCTCTAAGGGGCCTGAGTTGATTTCATAATTAGAATTGCTTAGTCTCTCAAGTGTCTTTTCTTCTCCTTAGTCCTTTTCAGGATGGCCTCACATTTACAGGAAGGAGCTCTGGCTCACATGACCTCATGGTTGGGGGAATGGTGGGTAAGACATGAATCCACACAGAGTCCTCTAGATCTTGCCATGCTCTGCTGCAGAGTGGCTGGTCTCAGGTGCTCCTTGGACCAGTGAACACTGAGGTGCAATGAGTCTTAGCTGACTTTTTGGATAAAGTCTTCCATTGCCACATGGTCTTTGTCCACTGGGATCCTCATTCTCAGTGACCGCTTCTTCCCAACCCCAGGCTCTACAGATCAATGATGTTCTAAGAACAACTGTGCTCCTATAAGTCAGCACCTGGGCACATCTGCACCACATGAATAATCTGTGTAAACTGGAGTATTACCTCTTTTTTTATTGTGTTGAGAACAGATAACATGAGATCTACCCTCTTAGCAAAATTTTGAGTGCACTTAAACGCAATGTTGTACGGCAGATCCCTAAAACTTACTCATCTTGCATTACTGAAACTTTATATCCATTTCCCCCGCTCCCTAAGCCCTGGCAACCATCACTCTACTTTCTGCTTTTATAAGTTTGACCATTTTAGATAAGAGGTTTTATCTCTTAAGCTCACTCCTGCTGGTACCCTTCCACCATCTCTCCAAATCTTGTTGGAAGTGGTCCCAAGGTTGGCTTCTCTTAGAGCCTTGTAGCTTTTCTCCAGCACACTCAAGGATGTAGGACTCCTCTGGGTTGTTCTTTCTCCGTCACCCTCTGAAAGTTCCTTTCTTCCCCCTCAGTCCATCCCCCTTAGAAGGAGGAAGGCTTTCCTCCCTTCTTCATTTTATCAGATCGGGACTTTCCTTAAAGCCATCTTTATGAACAAGTACAGCAAGCCTGGTTCTTGATATGCTAAAGGTGAGTATAAAGGAATTTTATAATTTTCTTTCTCCAAAATGCCTAGCTTTCAAAATTATCATTACAAAATCATATTTTGGATGCCAGAAGAGGAATATTAATTCTTTCTTTCTCTTGATATTCCTGATGCTACAATTCAAAACCTTCCTAAGTGAATCAGTCAGAGGTAGCAAATGGATTCCTTTGGAGGATATAGGGGAGCTCGGTTCAGGAAAATTCAAACACATAATATTTGTATTTCCCTAGTACATTGCTATAGAAAAGATTGAAATTTGACATAAAGATTGTGTAATTAGGGAACAGGACAAATTATGAGGACTTTCAAAGTTATAGAAAAAAATCTAAATTAGTGCAGGCTTAAGAAAAATGATCAGATATTTTGTCTTCCTATAAAGCTCTGGGAAAAATATTCTGAGAACATCCTCTGAGAGTGCTAGGTAGTGGTGTACTCTGAATGTGAGTTAGAACAGAAAGGCAAATTTGGAAATGGCCACACAAAAGTACTAGTGAAATAAGTAGGATACTTCGAAACAAAAGTCCGTGAAGCCAACTCAGAAGTAAGAGGAACTAAAAAAGATGACAGTGGAGAACCACATGTAACCACCTGTCACGAAAGCTGTCAAGAAGGAGGAGCCTGAGCTTTGAGGTCACACAGAACACAAATTAAATTCAGCTTTGCTAGTTACTGATGATATGACAACTGGAAGTGACCAAACTTCTCCCTCACCCTCAGTTACCTCATCTGAAAGATGGAGAGGGTAATACCTAATTCAATGAGATGTACAGAGAATAAAAATTAGATAATGAGTCAATAAGAGTAAATAATGAATGTAAATTTCTCACAGCAGTGTGTGGCATAGAATAGATGTTCAGTAAACAGTGGCTAAGTAAAACGCATCATCACCACCACCATCACCGCCACCATCATTAGAAAAGGTATCGTATGAAAAACTAGAAAAAGACTCCCGGTCCAGGCCTAGAGGAATCTGTTAGAGGTCATGACACAGATGATGAGTGAGAGCCACAAAAGAAAATGGGAGATAAACCAGACACTTAAGGAACTCGGAGGGAAGGTAAAAGGAGAATGGGGGTGCATGTGGGATCCTTATGGATATGCAGACAGGCGTGGTAGTAAAATCAGACTTCATGCAGCTGAATTCAGAAAGGTCATCTTGCTTCCTCTGCTTTGAGCCACACAACTCTGAAGGAAGAGGGAAGAAGCTGGGAGGAAGAAGAGGAGAAAAAAATAGTGTCCGCTATATTTAGATTTTCCCAATTGCTGTAAGAGCCATGAATCCTGTAACCATCCTCCACAAAAGTAGCTTCAATATCCAGGCCTGAAGCCCCTTCTGAGCACAGGATATGTTGCAGCCTGGGTGTCCTCATGCTGCTTCTGCCCAGGGCCTGCTCTTCCCCTTCTTCTCTTCATTTCCTCATCATCCTGCGCAAGGCAGTTTTAACTATTGAAAAATCTTTACTAATTGCTCTGGCTGGTGCCGTGCTGGGGACAAGGATCCTGACACACGTGGGTGGGCACAGTGGCTTACAACTCGGGATGGGTGTTTCAAGGAAAGGAGAGATGCCACAGTGAGGCTTCCTCTGGGAAAGCCTTCCGTCTGGCACAGGATCTAGGAGCGGTGTTCCAATACTTGCCCCCGTTTAAGCCCGCGATCTGTTCTTTCACTGCGGTTCTTCGAGTCTGTGGAGCCTGTTTCTAGCCTACAGCGTGGCAGGCCCGGCCCCCGTGATGAGTGTGTGGGTGAATGGCTGCCTCCCTCTTTGTCTCTCTGTGCTCTCCTCTCCAGGAGCCCCACACAACTACGCGACCGAAGAGCAGACCTGTCTGCAGGCTGCTTTATGGTCTACTTCTCTGCCAGGCAGGACAGCGCTATGTGGGAACATTCTATCCTGGCGTGAGGAAAAGCTTGCTTACCTCTCCCAGCAGACCAATGTATATGTCTGTTCCCACACCACACACGGTTTCACAGCTGGGTGGCTCTAATGATAACAGAGAATTATTTTTGATCTACATTAATATTATTCTTTGCCTACAATCTCTTCTTAGAAGGATATTGTTAGGAAAGCGGGGCTGAATTATCTCATCTTCATCTATGCATTTCTGTATGTACAGAGGTTCAGGAAAAAGCAATGTTGCACATTCAGAGAACTTGGAAATGAATGTTTGCATTATTTATACTATAAAAATGCTCTTCTCCCATAATACAACTCCAGAAATCCTTTACTCAAATCATTTACTATGATATAAATATTGTGGCTAAAAGTACTAGCCTTTGGCTTATTCTGTCCTCCAAGTCTCAAAAGTATCTCTTCATTTAATTAATGCCTCAGTCTCAAATCACATTTATTAGCATACGAAAATACTGGCCAGGTTCAGATCCCCGAAGTCTTCTGAAACTCAAACACAGCATTAAAATCCAAAGTCAGCTTAATTGATTAGCGATCCTTATTTGTTAAGGGCCTGCTAGTTTTGTTCCATTCCACTCAGTTCAACAAGTGGAATGTGCCCTGCCAGGCAGAGGGGAGACAAAGATGCCCTCAGACACCTGATCGTCTCCTGGGGACAGCTGGAGCACTAACACGTCATTTCAACCCGATGCCGGAGTGCTCCAGCTAGTCCTCCCACCGGTTGCTATGGGAACACAGAGAGGGAACAATTTAGCAGTCTGCAGTTTGGAGAGATCTGGAGGAATTCTCCACCAGACCTAAGATGTGAAAGATGTGTAGAAATTGATCAGGCCAGGAGAGAGGATGGACACCTGCATTCCAGCAAAGGAATTTACCCCCTCATGTGACGTATGAGTGAGGAAATGACAGTAGATGAGGCCAGAGAAGTTTTAGGTTACCCATAAAACATTGCTAGAGTCAAACATTTTGACCTACAGAAATGACAATTTCGTATGGTTCCACCACCTGTCAGAGGGAGGCAGTCACAGACAACTTTGTATTAACTCCAGGTTGAAGAATTTGCACTTTTTCTTGCTTGGGGTGGGAAAGTAATGAAGAATTGTAACTAGATGAGTTTCAAACTTTACTCTTTTTTGTTTCTGCAGTGCCCCTTCTCTCCTGAGCAAGCACCTTGTTGCTTCACTTAGAATATTTCTGTGAGAAAGAGAGTCCCATGCCTAAAGCCTGCTCAGCTGGCAAGGGCACCTCATCTCCCTAAGGAGTGCTCACATTAATGATAGGTCTTTCTTGCTGCTCGAAATTAAAAGAAAAAAATTGCTGACATTTCTATAATGCTTTTTAGGTTATTTTATGTACATCATTACACAGCTTTAAATATGTAACATGTATTTAAATTTACATTGTATTCAAATTTACATTAAATTACATTGTAATTACATATTTAAATATGTAAATTATAATACAAAAATTATTTAATTACAATATCTGTACATTTCCCAATTACCAAGAACTTTCCATAGGTGTATAATAACCACTTCCTATAACTGCAGTATCAAGTTTTCACTATTTTCCTTTCCTTTTTATTTCATCTGGAATGTGTCCTGTCCTTCCAGTTGGCTCTTCTGAATCTTTACAAATCTCTGACTTAGGCATTTCCACTAGATCAATAACCCCATTCATGCAAATGTGATTCTGTGTGTTTCTTTTCCTCCTTCAATTTGCTCACACCTGACCAATTTGTATTCAAAGAATTCAGAGACCCTGCATTGTTCTTTCCTCCAGCCTTCTCCATCTTTTGGTCAGAGTATGCTGTAGGCCCTGAATGCTTCACTGCCTGTAGCCAGCAGAGGGCTATGTGAGTTTTCCATGTATTTCTGCCGTCTAAGCCCCTCTATTTCCTGAGCTCATGCCTCATCCTCAAGTCCACTCCTTCCTAAGGCTCTTCTTTATATAGTATAAAGCAGTTGTTTGGAGCTCCTTTTATCCATTCATCTGACAAATACTGTTTGTTGAGCTTATATTATGTGCCAGGCACAGGTGTGTTATCTCTATGTATCCAATGATGAACAAAATAGACATCATCCCAGATCTCAAGGAGCAATAAGGAAATATATGTTGTTTCAATTGGGTTAAGTGCCAGGAAGGAAATAACCAAGGATCACTGAGGAGAATAAAAGAGGAGACCTACTTAGAATGGTCAAGAAAGACTTCTTAATGAAATGTCATTATAGCTGGGATCCTAACAATTTTTCTATGATACATTTCCCTGATTTTCTCTTTGGGGACTTTTACCCTTGTCCTTCATTCACCTCCTAGGATTCTTTCATAGAGGTGCCTTTCTCTGTTAGCAAATCTCCTAGATTAACACACCCTTGCCCACACCTTTTTGCAGAACTGGAAAAACTTGCTTTCCTTGTTGTCATCTCTTGCCTTAGAAATAAAAGAGTGCTATCCTCTGGTGGCCTACACATGGCTACACAAGCCACCAACCGTGCTCTACTATGTGGTCAAAATAAGATCCCCTCTATAGATCGCCCCACCACCCAGAAAAACGTGGCCATTGGGAGAGAGATTCGGCACCAGGCACCACGTGACCAATTTTATCCTGTTTTCTGAAAACTTTTCTGATCCAGTCCTAAGATCTTTTTTCCACATTTTGATTTCCGAATTTCTTCTGCTGCCTCATCCCCTCTGAATGGCATATCAAGATTCCCTTTAACCATCCTCCACGTGTCTAATACATCTTTAATGGCTTGAAGCGCCTTTATTCCCTGGACTCTCAGCTTTGGGAAGCAGAAGAGCACAGTGGTTAAGCACACAGCCATGCACTTGAACCCACACTTTACCACTTCTTCCTAAATGACATCTTTGGTGATATTATTAACTTCATCTTCCCCTTTCCACAGTTTACAGCACACTGTAATGTAACACTTTTTCTGATAGTTTTACTGGTGCTCTTGGGTTGGCCAAAAAGTTCATTCGGGGTTTTCCAGAAGATGTTACAGAAAAACCCGAATGAACTTTTTGGCCAGCCCAATATTAACTTATCACACCAGATTTAACCACTGCATAATACCATTTAAAACCCCTAATCAGTTCTGAAAGAGGATGAGAAGTTTTTTTTTTTTCCCCTGTCAATGGCTCTTTTTATCATCCCCTTTCCTTGATAAAATAAAGCTAATAAATGTAAAACAAATCTAATTACTTTGCTGTTCCAATGGGTGTGGGTTCCCCTCACACCCATTCAACAAGATTTGTTCCAGCAATGAAATTCTATTCTTCCACACATCTCTTCTTCCTTCACAGAATTTGAAGTGCTACAACCATTCCTTTGGTTTTATCTCAATGGAATTAATAATCAAAGTACTCAGTGCCTTGCTGTGGCCAATGTACGTTGTCTGCTTTCCTAGTAAATCCAGAGAGTCATGCTTTCTACATAAAAATGAAATTCCAAACAATACTAAAACCGTTATACTTTAGTAGGATGCTAAGGATAAACAGTAATAGATTTCTTAATCTCCAAAGGTTGAACCATATTCTAAACTTGATGAGAGACAGTTAGAAATTCTGTATTTTAAAACATATGTCTTGCAGAAGTTTCAGAAATGATTTTAAGCATCCAGCCTCTTCAGGTTCAAGATGTACCCAAAAGCCCCTGAACTCATCCTGCCCCTTTTGAAGGACCTCTCTGGCGGCTACTTTCCTCTCCATCATGTGACTCACAAGAGTAAAAACTGTGCCTTCCTTAAAGTCTCTCCCATTGAGATTCTATGAATGTTACTCATGCTGGGTAAGGAACCATCCACAAATTATTTAAGCTGTCATTGGTGTGAGAGTTGTTGTTGGAATATTTTTGGTCTTTAGGCAAATATATTTTTAAGCAACAATTCAGTTTTATTTTTGGTTTCTAAAGGATTTTTAGGAATCAGGGCGATCAAGAGACTGTTCTAGCAGTCGAAGCTTCCGACTTGATTTCAATGGCTTCCAAGATGTATTTGCCAAGTGAGACCATGGTGGGAGACAAAAGAGATACGTGACCTCAGCCCTAAAAATGCCTGCTTTCTGGCAGCGAAGATCAAACTAACTAGGATCTTTAAGACAGTGAGAGGCCAAGACATGCAAATTGGGTGGTACTGATGAGAAGTGTAAGAGCAGTTCAGAGAAAAGACAGAAGTGTGGGCTGCAAAATCAGGGAAGGCCTCAGGGAAAGAAACAGTATTTTAGACTGAACTTTAGCAGTGCTTGGGATTAGGGTTGATAGGGTAGGCAGGAAGGCACTGTAGTCAAGAGAAATAGCATAGGCAAAAGCATGGACATCTCTCCTGGAATTCTCAATGGAGGAGAAAAATCTTCAGCCTCCAGCCTTTTCCTCCAAGATGCGTGGGTGCCTGGCCCTCACAGGACTCTGAAAGCACCCCAACACTGAGGCCCACGTGTGTCAAGTGAGAGAAGACGTGGACATCTATCTCCAGAATAGTTGTGAGCAGTCTCTTGATGTTTTTCCATTAGATTTTGAAAAAAATAAATGAGCAAATGTCAGATTCAAATAGATCCCCCAAGAAGGATAATTTTAATTGACTGTTTGGGACTGGAAGCCTGTCTGGGCACGTATAAGCACACAGATATCAGTTACCTTTGCTTACTGAGGAGCAGAACGTGTCTCAAAAAAGCTTCTGCTAGCCAAACTGATTTAAAATGACACGGTCTTCCTCCGCAGCCTCAGGGATTAGCGAGCGCGACAGGCCCAAGATCACCTTCTCTACAGATGGCTTCTGAGGACATCTGTACTTAATTAACTGTCACAGTCGATGGCTACATCTGAACCTGATATTCTGTCCCAAAAGAAACACGAAGTTATAATAGTACAACGCCGTTGAGCTCAGGACCTGGAGAAAGTGACTCCAGGCTATCTGTCCCGGGTTCAATGACTTTTGGAACGATGCTGGGTCTCTCTGAGCTCCTGTGTAACTCTAAGTAAGTCAGGCAAAGGTACAACTTATTATGCTTTCTTATTGCTGTGTTATTACTTTTTCAATTTGTCAAGCATGTTTACTGAGCATTTATTTAGTCTGTGCAAGGCTCTCTGCAAATGTTTGAGGGAAAAAGGGAAACACAAAGGTGAACGAGGCAACTGATGTCTTCAAACAGTGTAAAATCTTCTCTGGTATCTCAGTAGGGCAGAGTAAGTCTGAGGCCATGAGACAGGTACAGAATATGCCAAGGGAAGCAGGGAGTCGAGTGATTAATTCTGAGGGAAAGTATCAGGGATGACTCCTCATAAGTATCTTTTGACTTGTATTTGGCAGAACAGACAGTATTCTGACTGGGAAGAGAAACATTCGACCATACTGGAAGTGTGTTAACAGAAGTACCAGAATATGCAAATGCAAGGGGTATTTGGAAAGGATCGGGAGCCTGGTGTGGTTGGAGGGGATATAATGTAAAATATGTTTTCCAAGGTAGGTTGAAGTTAGATGACGGGAAAGTCGAATGCCTGGCTATATACAAATAATAATATACAAATAATAAAGAGTGACTCAAAGTTTTGAGGAGGATATAGCATGTAAACATAGTATGTAAATATTAGTATGTGAAGGATGGCAGAATATGCCACCCCAAAATAGGCCACTTGGGCATGTGGATTATTTTGAGCTGAAGGCAACTGAGAAAAAGCAGACACGAGAAAAGCTCCCCCCTCTCCTCTTATTTGTCAGTCTAACTTACAGGGCCCCATTCAATAATCCTAAGATGGGTGGAAAGAAAATAACTTTTCCCTCCCCTACATATGCTATCAGGAATGGGAATGCTGGACGGGAGATTTTTAAAAAGGCCAGTTAGGACTAGCATTCACCTTATTCCTAGAGTGAGATGATGGAGGCCTGACCTGGTCCAGAGAGGTTGAGAAGGGCTAAAAAAGAGGCTGATTCAGTACAAGGTACAGAGAGGAGGAGAGCATGGCCCCGAATCTAGCTGGAGTTGATGTTTGAAGGCCATCTTCCACCACGCTTTTCGCTAACATCCCATCTCATGGATGGGACCTCAACCCTATTCACAAGTAAAGAAACTTAAATTTACAGACCTTCTAGAACTTTCCAGACCACAACTAGCTATGAGTAGACTAAGGCTGGCCAAGGATCTGACTTCAAATCCAGTAACTGGGAGAATAAAAATAGTTGCAAATGAGGAGGAGGGAAATAACCAGAACCAGGTCATGAAGGGAGACACTGAGAGACACACTTGCTCTTCAGCTGCCTGGTGACCGTCAGGGTAGCGGTCACCCAGGGGTGATGAGAGATACTCCCTCGTTCTCTCACAGCATTTGACAGAGGTGATGGCTGCTAGTGCGGATATTTGGGGACATTTAGGGTGATCTTTTGTTTGTTTTCTGTTCCTCTGTTTGGAAAGTTAACAATTGGGGAAATATAAGTTTCAGTTCTGGTGAACCTTCCAAACTAAAGACAAGAAGAAGGAAAATATTCTGAGATCAAATTTCTTCTAGAAAACTTCAGCAGAGCGTAGAGGCAAACGTTATGGGAAATCTCGTAACAGAGATACAAAGGCCACGAGCATTTGTCTTTTAAGCGGGGAGACCAGGTCTTTGGCCTGATGGCATGGGATGAGGTTCATTTATTTTAATTACATCTACTAAGACCCTTATCTACATAAGCAATTGCTTTTGGCCAATTAGAAAGCGTTATGCCTTCCTTGAATGCCATCTTGAAACATGCTCTTTCCCAAAGATTCTGAGGAGGGGGACTTGTGATCTTGGGGAGCTCCAAAGAGGTGGTCCCCCAAGAACACACCTCTGCTCTGAGAAGCCTGTAGGTCTTGCCTCAGGAACGGGACGGGCAGCAGCCCTTTGACCAAAGAGCTCATTCAGGAATGGCGGAAGTAAAGCAATTCAGTGGAATTCGTGCTGAGGAGTTTCAAATTCCTCTGAGAGAAAGCTAATGCGCTCGTGTATTTCCAGAGCAATTATTAAAGATTTTGTTGGTTGAAAACTTTTAAAAGATTCAGATTACTGGAATTAATACCTTTAAGTGATCTTGCCCAGCATCTAGATAATCAACTTGAACAACTTCGGTAATAACGTTTGCTTTTACTCCTTCGAAAACACTTGTAAAACACGATTTGGAAAAGACACTCTCGAATGAGAAACACAGAAATATAAAGCAAATTTGGTACCCAGCTGTGGGCATTTTGATATGTTTATTCATAGTTATTATCGAGCAGTGTGTTGATCCAGTTGACAATTATGATCATTGTTACCTTCAAAGGAGTATTTACAGCGTAGGATTTCAGAGTAATTGTGTGTGTGTATACGTGAGTTTGTGCGTGTTTGAGGTTTGCCTCGACTTACAGAAGAAGACTTGCATAAATTTGCCTCGTAGGAAACTCTTTGTCCACAAAGAGTTCTTGATTCCTGTACTATATCATTACCTTACAGTTTTGAGGACGATGAAAACGTCATCTGAAAGGAAAAACGTGCTTAGGAAATTCGCTACGCCTCTTTTTGATTTTTTAGGCAGTTTCCACAAAGCTGACATGAGGTTTTTTCTTTGTGACTGTTTCTCTTCCAAAAGAAATGAACAAATATATGACTGAGAAGATGTTTTTAACAAGAGTGAGTTGTACCGCTGTATATGATCCTAAAACCAAACATTCTCAAGACACGAACTTCCCAAGCAAGGGGAAACAAACAATAACATTCTTTGTAAAAATGCCGTCTTGCCACTAATAAGAATGAGTGTTGGTGATTACAGCTAGCCGTGATGCAAATTCCCATGACACAGGGGCAGTGTGACTTTAGGCATGGAAAGTACAGACCCTTTCTCAGAGCCTTGGACACCCTCTCCGGTCAAGTCCTCTCTGCCCCAGGCCTCTTTCTGGCTCATTCCCAGCCCATGGCCTCTCATGTGGAACCTTGTTTAAATCTGCCAGCTCCACCGGGTCCTACACTCGGTGGAAACTTATCATCTGCCCATGCTACTTCCCATCCTCCATGCTGGAAGACGCTGCTGACATGTAATACTCCAGACTTCCAGAGTCATTGCCAGGAATTCACTATGTTTCATGGCAGGCGTCCATGAACCACTCTCCTCTATAGATGGTCAGGCTGAATCCCAAGGAGTGAATGACTTGCCCTTTGAAAACAGAGCAGAGGCAGAGCCAGGTTCAGAAGGTAGGAGGGCCCCCCTAAAAAATGGGTCACCCCACATGCAAACTCAGGAAGTGAAAATGTGGCCTCAAGCTCTACGGCAGGGGAGGACTTTTAGTCCGGCTAAATATAGTGACCCGAACTGGAGGACAGCCAGCGCGCAGGGTACCAGCCTCACGGGAGCATTCTAGGATCCTTAATTGCCACAGGTGGGCTGCATAGTTCTTTTAAAGCTCGCCTAAAAATAAACCTTCAATGAGTCTAGCTCCAAGGGTTGATTGTATTATCATTATAAAAATCAGGATGAAAAGAGGTAGTGGTGAGGAAGAGAAAGAAGAAGTAGGTTATTCTTTGGAAATTGGAGGAGGTACCTTCCACGAGTTGCTGGGGAATGATGTTGAAAATCGATATTTTTTTTCATCTTCTTTTTAAAAATGTCTTACAGACAACTATTGTGTTTGCTGTTTACAGTATTCTCTTTGTTGTGCAGAAGCCCGAGAAATGTACCTGTCAATCTGTGATTCCTCACTGCCTGAGGTCTGACCATCTCACCTCCGGAGATGTCTATTTGCAGCCTGGGGCACCAGCCCTAAGCAGGGAAAAGTGAACCCACCAATAGGCCGGCAAGGTGCCTTCTCCACTCCCTGGGGAGCCCTAACCTCCTTGGGGGCAACAGGAGAACAGGGTGGGAATGAACAGGAGCTTTGGAGCCAGACAGACCCAGAGTTTGAAGCAGGGTTTCACTCTCACTGCTGTTTCTAGATGGCAAGCCTTGGGTTTTTGTTTCTACCTCAGAAATAATAAAATACCCAACCTTCAAACAGAGGTCACGAGATCAGATGAGGGAATGGTACAGGGTGGCTTTCAAAGGGCCTGACACGTGATACCGTCAGTCCACTTTTAGGGGTCCTTGCTTAGCATCTAAATAATCACCTTGAACAATTTAGGTAATCGCAATTACTTTTAGTGCGACTAAAACACTTTTGTTAAACAAGGTTCGGTGCTGGGAATAGAATACTGGGGCCAGCATCAGTTTTACAGTGGCAGTGCTTCCATGGGATAACTTGCAGAGAATAACTTATTTTATGACTATCAGAAATACAGAGGGAAGACCTCTTCTTTTTTTAAAATTAAAAATTTTTTTTATTTCTCTTTTTTTTGGCCGTGGTGTGGCATGCGGGATCTTAGTTTCCCACCAGGGATCAAACCTGTGCCACCTGCAGTGGAAGCACAGTGAAGTCCTAAGCACGGGACCAACAGGGAGGTCCCAAGACCTCTTCTTAATTGGTATTTCAAATGTCCTCTGATTTTTTTTATTTGACTACCCACTTAAAGTCAAATGAATTTCCTTCCTGGATAGAAGGTGAGTGAATTACCGGGGCCCAACTATGCCGACCTGGCTCCTTGTTACACATTTGCTATCGGGCATCCTCCATACTGTCGTGTGCCTTTTCCCTTCCTGAAAAGCAGAAGCCTTCGTAGCCACATCTGTTGTTCTCTTCTTCCCCAAGCTAGTGACTCTCTAGTGTTCTGTGAATTCTTCATCCAGTAACATTGGACTCACGTGGGACCATTTTCTGCTGAGAGATTTCTCCAGACACACAACCTGCAAGCTGAGTTTCCCGGTCCCTGAAAGCCACTTTCTCCTCTCAAACTTGTGCATTTAAATATAATCCTCAATAAACAAACAGTTTGTGCCACTACCAGTTGGCCCCTTTTTTTTGTTTGACTGTTTTTATTTCCACCCAAGTCTACTCCTTTGTTTTCTTCCTGTAAAATCTTTTTAAAAACGAAGTTTTACTTGGAGACTTTTAGCTTTCCTGAGGCCGGGGTGGTGAATTTCTATTGGTTGAATTTTGTCGATGTGATTGAAAAATTCTAATTAGAACCCTCTGGGGAGTTTCTCTGCACACGGCTGTATGAAAGAAGAGCTGGAAGGATGACCTGACACACCGGCGAGGATTAAACAGACGTGTCACTTTGGGGCTGGGCACAGCTGCCGCAGGTCGTGCCCCAGCCAGTAACCCTGGGACAAAGGTTTGCTGTGATACATTGTTATATTTTCCTGGGTGCCTGGAAGGAGACCTCTTCAAGGAAGGATTTTGTAGCACTGTTGATTCAGGTGAAATTGGCTGCCTCTCCCAGCTGATTTAGGGGCACCAAGGAGTCCCCGGAAATAATCCCCCTACCTTGTTCTCTGAAAATGGTCCAAGCCTTTCATCTTATAATTAAAAGGTCAAGTGTGGAATCTAAACAACCCTGCTAAAGTCACAGTGTGCCACTTTATAAGAGAGTCACCAACTGGTCAGGGAACGGTCACAGGAGACGCCATGACGTTTTAGAAGTCCCCTTAGAAGGAAAAGCTTTGGAGAAGGGAATTTATGAATATGTGCTGTCCCTGGGCCAGTCCAATGAGAGGAAATAGATTTTCTCATTAAGGACATCCAATGAGGAGTCTCAGGACAGCCACTGCCCCGACCCCCCGACTCTCACGGCCCTTGCTTTACCTTAGAGCCTACAATCCACCATGATGTCTAGCCCTTTGGGCTAAGAATTGTCTTTTTCCCTGAGTGCCTATTTTTGGTTGCTGTTTGCAGATGTAGGGGCTGGGGGTGCCGGCAAGGAGAACACCAGGTTGCTTACACTTTTGCTTCTCAAAGTTCGGCCCATGGCCCATCACCTGGGTTGATGTTGATGAGAAATGAAATATTAATGAATTGGAATTCAAGTCTGTATTTTAACAAGGTCCATGGATGACAAATACACATATTAAAGTTTAGGAAGCACTGACTCGCAGCTTAATGTATACTTATTTTTGTTTTTGTTTTTGCGGTACGTGGCCTCTCCCGTTGGGGAGCACAGGCTCCAGACGCGCAGGCCCAGCGGCCGTGGCTCATGGGCCCAGCCGCTCCACGGCATGTGGGGTCTTCCCGGACTGGGGCACGAACCCATGTCCCCTGCATCGGCAGGCGGACTCTTAACCACTGCGCCACCAGGGAAGCCCCTAATGTATACTTATTTATTTGGGGTTTGCCTGTCGGAAAGACAATGGACCATTTCTGGATGTTGAAAGAGGATATGAGGACACAAGAAAGTGGACCTCATTCTATTCCCTGGTAGATTTACTTGAATGTCTCCAAGGCCCATCAGCTTGGCTGTCCTAGGTAAAGCCCCTTTACTAGTTTGTCCCCGTGCTGACTCGACCCACACCCTCCACCCGCCAGTGGCCCGGTCCAAGTCACTCCCCATTCTTGTGTCTGTCTCGAGGGTCCTGGAAGGGGAAGGGAGTCTCTCACAGACACTCGGGTCTCTACCTACTGCTCCAGCTGCCGCTCAATTCTTGGGCAGTCTCTGCTTCCAGTCTCTGAAGTTTAACGCTGCTACAGACACAGGTCTCCAACCGCACATGGAAAAAGTGGACACGTTCCAGACCTCCAAGCCCAGAGCAGCTGTTCTCTCTTCTACTGTCACCTGGAGCGCATTGCCATCTGCTTCATGGTCTCTGATACTCACCTCTTTTTCAGGTAAGAACATCTCCATCCACGTGGCCACCTCTTTTCTGGAGAGGAGGCCAGGGACAGAGAAGGTTGGGAGAAGAAAGGAGCCTCATGCAAGATGGTGGAGAATGTGATCAGACGGCAAAACTGATCCCCAAGTCATGCTCTGGGGAGGTGCTGAAGAAGACATTCAGCAGAGAGAGACTAGTATTCAACGTGAAGATTTTCTCTGAGCTGTGCTACAGTGTGAGTCTCTCTCCATCTCTCCAAGCAAACCTTCAGTAAAGCTTGCTGTCTCCAACTCTTTGGCAGGAGAACTGAAGTTTGAAGGACCACGTGTGGCCAGAGGTCGGGGGCGCAGTGAGGGGAAGCCTCACCTGACCTAAGAAGGCAGCCGGCTGGCAAAGTGACCCAGATTTCAGTGGAAGCCAGAGTGGAGGAGAGCAGTAACTACGAAAGTGTAATCTTGGGGAGATCCTTGGGTTTGCCACAGGATATGGGATGGGGAAGGCTGACACAGGTACTTTTTAAATTAAAGGAGTGAAAAAGAATAGATACATGTACATGTATAACTGAATCACTTTTCTGTACACCTGAAACTATCACAACATTGTTAATCAACTACACTCCAATATAAAATAAAAAGTTAAATACATAAATTAATTAATTAAAGGAATGAATGCCCCCAAAACGGATGTGGATCACCTAGGAAACAGTTACACTACTGAGTGTCATCGGGCCCTTTCCTTCCAGGACACGAAGTGCAAGAGGGTGAGAGAGGTTAGGTTGAGCTGAGGTCAGGAAAAGCCACTGCTACCTGCCTGCATCGAGCCCTGAGGACCCCCTTTGTCACTCCCTGAAATCCAGCTTCTGCCCCTGTCTGTCAGGCATGTGTGTGTCTGAACACTAAGTCTGGATAAAGTTCAAATTCCCTTTCATGGGACTCCAGGGCCCGCAAATTACCAGTGATATTGAATAATCCCTGACCCCTAAGAAGGCTTGGAGCACACAGGGAGGATCCTCACGGGGGGCCACCACACCCTGACGCCTGCAGAGAGCTGAGTCTCAGCTGAGCTGCAGCCGGGAGACACGGGCACAAGAGAACTTGGGGTCACTTAGCTGCCCCCGTGCAAGCAGGAAGAGATCCTGGCCTTTCCTGCTTTTAGAAGTTCTCCTTTCTCCCCATCCCCAGCCCACTGCCAGCCAGCACACACAGATGTTTCAAGGGAATGACTGAGCCTACCTTGGCGAAGAATGTTGACAGGTGCAAACATGGGCAGCGGGCACGCCATGCCCAGCTTCCTCGGCCCAGGCTTACAGCACTCATCCTTTACCCGCAAGCCCCCAAATCTGTCACCATACCACTCTTGGTCTGCAGGCTCTTCCCTAGTCTCCAAGAGTCCTCAGCTTTTGGAGGGTATAAGAATTACCTGGGGCGATGGTCAAGGATGCAGATTCCGGGCCCTGGGCACGGTTAGGATTTTGAGGCTGTGGACACCCTGGGAGAAGCCCAGCTCCAGTGCTTGGTCTTGGTTACCCAGTGTGCTAACTCCAAGCTCCCTGCCCTCCAGGGTCTTCTGGAGCCATTCATTTTTCCTTCTACATGGCCTTTGGATCCTTAAATTCCCTTCAGCTTCATCCTTTCTACTTCTGGTGTATTATTGTTTTAATAGTCACCTATTTCATCAATTTAGCCAAGGGCCCTCTTTTTTAGTTTCCCTGATCCCTTCATTTTTCTTTTCTAAAACCCTCTTCTAGTTCCTCATAATTCTGCCCTTCCTCCTGCTTTCTCACTCCACTTAACCTTCTAGAAAAAAAATGACCTTTGTAATAGTCCCCTTAATATAGACCAAAAAGACCAAAATAAAACACAATTACATTTTAAGGGAAACTTCTCTTTATTATCATTAGAATGTTTAAAATACCAAAACCTCACATTTATATAGTTAACCAGAGACCTCTAGGCCAGAAGGGAGCAGTGACAAACAATCTACTTCAAAATTCTTGCTGTGGCCAAATCATGTTCTCTGTCAATGAGCGCCACTCTCAATTTGTTGCTGCGTGCAAGTTTCCTCTAGTTGTGGTGAGCGGGGGTTACTCTTCACTGCAGTGCGCGGGCTTCTCATTGCGGTGGCCTCTCTTTGTTGCAGAGCACGGGCTCCAGGCGCGCGGGCTTCAGTAGTTGTGGCATGTGGGCTCAGTAGTTGTGGCTCGCCGGCTCTAGGGCGCAGGTTCAGTAGTTGTGGCGCATGGGCTTTAGCTGCTCCGCGGCATGTGGGATCTTCCCGGACCAGGGCTCGAACACGTGTCCCCTGCATTGGCAGGCGTATTCGTAACCACTGGGCCACTAGGGAAGTCCCTGAAATGAAACTTCATTCAGTGAAAGGATTCTGCTCTAGCCGTTTAATAGTTAACAGTTAATAATAAAAGACTTCTACTTTAGCAGTTTCATAGTCACCCACATGCTTTATTTTACATGAAAAATTAGATGCTTTGAAGATTTATATTTACTAACTGGGGGGAAGTAAGTGCTTAAAATATATTGTAATTGCAGGAACAAAAATCATTTCTAGGTATACAATTGAAGTTTTAGGTTCAAATCTCTTTTTACTCATTCAAATCCTTTTGGTAAGGGTCGGAAAGCTTCAAAGGCAAGGAGGGCAGAATAATGAACGGAACCATTTAAAGCCCGATGAGAGAGGTAATGAATGATACTTGAATCATTTAATGGTTTGGTTTTTAGTATATCTTCTACAAATGAGGTGTTGGATAGTAGTGCTTAAATTCGGCTTCTTTAATAAAGAGCTATGCATACTTTTATAGATAAGAGGAAAAAGCAATGGATCTAATCTCCACTCTGGATAAAGCAGCCGCCGTAGAACCCCCTAACCGGTACGGTATGACTGCCACCTAGTGGCGGCATATCCTCACCACAGGAGTCCGGCCCAGTGGAGGTGAAGGAGAGGGGAGGCCCGAAAGCTCCCCGATGGCAGGGCTGATCGGCAAGTTAAAGCACCCGGTAACTAGAATAAAGTTATATTTTTCTGTCATGTCAACTCTTACAGCTTCTATCTTAAGGTCTATTTTAAGAAATATACTTTTATTGATTCAGTTTCAAAAAGAGTTACATAAGGACATGAAACCTTGGTTTTCACTTGAGAGTTTATCTTTATTCCATGCAGGCTCCAAATGGACAAATAATATATATCATATGTGTGTGTGTGTGTGTGTGTGTGTGTGTGTGTGTGTTTGCGTATCATATATAAAATATAAATTTGTATGAATTTAATTCTAGCCCAGAAAGCATTTTGTGACTTAAAAACACTGAAGTTTGCTGGCTTTGGAATCACTGGAATCAGTAAGGAAAGAACCGTGAGCTAAGTCAGATTCACTCAGCTCCACCACTGACCAGCTGCCGGACCTCAGACAAGTACTTTATTATGTTCCAACCCATTTGCCCAACGTGTTAAACAGGGGAGTTGAAATAGATTCTCTCTAAGATGCTCTCCATGAAAAGTTCTAAGACCTCTCCTGTGGATTAATGTCCACCCTAAGGCGGACCAAACATTTTGAAATTATAGCTGAGCTACTCCATTCCCTCTGCACTCCCCATTGCCACTCCCACAGCATTACGGGTGATTTCAAGGCTGACCCCTTTTCATAACCTGGTTCTGCCCTGGAGCCTCCAGAGAAGCTAGAATATCTCAGAAATATCTCAGCTGGCCAGCTGGTCAAATAATTTTTGCTCTTTGCTATTTGCCCCTATTAGTTAGTACAGCAATCTTTTCAAATGAACTCAGACCAAGACAAAAAGTATTAAAATAAGGCCCACAAGATCTAAAGGTGTGTAACCTGACATAGTTTCACTTTGTTGAGGTAGCAGCTAATTTTTGCAAGCTGGAAAACAAAAGCTGGTGTGTTTGAGGTTTCACTTCAGTCCGTGCTTTCACTATTCAGCAATCAGTGCAAAGACAGTTAAGCATGACCTTTCCATACAGACGGTGCCACCCTTCACCAGCTCAAAGAGCACCTGTCCCGTTAACCCTCGAAGGCAGATGTTTGCTTATTTTTGAGACCTAGTCTGTTAAAATGGCAGAGAGCGCTGAAGTAAGGACTTTGCGGAAGGGAACATAATATCACTTAATCTGCTTGCACTACTTGAGAACAAAGTCATACTGCCGTTCTAGGAAATTAGTCGGAGACACATAAAACAAAGCACTCTTAAACCACATGTACACGTGCTTTCTTAAAATTATTACAAACACCGCTCTATTTGAAGGCATATTGATCACAGCAATAAGAGGTGTTCTGTTGAATGCAATGGTCCCCAGCTTCAACACAGAGCATAATGCGTACTGCTTGTGGGCGGGAGAGCTTCAGCAACCCTGCAGGATTGTTCCAGAAAGTCCGAATATCTCAAAGTTTAAAGGACTCTTAAAAGCGATTTCCTCCAAATACAAGAATCCTTGTATCAGTAGCTACAAAGGCAGGGTAAATGAGGGGGTGAGAGCAATCCAACCCCAAGGATAGCCAGTAAGGAATGAGAAACAATGATAAACCCCATGAGAAGTCAGCCTGCTTTTGTTATCACCAGCCACCAGCAATTCTGAACGACCTCAGTGATAAGATGCTCCTCTTGGCAGGGGTAGGCCATCCCCACTCCCCAGACCCACCCTACCCCATCCCCTGCTTTCTACCCTATCTGGCCTCTGATTTAATGTTAGGTGACTAAGAGCACGCTCCTTTGTAATTTTTTAAAAAGAGGTTTTCTACTTCATATCTCCTAATTATCGAAGTGATATTTTATATCTTAGAAGATACACAAACAATATTAAGAAGGATTTAAGAAATTGTCGGGCTTCCCTGGTGACGCAGTGGTTGGGAGTCCGCCTGCCGATGCAGGGGACGCGGGTTCGTGTCCCGGTCCGGGAAGATCCCACATGCCACGGAGCGGCTGGGCCCGTGAGCCATGGCCGCTGAGCCTGCGCGTCCGGAGCCTGTGCGCCGCAGCGGGAGAGGCCACAGCAGTGAGAGGCCCCAGTACCAGAAAAAAAAAAAAAAAAAAAAAAAGTCATGCAGTGTCACCTCTACCCCAGGCCTAGCTGACACCACCACTTGGCTGCTTTGTATTTCTCAATGACTAAAATTTACCTTTATGAACTATTTCCTGAGCGTCTGAGAGCCTACACCTTGGGTCTGCTGATGCTATGTTTTCAGAACTTTAAATCACCGAGGAAACCATATTTTCCGTAGGAATGCTTAGGAAAGTAAAATCCAACGTGTTTATATCCTTCCTTTCCCCTTCAGAGAAAATCCTTTCATTTGTTTCTGGTTTTCTGCTCTCCTGAGAGAGGAAGGGATTAGAGTGAAGTTTATACCTGGAAGTTGGCGAGTTATAGCCGCATACAGACAGCTTTATCCAATAAAGAAGCTAGGACTGGTTATCTAGACGAGAGAAGAAAACGAAATAGGGTCCCAGTTAATTCAAGACAACCAATTGCCTTGGCCTTTGATACTGTAGTAAGTGATCACATAATTGTGGCAGAGAACACAGAAGTGGCAGCTTGAAATAAAACTCCAGCTGACATACTTTTAAAAGCAATATGGCAGCTGTGAGCTTGCCACAGAATTAGGAGGAGAGCTGGAAGACTTCCCTTTGGAAAGCCGGCCTGCAGCTGAAAAACAATGGTTAGTTCTTTCTTCCTCTGCTGTTCCTCTGTTCCAATTTAATATGAAATGATAATTTCTTCTTTTTCATGGGTGGGGAGAACAGCCAGTGGGAAACAGAGTAAGGGTCCCTCAACCCCAAGCTGTGGTAACCTCAGTCCATGGTAATCCCAAGTCATGGTTTCCCTTTACAGAATGTATCCTTTCTTTCCCACCAGCATCAGTGATGGAGAAGAGATCATGCTTATGTAACAGTTAACAGTTAACCAACCAAAGGAGCTAAAGGACCATTCCCTCTGTGCTGTGAAGAGCATGAGTAGAGCTGCCCTTGCCAGGTAAGCAGGTGTGAAGCAACGCTGTGATATGTGAGCTTTCTGTAGAGACGAATAAATTAGGAAAAGATTTAAAAGGGTCTTCAACCCGGAGGAATGGATAAGGAAGATGAGGTACGTATATACAATGGAGTATTAGCCATAAAAAAGAACAAAATAATGCCATTTGCAGTGACATAGGTGGACCTAGAGTTTGTCATACTGAGTAAAGTAAGTCAGACAGAGAAAGACAAATATCATGTAATATCGCTTATATGTAGCATCTAAAAAAAGGGTACAAATGAACCTATTTACAAAACAGAAATAGAGTCACAGATGTAGAAAACAAACTTATGGTTACCAAGGGGGAAAGAAGGGAAGGGATAAACTGGGAGATTGGGATTGACATATATACATTACTATACATAAAATAGATAACTAATAAGGACCTACTGTAGAGCACAGGGAACTCTACTCAATACTCTGCAATGGCCTATATGGGAAAAGAATCTTAAAAAGAGTGGATATATGTATATATATAACTGATTCACTTTGCTGTACACCTGAAACTAGCACAACATTGTAAATCAACTAGACTCCAATAAAAATTAATTTAAAAAAATTTTAAAAAGAAAAAGTTTCTTGAACAATTATAAGAAAAAAAACCACATGGAACTATTTCTTTTGAAAAAGTTCTTCTTAGAGTAGTCCCAAATGTTAGAAATTCAAATCTGGGGAATTCCCTGGCAGTCCAGTGGTTAGGACTTGGTGCTTTCACTGCTGGGGCCCAGGTTCAATCCCTGGTCAGGGAACTAAGATCCTGAAAGCTGCGTGGTATGAAAAAAAAGAAAAGAAAAAAAAGAAAAGAAAAGAAAATCTGGACAAAATAGCTCTCCCTGAAGCCTCTTTATGAGAAAATTGATGATTTGAGTGTGATAGTCATCCCGACGATGACTATCTTGATAACATTTATAACATTTCTTGAAAAAAAAATATTTTTCCAACAAAAAATAAGATGTTCCAAAATTGTTAAAACGTTCGATTGTTTGTGCCCATTTCTATGTGCAATACAGTGTGGAAAGAATTCAGTTCCATGAACAAGCATCATTGAAAAATAGAATAATGAAATAAATAAGAAGTGAACTATGTGCTTTTAAAAAATATTCTTTGTGCTTGTTTGCAAAGTGTTTGAAAGCAAAAGTAGCAGTTTCTTTAATTAAAAGAAATAATGTAGCATGTGACCAATCTAATATAAAAAATATTACCAAATATTTTATGACTGTCCAGCATTTTACTGAAACCATCTAGTAATTCTGCGGCACTGGTTCCCCTATGACGCTGAAAGCATGCGGACTTAGTGGAGCAGAGGGGTGGGAGGGGTCCTGGGGAACACGGAATAAGTGACAAAAAGAAAGAATGACATCAAAGGAAAGGACAACAGATGGGATATCAAAATGAGAAAGGGAGGGGACAGGAAGATTGAAAAGGGGATGAGGGTCATACAGAGTGAAGTAAGTCAGAAAGAGAAAAACAAATACCATATGCTAACACGTATATATGGAATCTAAAAACAAAAAAAAGGTTCTGAAGAACCTAGGGGCAGGACAGGAATAAAGATGCAGACGTAGAGAATGGACTTGAGGACATGGGGAGGGGAAGGGTAAGCTGGGATGAAGTGAGAGAGTGGCATGGACATATATACACTACCAAATGTAAAATAGGTAGCTAGTGGGAAGCAGCCGCATAGAACAGGGAGGTCAGCTTGGTGCTTTGTGACCACCTAGAGGGGTGGGATGGGGAGGGTGGGAGGGAGACGCAAGAGGGAGGAGATATGGGGATATATGTATGCATATGGCTGATTCACTTTGTTAAACAGCAGGAACTAACACAACATTGTAAAGCAACTATAAAGATGTTTAAAAAAGTAAAAAATAAAAATATGTTTTTTAAAAAAAGAAAAGGGGATGAGGGTTGTCTTAGTAAATTCTGCTACTTGCCTAAAAAAAAAAGTTAAGCAAAAGAACAACCAGAATTTGCTTAAACAGGAACGGAATAGATACTAAAACCCTGAACAAAGAGTTGTAGAAAGGAAACAAGAACTCTGCCCGGCTCTCCCCCTATCTCTGCTGTGTTCACATTCAGCACCTCCCTGGCCAGGACTGGCCTCTGCTGCAAGTGGACACTGTGCTTCTCTCCGAACAAACTGTAGCCAAGAGAATTTTAAACATTGATGTACCATAATCAGAGCTCAGTCTCCACTCAGGAATCTCTCCCTGGCAGTCAGAGTAAGCCAGGGTCTCACACATCACTGACAAACAGATCATAGGGAAGGACTGTAAGAAAAGCTGGAATAATGCCGGGTGCCGACCAGCCTGTCCTCTTGGAACAGCTCTGCTATCTTGGTTTCCTATAAAGCGGTCTCCTCAAACTTTAACTCGCACAGGGGTCAACTTGGGGATCTTGTTTAAATGCAAATACTGGTTCAGAGGCGCTGGGATGAACCCAAATTCTGCATTCTAACAAGCTCCTGGGGACCCTGCTGGTCCTCAAGATGCACTGGGAGAAGTGAGTTATAGAGCACCCAGGTGAACCTTGAGTGAGTCAGGTGTGACAAGAGGGAGAGACAGAGAGAGAACAGGCGAGAGAGAGAAGCATACTCTCTCCTGCAGGCTACATACACAGAACACAGGAAGCAACATATGTTCTTTGTTCATTCATTACGGTACTTTGTCCAATTCCCCAGCATTCAGAGTGATGACAGTTTCCCTTCTGGACTTTTCGGCAGCTGGCATTCTCTACACATGAGTCTGGACCCAGAGCAATACCAGCTGTGAATAAGCCCAGGGAAGGAAGTGGAACTCGAAGACTCTAGGAGTTCTAACCTGCCCTGTTAGCTGGGCACCCGGCTGGCCCCCCTGTAGCTTTTCCTACCTTCTTCTCACCCAATCCTTCTTCCACGGAGGAACGATAATTGTCTCTGAATCGTGCTCAACCTGAACGTCAAGGGTATGCTGGAAAGCTTAGGTGATTGAAGCAGAACTATTGAGAAAGTGCTAAAAACCAGACTTCCTGATGGAAGCTAGTGGCTTGAGTCTGATTTCTTTACCCCTTTGAAAGATGTTCCAGATCCAGAAGCTTCCTCGACGTTCCTTATGTTTGTGTGTGAGACGGAAGGTGTAGGTGATGGAGTGCCTCCTGGACAAACCGGAGGCAAATAGCACTAAGGAAAAACTATGCTTTGGCCTCACGAAGAGAGTTGGAATTAAGAGTCACTCTCAGTTGGAGCAGTTTGATCTTTATTTCCTTTGCCAGAAGCTGCGTGCGGCACGATGCAGCGTGGGTGTCCTCAGAGGTGCTACCTAGCTTTGCATGTTTCCTGACGGAGGCAGCACTCCTGCCAGCACCTAAGTGGGGAGTGTCGGTGGGAGGAGTAAGCAGGTTTCACTTCCTTGCTGGTTGGAGACTCAGCTACAGCTGTCTTCTCTCTCAGCGGGGAGGGGAGGGCGTGAGGGGCAGCAGAACGCGTCTCTCTCTGCTTCTCACCCAGAGCACCTCGCAGGGGCTTAGCGGACGCGAGGGGAGCGAATGGGCAGAGCAGAATCTCCAGAAGGGAAAATGAGCATCCAGGATCCTTCAGATCTGTGGAGCAGGTCGGACGGAGAAGCTGAGCTGCTCCAGGACTTGGGGTAAGTGGGCAGGTCCCCTTTTCCAGGCGTTTATTGGGTGAACCTTAACTCCTCACCCCTACGCAAATGCTCATCTTGATGAACGATTCTCTTTAGCTCTCCTTCTCTCTGACACCCCAATCTTCTATCCTTTCCACTTTGCTCATCTGTGTCTGTGGGGGCCCAATTCCATTGTGAAAGTATGGATTACCTTTCCACATGTGAAAACAAGTAGGTGGAGAAAATGGGACAAAAAAATCAAATGCTGGACGTTCTTTGAGATTTTAGGGACAGAATTGGGCTGTAGTCGCGGTTGTTGCTGGGTTTCCTTGTTATTGATCTGGTCTATGAATAAATGTGCTATAAAAAGTGCTGAGCTCCAAGCTACTGACAGTAAGAGGGCTGCGCTGCTGGTGAGATAAACAGAAAGCCTAGACCCTACAGTAAGGGAGAGGGACTTTTTCAAAAGAGAACGAACGAGGAAGTGTCTACAGCAGTGTCCCATGTGTGTTTCTTTCTCCTGACACTGCATTTGTGAGCTCTTGTATGCATGTATGTCTTTTAGGGCAACTTTGAGCCTTTTAAGTACTAACAAGTCAGGAAGAGGATAAACACTCTGCCGCAGACAGGTTACACATTTAGGTAGGAAGAGGCACTGTAGTCCTGTCTTTAAGAAGGGACCAGATGAGACAACTCATCAGGATACTTAATAAAAGAAGCAAATGTTACACAAGAGAGGCGTAGGGGATTTCCTACAGAAACTGCTCCTTCCCCCTGAAGCACCAGGAATAGCCTGGTGAGGCTGATTTTGACACCTGTGATTCCTAAGAGGCGAGACCTGCACCTGCTGTCTCACTAAATAGCTCTAATCTTCACAAACACTCAAGAGCTGTGATCATCTCCATCTCACAAAGGAAGAAAACAAGCACCAAAGGGATTGAATAACTTGCCTGCGGTCACACATCAGTTACCAATCAGGATTCCAATCTGCCAAGTCTACTTCCTTATCCAGAGAAAAACTAAAATAGGGATGAAATCTCTCTGCGTCAAGAATGCAGAGATTGTATTTTGGGGTGTTGTAAGCGTTCTCAATAAGTCCTGTCTTTAGATTTTAAACTTGAGGTCTCAGAATTGAACTTTACCTTCATAAGGTAAATCAAACGTAACAGCTAGACTTTTCAGTAAAGTAAACTCCCCTTATGGGGAGTCAGAGCTCCAGGACACCTCTAGCCTTCTAGACCAAATCCCCAAACTGCAGAGGTAAAATGTTCCCTGAGCATCCAAAGCGGTGTCACAGAGTCCAGGCACTAGAGCTGGACCCTGGGCTCTCACTTAGATCCGTATGAAATTATTAAACTATCATTCTTTATGTGTTTGGTTATGTGGATTCCCAGCCCACGATCGGTAGGAAACCACAGAGGAGAAGAGAGACAAAGGAAATATTCAGCTCTGGTCCTTTAATTCAACAATCTTTGAGCCTAGGCTCTGTGCTTGTGTACCCTTGGCACTCACTTGGATGACAAAGATGAGCTAAACACTGTCTCTTCTCCCCACCTTAGTGCCCGTAGCAGGAAGCAACCTTAGGTAAAACCCACTAGGAAACAGAACTGTGTCTTCCCTCCATGTGCAGAGATGGACATTCAATTCAACCCAGAAACACCCCAAAAAGGTGCTTTTATGTCCATACTTCACTATTTCATAAAGTCTGGAAATGTCTTAAACATTGGAAGATGGTTTCTGTAACAGGCAAGTTACAGTGGTCTAGGGAAATTGCTCTACGGTTGCGGTTCTTAACCTTGGCTGTGCACTAGAATTACCCAAGGAGTTTTTTAAAATTCCTGCCCAGGCCACACACCAGACAAATGACATCAGTATCTTGGGAGTGAGCGTTTTCTTTTTAAACTTTCCAAGTGATTTCAGAGCAAGACCGAGGTTGAGAATCACTGCATAGAATAGAAATCCAACAGAAGCACTGAGTAAATGTGCCCTTATTTGTTGGATACGTACCTGAATCTTAAAGCCATTAATAAACGTTGACATTTCGTCTGTGGGTTTGGGAGCATTTTGTTTAACAATTTTATTGAGGTATATTTTATAGATCATAGAGCTCACTCATTTCCAGTGTACAATTCAGTAACCTGTAGTGCCTTTAAAGAGTAGTACAGCCATCACCATAAATCAATTTTAGAACATTTTCATCCCCCCAGTAAGAAACCTCAGAAGCATTTTTTTAAATATACTCAGTGGTGTGTTAGTTAAACCCCCTGGGTGAGGGATAGCCCTGATTCAAGAGTCTGCCTGTTTCCCTGGTATAAATACTCCAATCACAGGCATTTTCAAGCTGCCAAGGGTTTAACTACAAAATTCCTGAGAATTTAATAATGGACTTGAGTTAGTACTTGTGCCTCTGGGACAATCCTGATATACCTCTCATAGGTCATAAGATCTGAGCAAACTTGAAAATGACCTGTTGCCTCTGGCAGAATTCAGAATAAAATGAAACTTCTTCTTTGAACCTCTAGGCTACTGGTTAGGTATAATCTACCCCCAAACTTCTAATTAATTCCGTTTTTAAAACGCTCCCTAAAAACAAAATGATTTAAAGCAGTTGATAGATAAAAAGTGGCTGGTTTTAATGCCTTCATTTTGAAATCGTTTTTAATAGGTTATCTGAGTAGTTAGGTAGGTTCTTACCTTTGTATTTTTGATAGATACAGACAGACAAGGTGGTGGTTAAATTAAAGAGATGGGATCTTTGTTCTTTGGTCCCATTTTTCTTCAGGTTCTGGCATCTGTAAGCTCTGCAGATTAAACCCTGCATTGCAGCAAATCCATCCCCTGCCTTTCTAGGACACACACGACTTGCTCAGAAGACATTCTTTCTAAAGTACCTAAATCAAGCAACTCAGATGCTTTTCCGTGTCTCACATGCAGAGTATCAGTTTAAAGACACTTAGTTTCCTTCATCCTAAACATATTAATGCTTCCAGAAGCAAAGGGGAAATAACACAATTTGCAATGGTTGCTCAGCTTCACGTACACGTTGGCCGAATGGGATGGGGGAGGGAGGGGCACAGGCTGTGGAGAACGGTCGATGAGAAGCAGGAGGTGTACTGGGAACAGAAGGCAGGCTGTGTGTGGCTTCCAAAATGAAGCAACGGGGCTGTGAAACAAATAGTGAATATTTGAGGCACCCCCTAAGGAACAAACTAGGATAGAATTGCTAATCAGTTAATAATTGATGATTCCAGCAATTCTTTGATTCTAACAAAGGTTCCTACAAAACCATGTAGTTTTGTATGTAACTACAAACTACATAACTACAGACACAAAAGGGATACTGTGAAATAAAAATATTTTAACATATCTTTAAATATTCAAATTATCTACTCAGACATATTCCTTCAAGCAAGAAATATAATAAATGTTCCCTTTTTTATATATTTTCCCGTCTCAAATTTTATAAGGAAGTGTCTGTGTTTGGCTGAGCTGTCAGAGTCAAGAAAGTAGACTCGAAGCTCTGGCTATTTAAGTAAATTAATTAAAAACTAATTTCTCTGCTGCTTCCCATATAAGAGAAGGTTGGAGCAGATCAGGGATCAGCAAACTTTTTTTGTCAGAAGCCAGGTAATAAATATTTTAGGCTTCACAGGCTGTATGATTTCTGCTTCAGCTACTCACATCTGTCATTGTCATGCAAAAACAGCCGTAGATAACACAGAAACAGATGACCGTGACGGTGTTCAAACAAAATATTATTTAAGCACGTTGAAATTTGAATTTCATACAATTGTCACGAGTCATAAAATATTCTTCTTTTTTTCCCCTAACCACTTAAAAACGTAAAACCATGCTCGGCTCACAGTCTACACCAAAACGTGTACCCTGGTAGGAACTGGCCCTCACATGGTGGTTTGCTGACGACCCAGGGGATAAGTAACAATCACCAAAGCGCGGTCTTATGAAGAGGCAGACATTTTGCATTCAGGAGCTCTGGCCTTCAAAAGGTATCTACGTTCCAGCTTTACACATGAGGAGACTCATTAGCAGAGAAATCAAGCTGCCTGGAGTCCCAGAGAATCTGGGTCCCAAGGCCATGCTTATTCCACCAAACCAGGTTGACCTCCTGTTGTGAGGGTCAGTGGCCGGCACCAGGTCGTTCACAGAGTTTGGCCTTCACAATAACACCATCAATACAGTATGATTATACTCATCTTATAGATGCAGAAGGCGACTTCAGATCAGTCAAGTGAACTGTCCAGGTCACAGACCTCATAGGTGGTGCCCCGAGAGTGCCTAGGCATGTATGCCAGAGCTGACTCTCTCTCCACCGATGGAAGAAGGTACACCTTCTAAGAACCGCAATTTAGTAAGGGTTGGATGCTCACCATGTGCCAGGCACTATTTTAAGCCTTTTGCTTGTATGACTTATTAAATTCACACATCACTGCCAGGGAGTTACTACCACTAGTGACATTTCTGCTCACAAATGAGAAAAATGAAGGACAGAGCTTTTATCACATGCTTAAGATGACACATTCATAAACCTTCAAATCCAGGAGTTTGGCCCCAGAGCCCACAGGCTTCTCCACTAACACAACTTCCTGCTTATTATATCAGCAGTTAGTGCTAGTGAGAACTGAGAGAAAAAGTAGTTCTGTGATTGCTACCACCAACACATTTTTTTACTAAAAGATATTCTTTCACATTCTTCACATAACAGACATGCATATACAAAGCCAGATCAATATCCTAATTCATCAGAACTTATTTGAATTGTGTGTAGATTCCTTTCTTCGGGGCTAGGCAAATCGAATAGGCTCAGAAAAGCGTAGTAAATTCAAAGCTTTAAAGGAAGCTGTTTACAGAGCTGATACCAAGTAGAGCAAAAAAGCTTGTTCCTCTTCTGGGCACAATTCCGTAATCTTGGACTCTAAAAATGGAAGGTGATTCTCTTGTGGCCGAGCAAGAGTATGTAACTAGTGTACAGTTTGATCTTGCTTGGACTCAAGCGAATTTCCTCTTCAGTTGTTGTGTTTCTGTTCCTCTATGGGTAACGGTGACTTCCTTCTACTTACGTGTGGAAATCCAGCCACACACGTTCTCCACATCGAGTGGGGTCACTTTGTTTCATTCATTCTCTTTTCCATTTATTCATAGACCTATCTGTTGAATGATGACATTATGCAAGACAGTGTGGGAGTTACTGACAGTAAGAAGAAGTGGTTGTCCCCTCAAGGAGTGTACAGTGTAGAGGACAGAGAATGCATGAGTGGGTGGAGTTAGAACGCAGGATAGAGGGGCTGAGGGTCATTGCAGTGTCTACATAAAGAACACAGCAGATGGCAAGAGAGGAGGAGATCATTGGATGTGGAGAAGATGGCCTTGGAACCCGTAGGATTTTTGTCAGTTGAAGGCAGAGAAGAAGACATTTTCTAAAGAGAAAATGGCATGAATAAAGCAGTAAAAGTGGCAAAACATATGAATATTCAGAAAATAAAAAGTGTCCACATGGACTCAGACCCTCCCAGTCCCTGGGACCCAGCAGTTACTCATCGTTCAGTCTTGCTCTGGTCTTTACCTCTCAGAGTGCCCACCTTCAGCTACATTCTATGAGAAAACTTCCACCTGGCTTTCCTCTTCTAGTTTCTAGTGTCATAACCATACACTTAGCTTGTTTTTTTGTTTGTTTGTTTGTTTTAAGCCTGGGTTAATTTCTTGCTCCCACCAACTCCTCTCAATGATCCTGTCAACTAGGATAAATTCCTAGTCTGAGCCCCCATGCTCTGGCTACTCCTCCCTGAGGTGGACCTGTCTGAACCCAACCACAGCTCACGTAGCCAAGTCTTGGCTGTCACTCGGTCACCTACAGATTCCCTGTGGTCTTGCTTCCCCAACTACTATTGCCTGCTCCTGTTATCTGTTGTTAGACTTTCTTTGCTCAAAAATATTTAAGTTTGGGCTTCCCTGGTGGCGCAGTGGTTGAGAGTCCACCTGCCGATGCAGGGGACACGGGTTCGTGCCCCAGTCCGGGAAGATCCCACATGCTGTGCAGCGGCTGGGCCCGTGAGCCATGGCCACTGAGCCTGCGTGTCCGGAGCCTGTGCTCCGCAACGGGAGAGGCCACAACAGTGAGAGGCCCGCGTACCACAAAAAAAAAAAAAAAAAATTTAAAAAGCCTAAAGGCAACAACTTAATTTGTTTTGATAAAAGTATAGCTATGTAAGAGAATGTTGCTTTTTAGAGACACATGCTGAATTACTTAAGATTAAAGTGCTATGATATCTGTAACTTACTTTTAAAACATTCATCCAAAAATATATGAAGGAAATCTGGCAAAAAGTTAAAAATTATTCCACCTAAAATATGGGTATTATTTAAATGTGGGTATTATTTATACTCAGTTTTCTACTTTCTTGTATATTTGGAATTATTTATAATAAACACTTTAAAATAATAATAAAATGTATTACTTATTGAAAATTTGGTGAATAAAGAAAAGCACCAAAAATGTCAGCCCTGTACCAACACCCAAAATGACACATTGCTCAACTTCTCTCCAGTCTTTAAAAAATATTTTTCTGTAAACACATACACACACACACACACACACACACGCACGTGCACGAAGATTGAATTGCGCTCGTACCATGCATATAATTTTGCTCTCACTTTCTAGTAGCATACATTTTCATCATCTGCTTCTTGTTCGTTCTCAAAGCAGGTTCTGGGTCTGGTCTTTCCCAGGCTATCCTGTTGCCCTGTATTAAAATTTGAATATTTAGATTGATCCAAATTCCGGAAGGCCTTAAATAGATTGAGTTTGGACTTTGGTCACACATCATTTGACAATATGTAATCATTGAATGTTTATAGGAACGTGGAACTACATGGTCATCGTGGGGTTTTTTTAAGGTAGATTAATCTGGTAGTTGAGCATGATCAATAGTAATGAGTCCAGAGACAATAAAACTAATGAGTGAGAGAGTTTACAGATTGGTGTATAAGAAACTAGAGTGAGAACCTGGGAATAGTAAGGAAGGAACAGGGGTGGAAGCCAGTAATTCTACTGAGCTAAAAACATATGTGATTCACAATCAAATAAGAATGAGTTCTGCTTTTGTATAGTTTTTCAAAATGGCATCAAAGCAGTTTTGAAAATCTTAATGGCACAAAATTCTTCTAATTCATCCATGGTTTGCTTTCTCAGTGTAAATATCTAAAGTTGCCTGGGTCTCATGTGATTGCTCGTATGATTCTGACTCCCCACCAGTTGAGTCTGTACTTTGGGTTAATTCTCTACATAATCTTAGAATCATTTTCTAGATGTCAGTCCTAAAGCCCTAAGAGGTTTGGCCACCTGATCGAGGCTGAGCACAATACACTCTTTTTGACAGTGATCTCCTTAGGGGCAGGGCAGTAGGTTACGCGTATTTGTCTATTCCATCCAAGCTCAGCACCTGACAAAGAGCAGATGTCTAAATATCTGAATTGTCCCAAGTTGGGTCAAAGCCAAGACCAGAACTCAAGGTCGCTGACTTCAGCCCACCACACCAACACTGGTGACGTACTTGTATTTATTACCCTCAGACTCACTCAGTCCTCTTAACAAAAGTTTTTACTGCTGGGACAAATTGACATTGGTTAGACACAGCATCTGAGCAATGGAATAGACAGGAAATAACTAATGAAACAAAGATCTTTTTTTTACATCCCCCAAAGTTTGGGACTTTTTCCTAGAGTTATAGCTTCCTGAAAGTGACCTTCTCTGTCTCCTGTCCCAACCCACAATGGTAGGTTGTCAATGGCAACTACAGTCCAAAGACAATAACCCTGAAGCAGCATTTTATGATGTATAGAGGATGCAAGAGTAACCACAGTAAGTGCAGAGTCAAGCTTGATTCCACTCCGAGATGAGCCCTCCTGAGAGAGCCTCTGGTTTGGAATCTCTGCCCAGGCGTTCAAGTCCCCCTCAAGCTCTTATCCATGAAATGTTTTTCTAGTCAGTCTCTGAGCTTTGGTTCCCAGTCCAAATCAAACATTCCCTGAGCCCCAACCACTGGAGGAGCAATGATGCTCTTTCGGTTTTACAGCCATTTGTGTACTGTGCAGGCTGACCTGGGGACTGGACAGGACCTCTGCTGGAATGAGACGCAATTTGCCTCCCAGCCCCCATCTCCCCATCCGTGACTCTGCCCTCGGGTCTCTCACGTCTCTGACAGCCCTGGGTGCATTGACCCATGTCATGCTCTGTGGGTCTGTATCTTTCTCTCACTTTGGTTTCTCTGCCTCTGTCTCTGGACCACTCTGATTGGGTCTCTATTTGTGTTCCCTAGGTCACTGTCCCTAGGTGCCTCTGGCTATCTACATGAGCCGCTGTGCCTTTCTCTTGTCTCTAGGTCTGTATACCTCTCTTTCTACAGCTTTTGACTTATGTATCTCTCACTCTTTGTGCCCATCTGTGTCTCTGGATCTCTGAGTCTCTCTCTTTCTGTGTTTCCATCTCTCAGAACTCCTTGCCTCATTCATCAGGCTCCTTCAAGAACAAGTTTATCCTGGTTTCCAACTCCCACAGAATTATCATACCCCTTCAGTCTTGTTTCCCTGTAGCTGAACCTTGACTCCCACAAAAAAACACTTGGGGCCCCACCTTTAGTTCATTGTTTGACCAAATACATACTCTGCCTCTGTCATCACTCAGGATGCTTCCTAAAGCCTGGGGCAGCTGGCCTCACCGTTTAGCTCTGCTATTAGCATTTGTTAATGTGGACATTTAGAATGGTAATGTGGAACGCCTCAGACAAGCTGGTTCCATCACAGAAACCTCCTGATTGGAAAGACTATGGTCTTTCTCCAGCCTCCCCTACGTATCACACTACGATACATAGAACTTTCAAACTTTTTGCAAAGCCTCTCCTTGGTTCTCTCCTTGGTCAGGGTCCATTTGCTATGATCAATGGAAAGGTAAGCCCACATCTGTGAACAGGGGACTTAACACGTTTATGTGGTCAACACCACGTTGTCACATAATATATGCCACGGCCTGACTATAATACAAATTGCCGCACTGATAGTTTTTGAGCTAAATAAGACATTTCCTCTTCCTTAATCCATGATTTCTGATGGTATAAAGAGTCAAGGGCTTCATGTTTTCATGAAGTCAAAGTGTCTAGCACCAACACTGTGAACAAATGTACACAAAGGCGAGCAGCAGTCAGGCAAATCCCATGGAGTGACTCAAGTGCTGAGGACACATGAGCCCAAGTTAAAATTGCTTAGATTGAGATTGCCTAATAGATTCATTTTTTATTCTATCATCATTGTGTTAGCAGGATTCTGAGGCCAAGCACAGACCTAGCAAGCAAGAAGACAGATCAATGAGCTATGTTATCCATGGCCTTAAGAGAAGCTCTGTTATCCATGGCATCATAGGTTACGCATTTACCATCTTTGGTCTAGAGAGTTCAGAAAGTGTGTCAGCATCATTCAAAAGTGAGACTAAGTTTGAAAATGAAAAAAAAAGTGAAAATTCTCCAAAGAAGAGAGCTTTCATTGGCTGTTCAACTCCAACGCCTGTTAGCCCTTTTTACACAATTAGAAATTTCTATTATTGCTTTGGGCTGAAATGTATGTCCTCTTTAAGCCTGAAGGGACAGAATCTAGGTTCTGTCACTTCTCTTTGCCAGGAAGGGGAAAAATGTGTCATTAAATATATGAATAATCTGTAAACATGGGTTACTAAGAAATTTTCTCCCCAAGATGTATGTAATGTAAACGGATGTATGGCTCATGTTTTAACATGCAAGACTGATTTCTGTGCCCACTTGTTCTTCCAGTCTTGTTTTGCATTGCTCCTCAACATAGACCCTCTGTTCCAGGTAGGCATTGTGTTTCCTGTATACACCATGCATATGTCAACCTCAGTGCCTTTGCTTATGCTACTGCTCCGGTTGGAATGCTTTTTTCTCTCACACTTGATGAATTCTATATCTACGCTTCAAGTTCCAACTCATGGTATTCTTCCTCCATGAAGTTTTCCCTGATCATTTCATCCCCTCACGGGCTCCTCCTTCTATACCATTTACTGCCCCCATCACTAAGATGGCAGCTATTGGGGGATTTTTTGATGAAATTTGCCACAGATCCTTCTCTTTTCCTCTAAGTACTTATTTCCTAAGTACTGTAAATCTCCTTAGTACACTCTTTGCTCTCTCTGTCCCGCTTTTAGATACCACACTCTGTACACTCAAACCATCAAGGTTATTGAAATGAGTTAAAGTTTTTAGGACCAAGAGTTCTTCAGCTCCATGCTTCTCAAATGCTAAACTGCATAGCAATCATGTGGGGCTCTTGATAAAAACAGATGATAATTCAACAGGTCTAGGAAGCCTGCAAATGTGAATTCCTAACAAAATCTCAGGGTATTGAGTGGAAAGGCTTCGCATTGTTTTTCAAACACCAGGTACAACCCAAGAGTGTTCTTAAAGTTTATTTAGTGGGTCACAATCAATATTTGTTTAAAAAAATAGAAAAGAATATAGTAAATAGTGTTTAGAAGAATAGTGTTGTTTCCTATAACACTTTTTGGGTTTTTTTGTACGTTTATAACATAAGTGTGTGTGTGTGTGTATGTGTGTGTGTGTGTGTATAGAGAGACAAAAGAGAGGGAGGCCAAATGCATTTTATACTGTGGACTAATTCGAAAAGTTTGAAAGCCTCTCCTTTAAAGGACAGAGCAGAATGAGATATAAACTTGTATCAGCAAATTAAGACAATGAAACCGATTGGGATAAGAAACTGTGAAGGCTCCAATAGGCAGGGGCAATTTCCCAGAAGGTTCTAACACAAAGGGCACGGGAATGAGAGAAGAGGCAGAACTGAGGACCAGCTTTCTGGATCAAGCCCGACTGCCTTCTCTGTGGTTGATCTTATTTCCTGTATCTTACTGAGAGGCAGCTATGAAAATTCTTTAGTGAGTGGGTGTTTCCTGATTTGTTACTGTATCATGGGAGGGATAAGGCCACTGCTTCCTTCAAGGCCAGCTGTGGGTTTGATAATCTCATAAACCCAGTACAAATATTCTCTGGAAGCTTGATGAGCCTCTGCTCACTAGTAGCCTTGAGACTTATTTATGACGATGTGTGGACCTTGGGGGAAAAGGAAAATACAACATTGCTTCGAAAGTGCTGTTATAAAGAGTAATTTCTTGCTCTTTTTTACTTCTTCAGAGAAAATGAGACAAAAAGGCTTTTTTTTTTTTTTTTAAGTTTCAGGAGAATGAACCCTATCCCAAATAGCAGAGAAGTCGTATTCCCGGCACGCAGCACAGTGCCCAGCATATTCATAATACATTGTATAAATAGCAAAGTGTTTACCTTGTTCTCTTCTGCAAAAGTTAAAGACTCATATAAGAAGTTTATTAAAGAAGTCAGTGTTCCAACATGAAAATAAGAGAGTTTTCCTACCAGGTGTTATTATGAGTCACCTTGGCAGATGAGAAAGACAGAGGTTGCTACTCGTGTGGTGTCACATAACGAAGGCGTCAGAAGTCATTGGAGCAGAAGGACTCATTGCTGAGGAAAAGAGTGGAGACAAAGGCCAGCTCTCATCTCACAAAATTTTCACTGATACTGCCTGGGTGTTTGTGACCCAAGTTAGCTGCTTATTAGCATTCCTTTTCGCTTGGCAGTTCCCAGGAGCAAAAAGGTTTCTTATTGCACTTAATTCTAAAAACATCATCTTTCTAATGCAGCTGTGGGAGAAGTGGCAGAGCCGCAGAGGAAGATGACTTGCTTGGGGGTTTTAACCAACAGCAGGTCTAGCGTGAATCAGCAGCATGATGCAACTGTCAAGAAACGAATGCAATCTTGGGTTGCCTTACAGTGTACCTGGCAGCCAGAATGGGGAGATCTTGTGGGGCTTTGTTTTGCACGTCAGGTCTTACCTTGAAGATAGATTTTGAAAATTTAGAAGGTATTCAGAGGAGATAAGTTCTCTGGGTGATCAAGGGACTGAAAATCTATTGTGAAAGGAGAAGTTGAAGACGATGGAAGCAAAAGAGGGAACATTCTAAATGCTTCTAACTATTTGTATAAGTATCATCTATATAACTCCAAGAAGTAGCTCTGAGACCATCTGTTGAAAGCCGTACAGCAAGAAACGGTAATTTGATATATAGGCAAGAGTTTTCTGACCATCAATCATGGAAGTATGGAATGGGCTTGCCTATACAAGTAGTGAGTTCCGCATCATTAGTAATATGTAAACAAAGATTGAATAAGGGTCTTATTAGGGTTTAGACTTTGTACAAAATTTAGAAATATAAACCAGGCTACTGGTTGTGATTTTCTCTGCGATGAGGGACTATATGTGACTTTTATTTACTAAGTTAAACATTTTTAATTATTTAATTTTTAAAAAAATAAAAAGCAGACGTGGCTTTTATAATCACCAGAAGTGAGAGAGTGAAGCCAGTGAAGCTTCAGCTTCAGGTCCTCTGCCTTGCACAGACCCTAGTGATGTAGTTAAAATAAATGTAGTCAACTCAAAGTCCCTGAACATTACACTTTTAAACACCCTGAAATCTTACAGCTCATTTATGAAAGAAATTTGATAGAGGTTCTCAAATTTTCCAACGGTCCTAAAAACTTCATTAGCAATATCACATAGTGAAGTTGAAAATAACTTTTCTATGCTATCAATAATTTTAAAAAGCATTATAGGTAAAAGACTGGCTTCTTATTCTATCCTCTATATAGAAAATTGTAGTATACAATTGTTTTTAGATGAAGAAATAACCAGAGATGACATGGCCAAAAGTATAGAGAAAAAAAGGTATAGGGGTATGTAAACACTTAATTAATGAATATAAGTTGTTTTCTCAGTTTTGAAATGTTTGTGGTATTTGTCAGTTTTTTATTTTTTTAATTTGTGATATAATTGACATATAACATTATATTCATTTCAGAAGTAAAATAAATATAATGACTTGATAATGTATATATAGCAAAATGATCACTGCAATCCGTCCAGTTAACATCCATCACCACACATGGTTAACAAAACTTTTTTTTTCCTGTGATGAGAGCTTTCAAGACCCACTTTTCTAGCAACTTTCAAATAAGCAATACAGTATTATTAACTGTAGTCACCAAGCTGTACATTACATCCCCATGACTTAGTCATTTTATAACTGGAAATTTGTACCTTTTGGTACCCTTTACCCATCTCACTATCCCTTCCTCCGCCACCTCTGGCAACCAGCAATCTGTTCTCTATATCCATGAACTTGGTTTTTCATTTGTTTTTTTATTTTTACTTATTTATTATCTTTTCATAGTTAAAGCTTGGTGAATTTTTATTCTTTTTTTAATCAAAATATAGTTGACATACAATATTATGTTAGTTTCAGGTGTACTACCTAGTAACTTGACACTTGTGTGCATTATGAAATGATTGCCATGCTAAGTCTAGTAAACATCTGTGCCCTACAAAGCTATTACAATATTATTGACCGTATTCCTTATGCCGTATATTGCATCCCTGTGGCTTATTTATTTTATATCTGGCCGTTAGTACCCCTTAATCTCCTATACATAGTTCACACACACCCCCCTCCCTTACGGCAACTATACATTTGTTTTCTGTATCTCTGAGTCTGTTTTAGTTTAGTTTAGTTTGGTTGGTTGTTTTGTTTTCTGGATTTCTCATATAAGTGAGATCATACGGTATCTATCTTTTTCTGTCTGACATTTCGTTTAGCATAATGCACTCAAGGTCCACCCATGTTGTCAAAAATGGCCAGATTTCACTCTTTTTATGGCTGAATGAATATATATATATATATATATATATATATAAAACATTTTCCTTATCCATTCATCCATCAATGGACATTTAGTTGTTTCCATGTCTTAGCTATCGTAAACAATGCTGCAATGAATATCGGGGTGCATATATCTTTTCTAATTAGTGTTTTAATTTTCCTCAGATAAATACCCGGGAGTGGTATTGCTGGGTCAATATAGTAGTTCTATTTTTAATTTTTTGAGAAACCCCCCTACTGTTTTCTATAGTGGTTGTACCAATTTACATGCCCACCAACATTTTCTCCACATCCACACCAACACTTGCTAGTTCTTGTCTGTTTGACGATGGCCATTCTAACAGGTGCGAGGTGGTAGCTCACTGTGGTTTTCATTTGCATTTCCCCAATGATTAGTGATGTTGAGCACCTTTTCATGTATCTGTTGGCCATCTGTGTGTCTGCTTTGGAAAATGTCCATTCAGATCTTCTGCCCATTTTTAAATCGGATTGCTTTGGATTATTTGTTTTTTGCTATTGAGCTGTATGAGTTCTTTATCTATTTAGAATATTAACCCATAATCAGATATATGATTTGCAAATATTTATTCCCATTCAGTAGGTTGCCTTTTCATTTTGTTGATGTCAGCTTTTAAAATTTGTGATCTATTGTGATTTCTCATTCTAAATAATTATTCTTTTCTTTTTTTGGTAATTTTACATTAATCTTCATAAAGAGACTTTCAAATTTTGTAAGTTTCAAGCCCCTTAAAATTGGACTCTTCCATCTAATAATCAGAAGAACAAAATAAAAAAATGTTAAACACAGTCCCAATTACAGGAACTTGAGGCCCATGCAATTAGGACTCTATGTAATGAGCTATTGTATATGTGTATTAATCCATAAAAAGCCCTGTAGACATCAGCCAGGGAACTGTCAGCGTCCAGGGCCCAGTATAAGACAGCATCAGTCTCCCCCCAGCTTCGTCTCGCCATGCCTGACTGCTGCCCTTTGGCACTCACCTGAATTACTCACCCCACCCCACCATGCAGGGCTCTGACCCTGTACATACCTGGCATTCTCTTGCTTCTTGGCCTTTGTTCCTGTTATTCCCTTTGCACAAAATAGCTCCCTGAACGATTGTCACTCCGTATCCCACCAGACTTTAAATAGAGAAAAAGTCTCTCTCCCTCCCCGCAAATGCTAGGTCATTTCCGGTGTTCAATAAACAATAGTTGAATAAGTAAATTAAGTAAAATAATTAAATAAAGCCAACATTAACAGGGCCCTGGAGGTTGGATCAAGGTAGACATACAATTTTCTCTTTTTCCAATTTTAGTTACCCAATGAATATATGCATGTATTTTATTTTATTTTTCATTAGAACAAGCGAAATTAGGAAAATTTGATTGCGCTAAAGTTCCCTCTAACAACACCCTCAATGCTGGTTCCTTCTTTTAAGGACCAAACTTATGAGTTTGGTGTGTATTTTATCAGACTTCTATTTTGTGCTTTTATATATTATTGTATGTGTTGTATTGTTTGGAGGGAAGGAGAGAGATTTTTCAAAATGAAGTGGTTTCAGACTATACCTGCCACCAGTTCCTCTAACCTAACAATATGTTTTGGGATCTGTCAACTTGGATGTGCGCGGACACAAATATTCACTCCATGTTTCTCCGTGGGGGAGTGATTAGCATTCTGAGCGGGACAATTCTCAGTTGTTCAGGACTGCATCGGCCATCAGAGGGTGGTAATCATTCCTGGTGCCCCCTCACAATGTGTTGGTAGCACCCAACCCCCTGCCTTTAGCATTTGGCAACCAACAACGCTCTTAGCTTTTCAAACTCTTTCGGTTAACTTTTAACATAATCTCATCCTATGAGCACTCAGTGCACTGCACTTATCTGTCATCTCACTGTTGGTAGATATTTAGGATGGCTCCTAAATTTTATTCTCACAAACGCTCTTCAGTAGACACCTTAATTCACACTTCCTTCTGTGTACGTGTGAGTGTTTCACTAATAAGCCACCAGAAGTGGAGTCGCTGGTCATGTGTGCATGTCCAGTTACACTAGATGTGCTAAGTTCCCCTCCAACTTAAACACCTGCCAACAGTAGATGGTAATATCCAGGGCCCCCAAATTCTCCAGTACTTAATGCTAATCCTTCAATTTTAGCAGATCTGGTGGATTACAAAAGTACTGCATTGTTGTTTTAATTTGCATTTTTCTGATTAATAGTGAGACTGTTTATTTGAAATACATATTTCTTCTTCTGTGAAAGACTTTCATTTTCTCTTCTGTACGTGTACATATTTTAATTTTTACTACATATGCTTTATAATCAGAAAAAAATAATGCACACTTTAAAGAATAACTTACATATTCTTCAAGGCCTACTTAGATGTTGGGTCATTCAAAAAATGGCCTTGATCTTTCTTCCTATAACCCCCGCTGGATACTTTACTCTCTCTTGGATGTAGTTTGCAAAGTACTTGTCTTACCCTCTTGACTAGATTAATGGTTTCTTGAGGCTCGGCCTGGGTTTGTGTTTCCTTTGACCTGCCTAATACAATGCCTTGCACAGATTTGAGCTTAATAGATAAAGATTTATAAAGTTAAATGATAGAAGGTAGAGAAGGTTGACTGTGGGAAAACTACCAGCTGAATAAGACTGTATTTTCAACCTTTCACTCTTTATGTACACAGTCTTGAACCATCCTTACCAAAGATGGACATATTCCTGCAAAGGGTATGTAATGTTATTTGGCTTTATAGTCACTTCCCTGGAAGATATGCTAATCGGAAGTTCCTAGGAAAGGATGCTTAACTCAATTAAGACAGGGAGTTTAGGTATTTGTGGAAGAGTTGTTTGGGGAATGAGGGTCCTCATTGCCCTGCAGACATCATGAAGCGTAGGTGGCTGCCTGGCAGCCTCTGTCTTAGGTTCGCCCAGGCCCAGGACTCCACGAAAACTGTGACAGTGATGTTGACTCAACCAAGTGATGTTTCTCACCCAGAAATTAACACTCCCTGAGATGTTCCAAATTAGAGCACAGTGTGATCCTTCTTGCTTTATATTCAAGGATTTCTTATGTGTTTATGATATATAGCTACTGTTTAAAAGATTACCATAAAAAAGTTCTCAGTAAAAACTGCCAAGCGGGAATGATCAGAGTTCTGTAAATGGTTTAGATAGACATCAGATCTTGTTGAAAAGAATCCCAAGGAATGTTCAAATTCTTTACATTTTAGAATTTTGTTGATCAAATTTTGTTGCTTCAAGGGACTTCCCTGGTGGTCCAGTGGTTAAGAGTCTGTGCTTCCAGTGCAGGGGGCGCGGGTTTGATCCCTGGTTGGGGAACTAAGATCCCACACACTGTGCGGCCAAAATACATAAACAAATAAAAAATTTTTGTTGCTTCAAATAAGTAATCTATTGGCTCAAACTAAATGGTTTGCTGAAATGTTCATTCAAAAAATAATTACAGGCAAAATGTATTTAAGAACTTGTGACCTTGTAGAGATTTCACTTATCAAAAGGAATTAGAATTTTGTCCGTAAACAAACCTGACGTTTTTGAGAGCCTCACTTTTAGCTCCTCCAATTGTCCTTTTTTTTTAAAAAAAAAAAAAGAGGTATAATTGACATACAACATACTAGTTTTAGGTTCCAATTGTCTTTTATAGTAATTTCATTCCGTGAAGATTTGAGCATGTCTGGGAATTAGTCGAATGAATGGGTAAATAAGTCAATGGGATTTCTTATAAAATGCTTCACCTTGCCATTGCTTTCAGCTAGCAAGCACATTTCTAACACAGGGTGGAGGCATCTCTGCCCCAAAGAGGAAATGTGCTAAAGAAGCAGATATTAGCAAATGCAGATTTAGAAAACAGATAGCTCGGAGACCTATGTAGAAACTTCCTTCTACATTTAGTCTTACGTTTAATTTTTATTATCAGGTGAAAATATCGTGCCACAGGGACATCCCAGTAGGATCCCTCACCCCCAGAGCAGGGGTCTTCCTTGTACACCATGCACATTTCTTTAACAGTACTTAGTTCACTGACATTACCAATATTTGTGTAATTGCTTGTGTCCCCTTCCCCTCCACTGCCCTGGACTGTGGGTCCCTTGCAGCAGCTACTGTCCCCAGGACCTAGCTTCCTGTTATCTGCAGTAAGTTGAAAGTAATCAACAATTATATTTGAGCAACAAGAAAATCACGTCCCAGAAGATACATTGCAAGTTATGGCTTTGTGGATCTCAATGGCTTCGTGAAAACTCCTAATGTGTTTTGAGCCCTGCTGTTTGCCAAGCCTGTTTTGACCATTTCATATGTGTTAATGTGAACAGAACTTACAACTGGCCCACAGGGTACAACTGTTACTAATTCTATTTTAGAGGTGAGAAGACGGAGACTCGGATTGGTTAGGTAACTTGCCCACAGTGGTACAGCTAATAAGAGGTGCCACCCAGATCGGGACTAAGGCAGATTGACTGCAGAGCCCACGGTCCTCATCACCACACTGAACTCTCTCTACCGCTCATTAAAAAGAACAGGAAAAAACTGTCATTAGGAAGAAGGAGTGAGGTGCACAACAGTGTGCCTGGAATGCTCTTATTTCCATAGAACTGCGGTAGCGGACAGGCCTGAATGCGTCTAAATGCATGGGATACCTCTCAGGAGGAAGCACAAAAAATGGTTAATGTTGGGGTCCTCTGGGGAAAGGAATGGGGGACTGAGGATTAAGGGAGAGGAAAAAGCTTTATGTTCATTATGTTTTCTTTTGAACTACGTAGATTTTTTTTTTCCTACTGTGAATATATGTTACCTTTTCTGATGTGTTTCTGTTTTCTGGTTTTTATTTTTATTTTTTAATTTTTTTTTTTGGCTACATTGGGTCTTCGTTGCTGCACATGGGCTTTCTCTAGTTGTGGCAAGTGGGGGCTTCTCTTGCTGCAGAGCATGGGTTCTAGGCGTGCGGGCTTCAGTAGTTGTGGCACGTTGGCTCAGTAGTTGTGGCTTGTGGTCTCTAGAGCGCAGGCTCAGTAGTGGTGGCTCACGGGCTTAGTTTCTCCGTGGCATGTGGGATCTTCCCAGACCAGGGCTCGAACCCGTGTCCCTTGTATTGGCAGGTGGATTTTTAACCACTGCACCACCAGGGAAGCCCTGTATTTTGTTTTTTAAAACACACACATCAGTTTGAATGTCCTTGGGACTTCCCCAGCTGTGCAGATATTTGTCAGTTTAAAACACTATTGGATGGGGCTTGCATCTCAGTATAAAACATCTGAATTCCTTGTGCTCAACTTCATTTCCCTCATGACAACGGACTCTGATATAACAGCTCAGTGGTGTTCTACACTGCAAAAGGTGGTACCACACTTTCGAAAGAGAGTGTGAGAGAGAGACCAAAAGAAAGAGAGAAAATTGGCCAAAATCTATTCTTATGGTTATTTTTGACTTGGATTTTTAAAAAACTTTCTGTCTACAAAGTAAAGTGTGTGTTTGTTTGCTAGGACTGCAACGACGAGGTACCACGAAACGGGTGGCTTAAACAGCGGAAACTGATTATCTCACAGTTCTGGAGGCTAGATGCCCGAAATCAAGGTGTCAGTAGGGTGGGCTCCTTTGGAGGGCTGTGGAGGAGGATCTGCTCCAGCCCGCCCTCCTTGACTTGCAGGTGGCCTTCCTCATGTTCACATGGCATTCTCCCTGTGTGCAAGTGTGTCTCCAGAAGTCCCCTTTTCACGAGAGGACGCCAGTCCTATTGAATTAGGCCCCACCTTAATAACCTCATTATAACTCACTGAAGACCCTATCTCCAAATAAGGCCCCATTCTGAGGTACTGGGGCTTAGCACCTCAACAGGATACAATTCAACCCATAACACTCTGCGATTAGCCAACTCTCTCCTTTCCCCTTCAGCCTCATCCAGCAATTTCCTTTTCTTGATGTTTTGGCTCAGAGTTTGGTCTCGGGCCTCCCAGAGCGGAGAATATTGCTGAGAGGAAAAGCCAGTGCAGGAAGAGTCCCCCTGTGGTTCACCCTGAGTGAAAGCGCTGCTCTCTCCTCCACAGGTGGTACCATGGTAACCTCACTCGACATGCAGCCGAGGCTCTTCTCCTCTCCAATGGATGCGACGGGAGCTACCTTCTGCGGAACAGCAATGAAAGGACAGGGCTGTACTCTCTCTCTGTGAGGTAGGATGCCTAAGAACTCTATAAATTCAGTGGGGTCCCACCTCTTATTTATCGGGGCACTGACTCCATGGTCACACTCAGATTGCCAGAGAACCGAATTCTCTTGATTCCTGCTAGACCAGCAGGTCCCAGGATGCCAAGCTCTGAGTGGTGAGCCTGCAAAAAACATTCTTGCCCCTTCCATTGGTGGAGAAAAAATGTTAGAGCTGAAGGAGATTTTATGAATTGTTTAACCCAGAACTCTTGCTTGACTGAAGAAGAAACTGAAACCTGAAGTGGTAAAGTGTCTTCCACCCAATAAATCAGTGATAGAAACAGCACCAGAATCACATCCCTGAAACCTGGCCCGGTGCCCCTTTCACTATTCCTTGCTTCCTCTGGAAAATCAGAATGACTTGTGGCTGTGCAGTTTTCATAATCACAAACTCAAGCAGGCAGTATGCAACTTTTAGTTTTTTTCTATAAATGGACTGACCTTCTTTCTTGAATTTCCATTTCACCTATTAAGAAAGTTAATCTAGGACTTCCCTGGTGGCGCAGTGATTGAGAGTCCGCCTGCCAATGCGGGGGACACGGGTTCGTGCCCCGGGAAGATCCCACATGCCGCGGAGCGGCTGGGCCCGTGAGCCATGGCCGCTGAGCCTGCGCGTCCGGAGCCTGTGCTCTGCAACGGGAGAGGCCACAGCAGTGAGAGGCCCGCGTACCGCAAAAAAAAAAAAAAGAAAGAAAAAGAAAGTTAATCTAGTGCCCACCATGTATGCCCTGCTCAAAACAGTGATTGTCCTTCCAGGGTTTCTCTCCCATCCCCTTCCTCCTGGTTGGCCTCCCTTTCAGAGAAGGTGACCTAGTCACGTGATAATCGGGGGGAGTCATTTGTTAGCTGTCAGCATCTGTCACCTTGGCGTCCACTGACATGTAGCAAGTCTTTCTGGGTTCACAGGGAGTTGCCCCTGGGTCAGAATGGTGACGTGAGGACTCCATGTAATTGCCCTCGGCCACCCAGCCAATAACCTCAAACCATTCTTGTTTTATTTTATTTACAAATTTTCTAAAAAACATTTTTGGGAAAAATATTCACCAAAAATAGAATTCTGCTTTGGGGGAAACAGGAATTGTGCTTTCTCAGATCAACAGCAAATGTTAAAATTGCATTAAAGTGGTTAGATGGTTGATCCTTTATCGCATGGATCTCCCCCAGATCTCAAACAAATCTGTGCAATTGTTGGCTAAAAGAAGGTTAACTTTTCACTTTTGTATGTCTTGCCTGAACAATTATAAGCTCCTTACAAAGAGATGATATATATATTACATCTATATACAAAGTTAAAATATAAAATATTAATTTCCATTACAAGCACTTAGAAATGCTTTAAAAAATAATAGCCCCCAGCAAAAGTAAGAGGAATCACAGACCAGCTCAGGAGAATGATTGTTTTTATTCATTTGGTCATTCGCTTCCTTAATAATAAATATTTCAAAGCATCCGCTCTGTGCCTACCACTTTGATAAGTGCTGTAGAAGATTCAAAGACCTTGACATCAGGAAGTATAGCCTCACAGGGGCAATAAGACCATATCCAAATACCTTACTACAAAGTAGAGCGCTGTAAATGCCATGAAAGAAAACAAGGTAAGCGCTTGGGTTGTTGAGAAGAGAAAAGGCAAGTAACTCAAGCCGGAAGTAGCAAGCAATATTTGATAGAGTAAGTGGCATTTGAACTGAAACTTGATCAGGAACAAAGTGGAAGAAGTCACAGGTGAAGGGAGCTGTACGAGCTAAGGGACAAAGGCAGAAACTCCTAGGAGAACAGTAGGCGTGGTGGCACTGCAGCAGTTCCCAAGGTGTGGTCCCCAGACCAGTAGCATCACCAGAGAGCAGGTTAGGAATACAGATCTCAGGCCCCACCCCAGACCTACTGAATAAGGAACTCGGGGGGTAGTGTCCAGAAACCTGGGCGCTGCAGGTGATTCTGATGCTTGCTAAAGTTGCAGCATGCCCTGCAAGAGAGGAATAGTGGAAGTGAGGCTTGAAAGATAGGATTGGGTCAAATCAAGTATATATATATAAATTTTTAAAAATTTAATTCTCTGCCTTATTCCAAAAATGAAGTGGAGAATGACAATGTAGGAAATCTGATATTTTATTCAGCAGGCAGTGGAATAGGCATGGGAGGCAAAGGGCTGGGCTCACATAACTGATTAAGTGACAGAAGCAGAATTTGGATTGACTCCCAAACAAGTAAGGGAGGAGGGCCAGGCACAGAGAAGAATACGGGGAGGGAGTGACTTGCCATTTCTATCATCTCTCTTCCTGCCGTTCTTAAACTCATGCCCCTTAAGAGGTTAATGTTCAAAGACTCGTTCGGCAAGTCAGAGAATTCACAGGGAGCACCGGCTCTTGTCTTTCATTAGAATGAAAAATTGAGAGCACTCTCTGCCCGAAGAAACCAGCGCTGTTCTTTAAGTGCCAGTGGTTTCAGTGATGGTGTCATAACTCTCAGCTTTTAGAAGGTTTAATGGTAATGCTAATGCCTAAGGTTACATTCCCCTTCGAAAAAGATACTCGTTTCTTAAATAATGTTAAACATTTTTTTCCCTTTTAGAGCCAAAGACTCCGTCAAACACTTTCACGTTGAATATACTGGATATTCATTTAAATTTGGCTTTAATGAATTCTCATCTTTGAAAGATTTTGTCAAGCATTTTGCAAATCAGCCTTTGATTGGAAGTGAGACAGGTAAGCTATGAACAGATACTTGACCTGTGAGATATTGTTTCAGGATGGAGGCGGGACAAAGCGGGTTTCAATTAAATAGTTGTCACTTCTGTTGAATTATGTGCATACTATAGGCAACTGGATATGTTTAGGAACTTTTTTTCCAATTACAGTGCCATATGCTACATTAAAATATATATATATATTTCAGTATATAATATACTTCAGTATATTATATACTGAAGTATATTATATTATATATATATTTCAGTATATTATATTTCAGTATATATATATATATATGTCAGTATGTTAGTATTATTTTTAGGAGAAAACAATGTGCCTTGTGCAAAATAGGTATTTTTCTCAGAATGTGTTATTTAATGGATTGATTAAAAGCACACATTTCTTTAAAATGACCTATTTGTTTTATAATGATATATACAGTAAACAAAGAAAGAACAAAGGAAAGAACAACTTTTTGATTCCTCAGAAGTTTAGGTATGAGAAGTTTGCTTACTGGGGAGACCCAAAAATGATCATTTTGAGCAGTTTTTGAGCATTTTAAAATGAAATGCAATTTCCCAAAGATCATTGAATATTAAAAATACTGACTAGAAATTACTCTCCTGAACAATTTCTTAATTTCCTCCTAAAATTCTGTTTCTCTTGTCTTGGTTTCTGATAAGTTTTTACATGGCACTTAAGTATGGCTGGAAATAGTTTAAAATTTCCTTTCTGGTTGGTTAGAGTCAAACCAGAAAATTCAAGTTAAAAAACAAACACACTCGCTTGGTATTTAAATTATCTAACTCATTTGTCTATACTATTTAAATAAAGTAAAGGATTTCCTCTGTATTTGTGACATAGAATCACAATTTTATATGTCCTGAATTGTTGATGATTCTCAGTTAATCAAAAGTTGGACAGTTCCAAGAACCAAGCACAAGAGGAATTCAAACCTTAATAGCAGAGTCAGTTGCTGCGAATTTGTACACACTCATTTTCGTGGTAAACTTGGTGAGTGGGCTTTTTGTTGATCACACTGGGAGAGATGCCACCAGTGCCTTTTCCTTTTCTGCTATTTCTGTGGCCTGAATAGACCCTGATATGACTCACACAGAGTCAAGGAAAGACAGAAAGCACAGTGGAAACCACAAAATAGTTGACTTACTTTATACTGACCATACAAGGTCTTTGATAGATTATTTCAAAGCATAAAATTGAAGCAGTCATCTTTTTTGTTTCTGGTGGAAATTCTCCTAATCAACCCTGAAAATTACTTTATCATTTAACCAGCAATAATTCTCATAAACAAAGGGCAAGTGGTAATGATTTTATTTCCTTTGCTACTTTGGTCTTGGCAAGCATTTCAATTTCAAATCCCTTCCCTTCAGACTTATTTCTTACTTGTATCCCAATCTACACTCATTTTCGTTCAATTCTTGGTCACTGGCAATGGACAGGAGATGTTGAAGCCAAGGACTCTGTTTTGTCTACTTCAATTTTTGTCCTTCTCTGTGTCTCCCAGGTCCTGGTACAGTGCGTGGTGCTTTGGGTGAGTGAATGAATAAATGAATGAATGATGACTGTAAGTTGCAACTCTTTGTATCCTTCAAAGCCATTACCATCGTTACTTTCTAGCCTCCTCTTCTCTCGCCAAGCAAAATCAGCTCCCTTCTTTTAAACTCTCCCTCTAGACTCTATTTTCAGTATCTTTGGTCATTCTCCGTACTCCTTTCCAGACTTTCTCCAAGTTAGGAAAAAGTACATATTCTGCCTGCTAGCAAGTTTCAAACCCCCCCCCCCCTTTTTTTTAAAAAAGTTTTTTTGTTTTATTTTAAATTCTTTTTAATTGAAGTATAGTTGAAGTACAATACTATATGTTACAGGTGTACAATATAGTGATTCACAATTTTTTAAAATTTTACTCCATTTATGGTCATTATAAAATATTGGCTATATTCCCTGTGCTATAGAATATGTCCATGTAGCATTTTTTAAGCACAATAATTTGTACCTCTTAACCCCCTACCCCTATACTCTCCCTCCCCTCTTCCCTCACCCCACTGGTAACCGTTAGTTTGTTCTCTATGTCTGTGAGTCTGCTTCTTTTTTATTATATTCACTAGTTTGTTGTATTTTTTAGATTCCACATATAAGTGATATACAGTATTTGTCTTTCTCTGTCTGACTTATTTCACTTAGTATAATGCCCTCCAAATCCATCCATGTTGCTGCAAATGGCAAAATTTCTTTTTTTTATGGCTGAGTAGTATTTCATCGTGTGTGTCTATGTATGTACCACATCTCTGAGATCAAAGTGAATGCAGCACTTTCCGGTTGAGCTTTTCTGGCACTGATCCAATCACTAGGTGAAAGGATCACCTAAGACTGCACCAGAGTAAAGGCTCCTCAGATTACATTTGGGTCAATATTAAGCTTCCCAGCAAATAGATTCATCTGACGAAAGAAGGTTTGTGATTAATGCAATAGGAATTATAAAGATTTGTAATCCAGACACCTATGGGAGTTTTCTTCAAAGTGACGGAGGGCGGGTGGTGGTGGTGTGATGAATTCGGAGATTGGGATTCACATATATACACTAATATGTATAAAATGGATGACTAATAAGAACCTGCTGTACAAAAGAATGAATACAATAAAATTCAAAACTTAAAAAAAAAGCTGAAACTTGCTGTAGCCTTATCATCACTATAATTGTTATTTTATTTATTGCAAACTTAGGAAACTGAGATTTTTGCTCTCCATTGCCTCTCCTTTGTTCTATTCATTACCCAGTTGGGAATTTGTTGCTATTTAAACCCCTGCTACAGACCCTGAGTGCCAATAGATATGTACTTGACAAACTGGCTTCCGGCTCTTGAGTTAGATCCCAGTAACTCTGAAATATTCCTCTTATCTGTCCCTGCCAGCTGAAGGCAAAGCCACCAAAGCTGGGAACAAGGGGCAAAACCCATGACATAGGAGCTTCCGTTATGCCCCCTGAGAGTAATAGACCTCAGGAAACAAGATAACCTGCTGAAGCTATGATGGCTTTTAAGCCCAGATGGTCCTTGGAAGTCACGGAGTCAGCAGTGTGACCTATGAATAACAGTGAATGGAAACTGGGATTCCATCTTCTAAAAACAGATCTCTTCTTGTTCATTTAAGAATTGGTTCCTGGGGACTTCCTTGGTGGCACAGTGGTTAAGAATCCGCTTGCCAATGGAGGGGACATGGGTTTGATCCTTGGTCCAGGAAGATCCCACGTGCTGCGGAGCAACTAAGCCCTTGCACCACAACTACTGAGCCTGAGCTCTAGAGCCCGCGAGCCACAACTACTGAAGCCTGTGTGCCTAGAGCCCGTGCTCTGCAACAAGAAAAGCCACTGCAATGAGAAGCTGGTGCACAGCAATGAAGACCCAATGCAGCAAGAAAGAAAGGAAGGAAGGAAGGAAGGAAAAAAAAGAAAAGAAAAGAAAAGAAAGAAAGAAAAGAAAAGAAAAGAAAAGAAAAGAAAGAATTGGCTCCTGAAGAAAAGGGAACCCTCCCACACTGTCGGTGGGAATGTAAACTGGTACGGCCACTATGGAAAACAGTATGGAGATTCCTTAAAAAACTAAAAATAGAACTATCATATGACCCAGCAGTCCTACTCCTAGGTATATAGCCAGACAAAACTATAATCCAAAAAGATACATGCACTTCTTCGTTCATAGCAGCACTAGTCACAACAGCCAAGACATGGAAACAGCCTAAATGTCCATCAACAGACGAATGGATAAAGAAGATGTGGTCCATATGTATATACATTGGAATACTACTCAGACGTAAAAAAGAACAAAATAATGCCATTTTGCAGCAACATGGTTGGACCTAGAGATTATCATACTAAGTGAAGTAAGTCAGAAAGAGAAAGACCAATACCATATGATATCACTTATATGTGGAATTGAAAGTATGGCATAAATGAACTTATCTATAAAGCAGAAACAGACTCATAGACATAGAGAAATGACTTGTGGTTGCCAAGGGGAAGGGAGAGGGATGGACTGGGAGTTTGGGGTTGGTAGATACAAGCTATTACATTTAGAGTGGGTAAACAACAGGACCTACTTTATAGCACAGGGAACTATATCCAATCTCCTGGGATAAACCGTAATGGAAAAGAGTATTTTTTAAAAGAGTGTATATAGACGTATGGCTGAATCACTTTGCTGTGCAGCAAAAATTAACACAACTTTGTAAATCAACTGTACTTCAATTAAAAATTTAAAAATTTAAAAAGAATTGGCTTCCAGTGATCAGGAGACCTCCAGGCTGATGATTCCTTCTTCACCATCAGATGAAGTGTAAATTCTTATTAAAACTTTTGATCGGTTAAGGATCACCAGGGGAAGCATTTGTCTGCACGATGGATGAGGCCCTGCCAGGGTTCTGACCTCCAGATCCCCAGAATGGGAAGGGCTAGAACTGGGTATTTCAGGCCACTCTGCAGACCAGCCCAGACCCACTCAGGCCAGCCTCACCCTCCAGGGTCTGGGGAGTGAGTTTACTTAAGAGAGACTTTCTCACACTCATTCACTGGCAAGAATGGCATCACCTTTGAGGGCAACAGGGAAGACGTCCAAATAAACAACAACCGTACACTTTTGCCTCACAATTTTATATCTATTTAATGTCTTCAGTAGAGTGAAACCAGCATTCTTGGTCCTGGGTCATAAGAAAATATTTGCTCTCAGGATAGGTAAAAGTGTTAACCTAAAGGGATGAATACGCTTTTAAGATTTCTTTTTCCTATTTTATTCCTATTATTTAAACTCCCAGGATTTCTGCCTCCTAAGCTAAAGAATGAAGATCTTGTAAGCAAGGTCTAACCCTCCTGACAACTTTAAGATTCTATTATTATAATTTTCCCTTTCCCTTGTTGTAATCTACATTTAATCTCTCTAATCTGCATTAAAGTTTCCGTTCACTCTAATTTCTCCTTATGAATACCCACAAACACTCTTAAGATACTTCTCATTCTCAAAACCCAGTCATCTCCCAAGTATATCATAGAGATATATACAATGTACCCACTTGCTTTACTCTCTTCAATGGCCCATTTACCTTCTAACATATTTTTAATTCACTTATTTTTTTAAAACCTTCACACTCATATGTAAGCTCTATGAGAAGAGGGATTTTTGTCAGTTCTCTTTCCCTGTTATGTCCCAGCACCTAAAAGAATAAACACTAATCATTATCCACAACATTCTGTGGTGGGTATCCCATTACCAAAGCCCGCATTGCAGCTTTCATGGCAGCATCGCAACTAGTAAGCTACTGACAATTAATGTTTACTTCCAAAGTGTATACAAAGCATAATTTGAAAATGATGATTTGCGTTGTATGTACGCTCGGTAATGATCAAATTCAGACTCTGCCTTTCATTTGTAATAGTAAGAGGTTATGTAAAACTTCTATTCATATTTGTACAAGGCTTCTAAATTCAACTCAAATAGACTTGGAAATTTGAGACTTTTTTTAGTATGAATATGTTTGGTCCATTATTAATTTTTACTGTTTCCTCTTGTAACGGACTGAGTGTCATCTTGGAAAATGTAGATACCATTTCTCTTTACGCTTAAATGTCCAAATAGTATTAAAACAAAAATCGCCTTTCCCATTACCTTTTATTTATATTGCAATACTTTTGTACATGAAATTGTCTTGTACAATTTATTATAGGAATTACTGTGTTGTTACTTTAATCACCTAACTAGCATGAAAAAATATGGTATAAGTCAAGTGTGCTGTGTTTGTGCTTTACCCTTTATAGTAATTGGTTCTCAATTTTGAAGATCCTATCTGGTTCTTTCTTAAATGTCAAATTTCCACTTCTCTTTTTGTTTTGATGTGGGGATTCCCAACCTTTTAATAACTGCTACAGTTACTATTTTATTTTGCGACACCAGCCATTTTACCCAGCCAGCATTTTAAAATAATTAATTTAAAATTAATTTAAATTTGAGAATTATGTGACACTTCTGAAAATAATTGGTGACAACTTGGAACGTTGCCAAACCACAACCAAGAGTCATTTCTTTAGTTTATGTTTGCCAAAAATATAAATCTTCTTAGTTTGTAGAGGAGGTGTGTTTGAAAAAGCAAAAAGCAGGCAAGGAAGAGAATGAAACAAATCTTTGTGGAGTTTTACTAAGTTTGAGGTATGTTACTAGATATTTTCACATATACCAAGTTATTTAATCTTCTGGACTACCCACTATAATGTGTAAAGTGCTCCCATTTTCAGATGAGGAAATAAAAACTCAAAGATTTTAATTTATTTGCCCAAGCTGCACACATAGAAAGCATCAGAGCTGAGACTGGAATCCGGGCTAACTGGTTCTAAAGTGTGTGTGCTTTCCACTCATTTTGCTGTCTCCTGAAACTGGTGTCACAGTGACACCGAAATACAGTATCGCCACATCACAGCATGGCCTTGAACGGATTTGAATGGGAAGAATCCCTGCCACATGATGTAACAGAATGCTTGCAGGATACGGCAGGCCTACAATACATGTTTTAGTCCTCAGTTTCTTTAAAACCTTTAATATTTTTGGTATGTGATATAAAGCCACTGTTCTAAAGAATGTGACTCAATTTGAACTTCTGTCTTCGTGTTTATTGCTCTTCTTAATTTATTTACATAAATTGCCATTGGAGAAACTATACTAGGAAATCATAAAACAAAAGAAGGCTGACTAGGAAACATCCCCCAAATACTTAGCCCCATCTCCTTCATGCCTCTCCAGAAAGGATATAAAATAGCCTACATAATTACAGTAAAGTAAAATAAAATTTAAAGTTTGAAGAGAAGGTGGAGGAAAAGAAAAATGAGGGCAAAAATAAAATGACATCAGGACTAAAGTATATCAAGTGAATATTGCAGAAACAGGATAAACATTTTGTTACTAAGCGTCCTAATATTTCTTGCCCTTCAGTTGGGCCTGTGCTTTTAACTAGATTTACAGAATGTTGGATTTGGAAGGGAGCTCAGAGACCATTTCATTTCTCCTTTACGAGTGAAGAAACTGAGGCCTGGTGAGAAATGTTGAAGCAAAAACTCTCCTCTTCTTTCCTCAAGCTTCCTCTTAAAGAAACCACTTCTTCGAATTTTGATTTGTACATGCGATCTCTGGCCCACAATAGCCAAGAACAACATTTCACAGGCCGTACAGAGTTTCCATGGTGGTCATTATCACCAAGGCTGAGAAAAACGTATGGTATAATGAGTAAATATGTGAACTCCCAGTTCTAACTCCAGCCTTTGCCATGTATCAGCTAACTGTGTGTCCTCGGGCAAGTTATGTGACCTCTCTGAGCTTCAGTTTCATCATCTTATAAAACTGAGCTGATGGTAGTAGTTGATATCTTAATGACTTGCTGTGAAGATTGAATGAGATTAGGCATGTAAGATATTTAGAATCATTCTTAGCGTGGCATAAATACTTATTATTACTGTTATTTAACGAAGCCCTTTTATGGTAATTCATTCCAATAATTATATGCGAGAGCTGTATATTCTTTGGCATATCATGAAGAGTTGGTTTAGGGACAATTGGGTTAGTGTTTATCAAATCTTTGTAATGTTCTCTTCAGATTTTAAGCCAGTTCCATAGTGCATTCATCTGAAAGGTAGAATCAAGTGCTCCAAAAAAAGTGACCTGATTTGACTTGGATGTTTAAGACTCTTCTTTTTCTCTGGCTAACTGGTCTGCTTTTCCTACTTCAGTATATTTCTCTTCTCTTACTATTTTTAATATTAAAACCAATATTAAAACCCCTTCATCTATAAACGAATGTGGTTTTAATAGCCCCCTTTTATGATGAGTTCAAGTTTATTTGCAGAAAAGGTAGCAAAGAGAAAGATCTTAAATATTCTTATAAACCCCCTTAGAAAGTCACTTCCCATTGGTGGGAGGAGATAGAGGAACCCACCATGCATACGCCAGTTGGAAAGTTTGCTTTCTGAACCTGAGGGCAATAATAAAACATGGATGGATATAATCTTACTTTAATTTAATTCATAATTAACAAATACGTATTGAGTGCCAGCTATGAGCTGGGCATTGCTGGCCACTGATAACACAGTGATAAAACAGGTATCATCCTTGCCCTCAAACATCTTACAGTCTAGGTGGGCAACCTGGCTGAGTAAGTATTGAATACTAGCTTTAGTGCATAAAAGAAATATTCTAAACAAAAGTGGTTTTTTTTTAGGAGCTCTATGTGCCCTGCCCTACTCTCTGTTTTAGATATCAAACCAATGCCTAAGGCTTGAGACTGCCCTTACACTTTTTCTGAATTCCTGCTGGGATACAAGATAAGGAGTCCTTCAATGCAATCTCAAAGTATTACACACTGAGTAGGTGTCCTATAAGTTACAGTACAGCCAAAGCAAATTTAAATACGTGCCTCGATCCTGCTGTGATCACTTCAAAAATATACCTCCGCCAAGCATTTCTGATACCAGGTTTCATGTCAAAGGCAGGAAACAGCAGTCTCCTCCTTCATGTAGTTTAGAAACTGAAATGAAACTTACAGCGAGCATTCCAACCTGTGCTTGCAGATCTGTGTCTCTTCTCCCTCTACCAGCCCTTGTCTCCTGTTGCCTTTTATCTGAATCTTCAAACCAAGTCCTGGGGTTAATTTTGTCTGAATATCACTAACCCAGAGTTCTCTCTTATGGAGCCAACGTGCTGTCTTGAACCTTGGGTGGAACTTATATAATGAGTCTGTGGTGGCAACATTAGATAAGTTTCATTTGACTGTAAATGACAGAAAGTAACCCTGGCTAGCTGAATTAAAAAAAAAAAAAAAAAGGAAAAGAAGGATACAGGAAGAAAAGTGGAATTTTTTGGAAGGATATTCATATATCCGCTCAGAATTTAAGGGCAAGCTAAACCACGAGAGACAGTAAGTGATCAGCCCAGCGATCATGGCAACTCTGTAGCTTTCAGCAAATTGAAATGCCTGTCTTCCTCCAGCTCTGATCATCTCAAAAACGTACCTCCACTGAGCGTTTCTGAAACCAGCTTTCATGTCAAAGGCAGGAAACAAGTCTTCTTCATGAACTTAGAAACTGAAGTTAGTGGACCTTTTTCCCAGAGAAGTGACTAAGCAGATCCCTGGGTTGGTCCAACGAGTGTGTCCAGGTTAGGTGTTTGTGGAGGAGGGCCAGGGTCTTTGGGGTCTACTTCTGGGTAAGGGGATGGAACGATTTCTACAAAAGGGGAAATCATTGTAAGGCTAGCAGCCATGCCGAGAAGTCCATATATTGGCCCTTCCTTGGGCAGAATAGTTGGCTAAGGAGACCTGTTTCTCAAGAGGCCATACTTTTATCAGTGGAAGTTATTTTATTCATTTATTTATTTATTTTCGGCTGCGCCGTGTGGCATGCAAAACTTCCCCGCCCTGGGATCGAGCCCATGTCCCCTGCATTGGAAGCGCAGAGTCTTAACCACTGGACCACCAGGGAAGTCCTGGAGTTATCATTTTATAAGTAGTTTGTCATTTTCTTCATTCCACCATTCAATCTAGCCTCATTCATGGTCTTACTAGTTAATATCTATCTATGGTCAATTCTGCTTTCCTGGTTGACTCAATAGCATTTACCTTAGCTTAGCTCTTCATTGGTTAAACTTCAGAGGAAGTTTCAAAATGGAATTTGGGTCCCCACAATGGAGATTTGGAGAGCCGAATGTGGAGTTGTTGTCCTGTCCTGTCCTTGCCCCAGACCAGGGTAATCATGGACCTGGAAGAGCCTGGTTCATCTCAGACTCTTCCCTGCCTTAAATGTGAATTACTGTGGCATTCATTCATCCATTCACTCATCAAACCTTCCCTACGTCAGAAACTCTATCAGGAGGTAGGGCTACAAAGATAAATTTGGCACCATACCTGCTCTGAAGGGACTCACAGGGCTTGGAAATGCACGTGTTGGAAAGGCAATGGCTTTACAGTACCAAGTGATTACGGCACTGCAGGCTCAGGCAGCAACCCTGGCCCAGAGATCCTTACACTGCAGCACAACGGGCCCCTATGGCTATGCTTACCTCCCAGAAACTGATACCGTGGTAAGCAGGGTAATGACCCCCCCAAAAGCATTCACATCCGTCCCCGGAAATGTGAATGTTACGTTACATGGCAAGAGGGAATTAAGTTTGCTGATAGAATTAAGGCTACTAATTAGCTGACTTTGAGATGGGGAGATTATCCTGAATAATCAGGAGTAATCACAAGGGTCCTTATAAGATGGAGGTAGAAGAGGGAGAACTGGAGAGAGAGCAGCATCAGAAGGACTTGACCCACCGTTGCTGGCTTTAAAGATGGAGGAATGGGGCCACCAGTCAAGGAATGCAGGCAGCCTCCAGACGCTAGAAAAGGCAAGGGAATGGACTGTCCCTTAGAGCCTCCAAGAGGAAAGCAGCCCTGCTGATACTTTCACTTTAGTGAGACCCATTTCAGACTTCTGACCTCCAGAACTGTAGGATAATAAATTTGAGTTATTTTAAGTCACTACACTTGTGACGATTTGTTACAGCTGCAGTAGGGAACCTGTATAGGTAGGCATATACCTGGGGTGTGCTTGGTTCTCTGCAAAAGGACAGAGGATTGACCAGGTGCATCTTTCTTGGGCATCATTTTAAATATTATTTTCATATTAAGCATATGGAAAAGGAGGATAATTTAGCATCAACTTTGAAGATGAAGCACAAGATTTCGCATTTTTTTCTTATTTGTGAGCTGCTTTGAGCCCTGAGCTCCCGTCCCCCTCTCCTCCACTGTCAGATGAAATGTTTAAGAGGCACCTGTTTGTCTTAGTGCTATGTCATCAGTGCCTACTAAACTACTGCCATTTTTATTATTAGCACATCGTTACACTTAGATCTTTCTTATTTTAAAATCCACACCCAAAGATGGCACTCATTGGAATTTCACTCAAGGATTTAAAAATACTCTATATCAAAGCATGACAACATCGAACATTGTTATAATCCTTTCACAAACACTTCTTTATTTGGTGCTTAAAGCAGCTTCATGAAGAAAGCGTAATTATGCTCACTTGTCAGAGGAAGAAACAGAAGCTTGTGATAGAATGTCCAAAGTCCACAGGTGCTGAGTGGCCATGGTTGCTCCTTCCGTGATGCCTAGGTGGCTGCCAGGAGGCGTTTCTCTGGGGTAGGTCACTTAGAAGCCAGCCTCCAATTCACCAAGCATCTGCCGTGTCACAGGTGCATCCACAATGCCCCTGAGCCTGCATAACGGCTGCTCTTGATTTAGCTGTTGCTGCTTTCATTATGACTGTAAACCTGTAACTGGCCCCTTGTCCTGATATGACTGGATCTGTTCTCATGAAAGAATCACATTGACAAAAGGGAGTACAGACAAGGTGCATGAACAGTACTGGAGCTTCTCATAACTGCAAGAGCCATTCTTCACTGTGTTCCCAGGGTTCCTGAGGTGAATCGGGTACAGAGAGATATCAGAAGGCCCGGCTCTCGTTTTGCAGTCAGTCCATTGTATGTACTCAAGCCTCATAGAAAAGTTTTGCTTTGTTTGTAGGTTTATCGTTATTATTAAGGGCTTTTTAACTGCAGAGGAGGTATTTTCCTTTCCTCCTTGTCTCTCTTACTGCAATTCAAGGTCTATACTTTCTATGAGCTTTCTGTCACCCTGTCAAAGATGGCTTCCCTGACCTGATATAAATACCGCCCTCCCCAAACCCTCTTTTCGCTCTCTGTTCCTTTACATTGCTCTGTTAGGGTTTTCATAACGATTCTCTCACTTGACATATTCTTTTGTTCAAATATTTTTCTGTCTCTCCTGCCATGAGAGCAGACGCTACATCTCCTTTGTCTGTTGCTGTATCTCCAGGGCCTAGACAAGTGCCTGGCACTTAGTAGAGCTCAGTAAATATTTGTTGAATGAATTACTGAATTCTTTGCATCTCCCCCAGTGTCTGGGTCTGCCTATAAAAGACCTGTGTGAAATTTAAAAAGCAAGAAGCCATAGCAAAGGGGAGAAAACCCTTAACTTAGTCTTTTTGTAGTCAGTTTCTAATTTCTGACTGACTGATTGGGGAAAGGGAAGGATGCAGAAGGGGGAAATATCAATGTTGAGCTGAAAGCGCTCAGCCCTCTGAATGACTCGCCGAAGCCCCCAGTGCCTGGCGCCTGGGGGGACCCTTTTTCTGCCGGGACCCCCCTCCTCCAGATGGAAGTGAAGGTAATCACACAGGAGCCCCAGCCTATTTACTTCACGTTCACTAAAGAAAAGCAAAGATTTCATTTCCTCCAGTGTTTATTGGGTGGTAGGAGATACTACGGAAAATGCTACGAGTTCATATTTTTCAGGTCCACTGATTTGTTGCAAGTTGTTCTGAAACCAGTGAGAAGTAGGGCAATGGAATAAATCCTCCTATACCCAGAGTATTTGATTCGTTTTGTTTGCATGGCTTTTGTAAAGCCCACCTGGAAAACCTCCAGTTACAGCTTTAAGGTCTAGAACGGTGTTGCCTCCCCTAGGAAAGAGTTTCTGAAGCATTCCATAGAAAGGCTCTTCTTATGCATGATCTTTTTGTCTCTGTGGTACTTTTTCTACCCTGCCACCAGTGACATCTCACCTAAAAAGCACAGTTACCACATAGGCTCCCAGCATGCTTGGTTCACGTGGCCAACGTTGGTCTTATCACCCCGTTCAGTTAAATGACTATGTTCATTGCTGGCTCTGTCCCAGCACGAGGAGGCCAGATATCGTCTCATCCCGCTTTGTATCTCCAGCAACTGGCTTAAGTGCCTGGCATGTAGTTCGTACTAGATACATGTTGAGAACATGAGTAAGTGAATCCATGAAAAAACAAGAGACTTTACAATTCAGCCACAGTTATCCAGTTGTTAGTGTTTGGACCTTATTTCTGGGGATTCTACTTATGGTTTTTTGTCTTCATTCAGGCACTCTGATTGTTCTGAAACATCCCTATCCAAGAAAAGTGGAAGAACCATCCATTTATGAATCCGTCCGGGTTCACACAGCAATGCAGACGGGAAGAACAGAAAACGACCTCGTGCCCACTGCCCCTTCTGTAAGTGGCCGTCAATCTACCCACAGGGCTCACTGTCTAAAAGCGGTAACAGTTACACACTTTTAAAAATACATTTGTTCACATAAGAGTTCTAACTTGGGATATAAAAGCTGGAAACGTTCGAAGGAAGGGAAAGGAAAGGTTCCTTCGAAAGGAAAGGTTCGAAGCCTATGACTCAGTTCATCTGGTCCAGGGTAAATTGTAAAAAATTACAATGCGATAGTGATAGGATTTTTTTTTTAACATCTTTATTGGAGTATAATTGCTTTACAATGGTGTGTTAGTTTCTGATTTATAACAAAGTGAATCAGCTATACGTATACATATATCCCCATATCCCCTCCCTCTTGCGTCTCCCTCCCACCTTCCTTATCCCACCCCTTTAGGTGGTCACAAAGCACCGAACTGATCTCCCTGTGTTATGCAGCTGCTTCCCACTAGCTATTTTACATTTGCTAGTGTATATATGTCCATGCCACTCTTTCACTTCATCCCAGCTTACCCTTCGCCCTCCCCGTGCCCTCAAGACCATTCTCTACGTCTGTGTCTTTATTCCTGTCCTGACCCTAGGTTTTCATAACCACTTTTTTTTTTTTTTGGACTCCATATATATGTGTTAGCATACATTATTTGTTTTTCTCTTTCTGACTTACTTCACTCTGTATGACAGACTCTAGGTCCATCCACCTCACTACAAATAACTCAGTTTTGTTTCTTTTATGGCTGAGTAATATTCCATTGCATATATGTGCCACATCTTCTTTATCCATTCATCTGTCGATGGACACTTAGGTTGCTTCCATGTCCTGGCTAATAGTAAATAGAGCTGCAATGAACATAGTGGTACATGACTCTTTTTGAATTATGGTTTTCTCAGGGTACATGCCCAGTAGTGCGATTGCTAGGTCGTATGGTAGTTCTATTTTTAGTTTTTTAAGGAACCTCCATACTGTTCTCCATAGTGGCTGTATCAATTTACATTCCCACCAACAATGCAAGAGGGTTCCCTTTTCTCCACACCCTCTCCAGAATTTACTGTTTGTAGATTTTTTGATGATGGCCATTCTGACTGGTGTGAGGTGATACCTCATTGTAGGTTGTTTTTTTGTTTTTTTTCTTTTTGCGGTACGCGGGCCTCTCACTGCCGCGGCCTCTCCTGCTGCGGAGCACAGGCTCCGGACGCGCAGGCTCAGCGGCCATGGCTCACGGGCCCAGCCACTCCGTGGCATGTGGGATCCTCCCGGACCGGGGCACGAACCCGTGTCCCCTGCATCGGCAGGCGGACTCTCAACCACTGCGCCACAAGGGAAGCCAATAGGTCTTTAATCCATTTTGACTTTATTTTTGTGCATGGTGTTAGGGAGTGTTCTAATTTCATTCTTTTACATGTAGCTGTCCAGTTTTCCCAGCACCACTTATTGAAGAGGCTGTCCTTTCTCCACTGTACATTCCTGCCTCCTTTATCAAAGATAAGGTGACCATATGTGCGTGGGTTTATCTCTGGGCTTTCTATCCTGTTCCATTGATCTGTATTTCTGTTTTCGTGCCAGTACCATACTGTCTTGATTACTGTAGCTTATAGTAGACTCTGAAGTCAGGGAGCCTGATTCCTGCAGCTCTGTTTTTCTTTCTCAAGGTTGCTTTGGCTATTCAGGGTCTCTTGTGTTTCCATACAAATTGTGAAATTTTTTGTTCTAATTCTGTGAAAAATGCCATTGGTAGTTTGATAGGGATTGCATTGAATCTGTAGATTGCTTTGGGTAGTATAGTCATTTCCACAATGTTGATTCTTCCAATCCAAGAATATGGTATATCTCTCCATCTGTTTGTATCATCTTTAATTTCTTTCAACAGTGTCTTATAATTTTCTGCATACAGGTCTTTTGTCTCCTTAGCTAGGTTTATTCCTACGTATTTTATTCTTTTTGTTGCAGTGGTAAAAGGGACTGTTTCCTTAATTTCTCTTTCAGATTTTTCATCATTAGTATATAGGAGTGCCAGAGATTTCTGTGCATTAATTTTGTATCCTGCTACTTTACTGAATTCATTGATTAGTTCTAGTGGTTTCCTGGTAGCATCTTTAGGATTCTCTATATATAGTATCATGTCATCTGCAAACAGTGACAGCTTTACTTCTTCTTTTCTGATTTGGATTCCTTTTATTTCTTTTTCTTATCTGACTACTGTGGCTAAAACTTCCAAAACTCTGTTGAATAAGAGTGGTGAGAGTGGGAAGCCTTGTTTTGTTCCTGATCTTACTGGAAATGGTTTCAGTTTTTCACCATTGAGAAAGATGTTGGCTGTGGGTTTGTCATATATGGCCTTTATTATGTTGAGGTAAGTGCCCTCTATGCCTACTTTCAGGAGGGTTTTGATCATAAATGGGTGTTGAATTTTGTCGAAAGCTTTCTCTGCATCTATTGAGGTGATCATATGGTTTTGTCCTTCAATTTGTTAATATGGTGTATCACATTGATTGATTTGTGTATATTGAAGAATCCTTGCATTCCTGGGATAAACTCCACTTGATCATGGTGTATGATCCTTTTAATGTGCTGTTGGATTCTGTTTGCTAGTATTTTGTTGAGGATTTTTGCATCTATGTTCATCAGTGATATTGGCCTGTAGTTTTCTTTCTTTGTGACATCCTTGTCTGGTTTTTGTATCAGGGTGATGGTGGCCTCGTAGAATGAGTTTAGGAGTGTTCTTCCCTCTGCTATATTTTGTAAGAGTTTGAGAAGGATAGGTGTTAGCTCTTCTCTAAATGTTTGATAGAATTCGCCTGAGAAGCCATCTGGTCCTAGGCTTTTGTTTGTAGGAAGATTTTAAATCACAGTTTCAATTTCAGTACTTGTGATTGGTTTGTTCATATTTGCTATTTCTTCCTGGTTCAGTCTTGAAAGGTTGTGCTTTTCTAAGTTTTCCATTTCTTCCACGTTGTCCATTTTATTGGCATACAGTAGTAATCTCTCATGATCCTTTGTGTTTCTGCAGTTTCAGTTGTTACTTCTCCTTTTTCATTTCTAATTCTATTGATTTGAGTTTTCTCCCTTTTTTTCTTCATGAGTCTGGCTAGTGGTTTATCAATTTTGTTTATCTTCTCAAAGAACCAGTTTTTAGTTTTATTGATCTCTGCTGTTGTTTCCTTCATTTCTTTTTCATTTAGTTCTGATCTGATCTTTATGATTTCTTTCTTTCTGCTAACTGTGGGGGTTTTTTGTTCTTGTTTCTCTAATTGCTTTAGGTGTAAGGTTACATCGTTTATTTGAGATGTTTCTTGCTTCTTGAGGTAGGATTGTATTGCTATAAACTTCCCTCTTAGAACTGGTTTTGCTGCATCCCATAGGTTTTGGGTCATCGTGTCTCCATTGTCATTTGTTTCTAGGTATTTTTTGATTTCCTCTTTGATTTCTTCAGTGATCTCTAACTCTTATTAAGTAGTGTACTGTTTAGCCTCCATGTGGTTGTATTTTTACACATTTTTTTCCTGTAACTGATATCTAGTCTCTTAGCATTGTGGTTGGAAAAGATACTTGATACGATTTCAATTTTCTTAAATTTACAAAGGCTTGATTTGTAACCCAAAATCTGATGTATCCTGGAGAATGTTCCATGAACACTTGAGAAGAATGTGTATTCTGTTGTTTTTGGATGGAATGTCCTATAAATATCAATTAAGTCCATCTTGTTTAATGTATCATTTAAAGCTTGTTTTTCCTTATTTATTTTCATTTTGGATGATCTGTCCATTGGTGAAAGTGGGGTGTTAAAGTCCCTACTATGATTGTGTTATTGTCGATTTCCCCTCTTATGGCTGTTAACATTAGCCTTAAGTACTGAGGTACTCCTATGTTGGGTGCATAAATATTTACAATGGTTATATCTTCTTCTTGGATTGATCCCTTGATCATTATGTAGTGTCCTTCTTTGTCTCTTTTAATAGTCTTTATTTTAAAGTCTATTTTGTGTGACTTTATGAGAATAGCTACTCCAGCTTTCTTTTGATTTCCATTTGCATGTAATATCTTTTTCCATGCCCTCACTTTCAGTCTGTTTGAGTCCCTTGGTCTGAAGTGGGTCTCTTGTAGATAGCATATATATGGATCTTGTTTTTGTATCCATTCAACAGTGTATGTCTTTTGGTTGGAGCATTTAATCCATTTACATTTAAGGTAATTATTGATATGTATGTTTCTATTACCATTTTCTTAATTGTTTTGGGTTTGTTATTGTAGGTCCTTTCTCTCTCCTGTGTTTCCTGCCTGGAGAAGTTCCTTTAGCATTTGTTGTAAAGCTAGTTTGGTGGTGCTGAATTCTCTTAGCTTTTGCTTGTCTGTAAAGGTTTTAATTTCTCTGTCGAATTTGAATGAAATCCTTGCTGGGTATAGTAATATTGGTTTTAGGTTTTTCCCTTTCATCCCTTTAAATATGTCCTGCCACTCCCTTCTGGCTTGCAGAGTTTCTGCTGAAAGATCAGCTGTTAACCTTATGGGGATTCCCTTGTACGTTATTTGTTGTTTTTCCCTTTTTGCTTTTAATATTTTTTCCTTGTATTTAATTTTTGATAGTTTGACTAATATGTATCTTGGCGTGTTTCTCCTCAGATTTATCCTGTATGGACTCTGTGCTTCCTAGACTTGATTGACTATTTCCTTCCCCATATTAGGGAAGTTTTCAACTATAATCTCTTCAAATATTTTCTAAGTCCCTTTCTTTTTCTCTTCTTCTTCTGGGACCCCTATAATTCGAATGTTGGTGCATTTAGTGTTGTCCCAGAGGTCTCTGAGACTGTCCTCAATTCTTTTCATTCTTTTTTCTTTATTCTTCTCTGCAGTAGTTATTTCCACTATTTTATGTTCCAGGTCACTTATCCGTTCTTCTGCCTCAGTTATTCTGCTATTGAGTCCTTCTTGAGAATTTTTAATCTCATTTATTGTGTTGTTCATCATTGTTTGTTTGCTCTTTAGTTCTTCTAGGTCCTTGTTAAATGTTTCTTGTATTTTCTCCATTCTATTTCTAAGATTTTGGATCATCTTTACTATCATTACTCTGAATTCTTTTTCAGGTAGACTGCCTATTTCCTCTTCATTTGTTTGGTTTGGTGGGTTTTTATCTTGCTCCTTCATCTGCTGTGTGTTCCTCTGTCTTCTCATTTTGCTTAAGTTACTGTGTTTGGCATGTCTTTTTCGCAGGCTGCAGGTTCGTAGTTCCTGTTGTTTTTGGTGTCTGCCCCCAGTGGCTAAGATTGGTTCAGTTGGTTGTGTAGGCTTCCTGGTAGAGGGGATTGGTGCCTGTGTTCTGGTGGATGAGGCTGGATCTTGTCTTTCTGGTTGGCAGGTCCATGTCCGGTGGTGTGTTTTGGGGTATCTGTGACGTTTTTATGATTTTAGGCAGCCTCTCTGCTAATGGGTGGTGTTGTGTTCCTGTCTTGCTAGTTGTTCAGCATAGGGTGTCCAGCACTGTAGCTTGCTGGTTGTTGAGTGGAGCTGGGTCTTGGCATTGAGATGGAGATCTCTGGGAGAGCTTTCATCATTTGATATTATGTGGACCTGGGAGGTCTATGGTGGACCAATGTCCTGAACTCCACTCTCCCACCTCAGAGGCACAGGCCTGACAACCGGCTGGAGCCCCAAGACCCTGTCAGCCACATGGCTCAGAAGAAAAGGGGTGAGAAAAAGAGATAAAGAAAGAAAAAACAATAAAATATAGTTATTAAAATAAAAAATAATTATTAAAAAGAAAAAAGAAAGAGAGAAGAGAGCAACCAAACAAAAAAACAAATGATAACAACGATAACACCAATGATAACAAGTGCTAAGAACTATACTAAAAAAAACCCAAAAACTAACAAAAAAACAGACAGAACTCTAGGACAAATGGTGAAAGCAAAGCTATACAGACAAAAATCACACACAGAAGCATACACATACACACTCACAAAAAGAGAAAAAAGGAAAAAATATATATATATATATGCTTGCTCCCCAAATCCCCAGCCTCAATTTGGGATGATTCGTTGTCTATTCAGGTATTCCACTGATGCAGGGTACATCAAGTTGATTGTGGAGCTCTAATCCGCTGCTTCTGAGGCTGCTGGGAGAGATTTCCCTTTCTCTTCTTCGTTCTCACAGCTCCCAGGGGCTCAGCTTTGGATTTGGCCCCGCCTCTGCGTGTAGGTCGCCGGAGGGCGTCTGTTCTTCGCTCAGACAGGAGTTAAAGGAGCCGCTGATTCGGGGGGCTCCGGCTCATTCAGGCTGGGGGTAGGGAGGGGCACGGAGTGCGGGGCGGGCCTGCGGCGGCAGAGGCCAGCGTGACGTTGCATCCGCCTGAGGCGCGCCGTGCGTTCTCCCGGGTGAGTTGTCCCTGGATCCCGAGACCCTGGCAGTGCGGGCTGCACAGGCTCCCAGAACGGGGGTGTGGAGAGTGACCTGTGCTCGCACACAGGCTTCTTGGTGGCGGCAGCAGCAGCCTTAGCGTCTCATGCCCGTTTCTGGGGTCTGCGCTTTTAGCCGCGGCTTGCGCCCACCTCTGGAGCTTGTTTAGGCGAAGCTCTTAATCCCCTCTCCTCGCGCACCTGAAACAATGGTCTCTTGCCTCTTCGGCAGCTCCAGACTTTTCCCCGGACTCCCTCCCGGCTAGCTGTGGCGCACTAGCCCCCTTCAGGCTGTGTTCACGCCGCCAACCCCAGTCCTCTCCCTGCGCTCCGACCGAAGCCCGAGCCTCAGCTCCCAGCCCCGCCCGCCCCAGTGGGTGAGCAGACAAGCCTCTCGGGTTGGTGAGTGCTGGTCGGCACCAATCCTCTGTGCGGGAATCTCTCCGCTTTGCCCTCCACACCCCTGTTGCCACGCTCTCCTCCGTGGCTTTGAAGCTTTCCCCCTCCGCCACCCGCAGTCTCCGCCCGCGAAGGGGCTTCTAGTGCGTGGAAACCTTTCCTCCTTCACAGCTCCCTCCCACTGGTGCAGGTCCCGTCCCTATCCTTTTGTCTCTGTTTATTCTTTTTTCTTTTGCCCTACCCAGGTACGTGGGGAGTTTCTTGCCTTTTGGGAGGTCTGAGGTCTTCTGCCAGCGTTCAGTAGGTGTTCTGTAGGAGTTGTTCCACGTGTAGATGTATTTCTGATGTATTTGTGGGGAGGAAGGTGATCTCCACGTCTTACCTTTTCACCATCTTGAAGGTCTCCCTTCAGTGATAGGATTTTAAAGACTTCGGAAATGGCACTTAAATCCCGGCCTTACTTCACCAAAGAAGTTCGTGGTAGAATGGGCCAGAGATCTTTATGGTCACACAGTTGGCTAAACTGTTATTCTACAAATTTCTTAAATTAAGAATAGAAAAATCTTCTTTTACATTTCAACCTTCTATGGAAGAAAAAGATTCTCCACCTTGGCCGCAATCTCTCAGGATGTTATTTTTTCCTGGCCTTTTCTTCCTTCACTGAATGAAGGGTACGGACAGAAGACACTTGCATTTCTTTGCAACGTGTGAGCCACTGTTCAGTTTCAGTGTAACTGGGACTTTCATTGTTCTCCTCAGTCCGTTTACGTTTGTTCTGGGAGCTGTGACCCTGCAAAGATTCTTCTCCAGCACCCTTTTCCCTTCATCATGCGCAGCGCTCCGCTATTCTTTCCCTCTTCCTCGTTGGCTACATGCTCTGGTATAAGACATCTGGATGTGTGCCGATGATAAAGGGGACAACACCCAAATGAAATCTCAAGACCTAGTTCTAGACAGCAACCATGATGCTTGAAGATGTTCAGTTACAAATTATGTTAAAACACGCGTGACCTTTTTGTCTTTGCGGTACTTTCTCAACCCCGCCAGCAGAGACATCTCTCCTAAGAAGTAGATTTACCATGTGACCTCCCTGCTTAACATCCTTCGGTGGTGCCCACTGTCTTCATCCGCCTGGAACCTGCTCACCCCTCTGGCCTGACTTCATGCTCCTCCTACACTCACGCTATTGACCCCACCTCTCTCCACAACTGTTCTCCTCTTCCCCTCCCTGCATCAGAAATGCTGCCAACACTGCTACTGTCCCCTCATCCTTACAGACTTGCATCCGGGATCAGCCTCTTCCAGGAAGCCTTCTTGGATCCCTCTTAGCTTCCTCTAAAATGCCCCTCCTCTGTGCACCCTGGGCTCACCTTTATCCTGGAATCATCATACTAGGGCCTGACTACCTGCACGCTGTCTGCCCTCTCCAGGAGCCTGACACTTCCCGGGACAGGAATCATCGCCTGTCTTCATAGCTTTATAGCCTAGCCAGGTTCACGACATATTACATTGTTACTACGCTACATCTACTCAAAAATAAAAATTCTGGAAATTGGTTGAGAAAGATGTTTTAGCTTTGTTAGAGTTAGAAGGGCAAGTATAAGACCTCAGAACTAGAGAAATTTAGGAAAGCAAGACAATAAATAGTCTCACGTCAAAACAGACCAAAGAACACATTAAGATCTACCCTCTAACCAATTCTTTGTTTTCCCGTCGACGGGACTCTTCCTAACCTTCCTCTTTACGATCCTTACCCCACCCCCGATCACTTTAACAGCGTTTTCATTTGTACTCTCAGTTAAAGTTTACATTCTCATCTGTTACCTTCCCCTAAAGATCTCCACTCAAGGTCAATCGAACCATACCCTACTACGTACATCATTTTTCAACAGTAAAATGCAGATAAGACCTAATTTGTGGAGCTGGTGTAAGCATGAAACAGCATACTTAGGTAGATACAGCCCTCTTGAGATCAAATTCTGCAAGCCTTATTGCTTACCTTCTTTGCTCGCTCCAGGTATCAGATGGATTCACCTGCCCAAGTATTCACATATGAATATACACAAAAGGTTCTGTATAATGGAGTTTTTAAAACAGTGATGAGTGGATAGTTGAAAATGTCTGCACTCACACTGTATAATGAGAGGTCCATGGATTTATTGTGTATTGATATAGACAGCAAACTCTAAAGGTTTTCTAGTGGATTTTGCAGTCACACTATTCCTCACTAAGGAATGATTGAGAACGGCACCAGCCTGCTGGGGAACCAGTTCTAGTCTGATTAGAAGCTCTCGTCCCTTGCTGAGCACAAGAGTTCACAGCCTTGATTGATTACTCCCATGCACATATGATACTGCCCCTCCACCCCAACCTGAGAGCTCTGAGGGCTTCTAGACATCTGCCTTCTCCTTTGGGGATGGGGTTCTTGCACAAGCTCTGGCAGTGGAGGAAGAGGATTAAGTGCTATTTACAGGAAAAAGAACTTGCTTGAAGTGAAAATGAAACGAGGTGTCTTATTGCCCAGAAATGTAGATGTTTCTGCAAAACTGTTTACCATCCTTTGGCAACCACATTTGGGGAAATTACAATTTATATATTTTATACACAACATAGGATCGGGCTTCTGAGATAGGATGAAATTTAACTGATTCATTTATTTTACAAACTTTTTTAAAAGTGCCTACAGTGCACCCAGGACTGTTTTAAGCACTGGAGAGTTGGGAATAAATTAGGCAAAGGTTCTGCCCTCACTGAGCTCACACTGTAGTAGGGGGAACACAGACAATCATCAACAGAATATTATAAACCCAGATACTAATAGGTCATAAAAAGAAAAAGTAGGATAAGGGTAGGAGAGGGAAGCAAGGGAGGCCTCTAGGAGGAGGTGACATTAGAGCAGAGCCTTCATAGAAGGGAAGGAATGACTCAGGTCAGGATGTAGAAGAGCGTTGCAGGCAGAGATCAGGACAAAACCTCGAGGTGGGAACTAAATTGAGGCCGTTTAAAGACTAGTAAGAAGATCTAGCAACTGGCATGGAGTGAGCTAGAGGGAAAGTGGTAGGAGATGAGATTATTGGGGTGATGAGGGGTCAGATCATGTAGCCAATGGAGTTCTCAAAACGCAGTGCCACCCAGCTGAGTGTTTGGAAATTTATGAGCATTTCAGTTGTCACAATGCTCTGGAGCACTGCCAACATTAGTGGGTGTCTGGAGCTGTGAAGGGTCTGGGACTTTACCCTTCTTGCCAGCTAACAAGTTCGCCTGCCACAGTTTCACAGGTGTTGAAAGACACAAAAGGCTTCTGCATGTCTGTCTTTTCCTCTGAAGGGAGCGCTATTTCTACCTTTTCAGGCTGTCTGCTATACAAATATGCTTTAAAAATTGGTGTGGGACAAAGGGCTATCGGTGCCTTGATCGTAAGACATGGAGAAACACAAGAGACCCCTGGAGAATTGTCCAACAATGGGCAGGGGTCATGGAGGCTAAATATCCCACAACACATGATGAAGAATTACCCAAAATGCTAATTGTCCTTTCCTTACACAACACGAAAGGCCTTGTAGGATAAAGTAGAGAATTAATTTTTTTTCTAAGCGTTGATAAAATAAATCATGGGAGTTTGAGTTACAAAATTTGTTTAAGTTTTAAAATTTTTAAAAAGATAATTTTCACTACTAAGTTGAAAATGGAGTCGGGGAAAAGTTGGAGGCAAGGAGACCAGTTAGGAGGCTGTGACAACCGTCCCGGTGAGAGACCGTGGTAGTTGAAACCAGAGAGGGGAATAAGAATAGTAGTTAGAACAGGAGGAAGCCATAAGAACTGGTCAGCTTCACGATGTGTTTCAAATGTAGAAGAAACAAGACTTACTGATGGATTGAATGTAGTGTGTGAAGGAAAGAGCAACGGAGTAAATACTGCTGTTTACTGAGATGGCTGAGATTGTGGAGGAATGGGGGATGGGAAAGAGGTGTAGTTTTGGACCTGGGGACTGCAAACCACCAGTTAGTTTTGTTAGTAGAGTTTACGGGAGATAATATACGTCAAGTGCTTGACATAGACCAGAGCCTATCTCAAACGTTAGCTCATTAGCTTCCTTAGCTTCCCTTTTGTGGTATTTGACATTTTTAAGAACTCTCTTCCTCTAAAAATTCTGTTTCCTTTGCTCCTGCAACCTCTTTCTGTCTTTATTATGTTATCTTTTCAGCACATTTTACAGTTCCTCTTCTTAGACACCTCCCTTGCATGCTGGCCTTTCCAGTATTCTGTCTTTGAAGCTCTTCTCACAGTTTTGGTGTCTATCCTAGTCTTTTTCTTGAATAAATATATATATTTTGTTAACTGCACAAAGTCATGTTTGGTTTTGTCCATTTAAACATTATCACCCAATCCTATTCTAAAAGACAAATGCTCATTAAAAACAAACAAAAATAAAAACTCAGAACCTTAATAACCTAGAAGATTTGTCATTTAAAGAAGGTTTAAAAGGAAAAAAAGGGGGTGGCAGAAGAGAGGTTTTCTTACAAGCTTTTCAGCAAGTGTCACATTTTCTCCTTAAATGGGAAGGATTTCAAAACAAAGGTGAAATGGCTTAAATAGAAGTATTCATAAAAAGGAACTTTACAGAATTGTCAACAATATTAAGACAACATTGACTAACCAGTTTCATTATGGCGTCTTCCCCCACTCTTCACTGTAGAGTTATAATATGCTTGTTTAATTAATTATATATTGTGAACATCTTCCACGTCACTACATAGTCTTCTAAAACATCATTAAAACAAATTCCTTAACATTTCATTATTTGGATATATCATAATTTATTTTGTTAATTCTCTATTATATTTTACATGCTATTTTTTATTTTCAATAACTGCAAAGTTATAGAAAAATTGAAAGAACAATACAAAGAAAGTAAATTGCCTGCATGATGCCATCACCCCAGTACTTCAGTGTGTATTCCCTACACACAAGGACATTTGCCTCATGACCACACGGAGCCATTCAAATGAGGAAACTCACATTGATACAGCACCATGGTCCCATCCACAGATCTCATTTAGGCGTCACCAGTTTTCCCAGTAAGGCCCTTTAGAGCAAAAGGATCCAATCCAAGATCACAAGTTGCTTTTATTTGTCCTGCCTCTTGAGTATTCTTCACTCTGGAACGCTTCCTCAGGTTTTCCTTGATATTGTGACTTTGACACTTCTGAATATTAAAGGCTAATTATTTTGAGAACTGTTCCCCAACTTTAACTTATCAACTGTAACCTTGTGATTAGATTCGGGTTTTGCATTTCTTGGTAGAAATACCACAAAAGTGATGCTCTGCATGTCTCACTGCATCCTGTCAAGTGGAACACGATTTCAGTTTGTCTTATTCCAGTGTGTTTGATGACTTGATTAATCGGTGTCTGCCAGGTTTCTTCACTCTGAAGTCACCTTATTCCCTTTGTCATTAATAAATATTTTGGGGGGAGATTATTTGAGACTAAGTAGGTATCCTGTTCCTCATTAAACTTGCATCCACCAATTTTATCATCCATCGATGTTTCTTGGCTGCTTTAATTATTTCTGTGATTGTTGCCAAGGGGTGATTCTGTGGTTGTCTTATTTCTTTTACATTTATTGATTGTCATTCTACTGAAAACAAAAGCTTTTTATTCTTTGAATTTATCCAATTGTTTTTATATTATGGGTTCTAATCATGACTGTTATTATTTATTTTCATCCCTCAAATTTCCCCAGTTTTGGCCAATAAGAGCTATTTCCACATGACTTTTTGTATCCATACAACCTCATAGTTCTTTGAGAATTTTCTTAATTTCTGGTACAGCAAAGTGTTCCAGGCTTATCTTGTACTTTTCTTGTATCCAGCTCTACAATTAGCTATTTCTGGAGAGTAGTACTTTAGAAATCCAGATCTGGTTGCTACAATTGCATTATTAGCAGAATGTCACTCTCCCAGCCCACTCTGCGAACAGAGCTAGGGAAAATATGTCTATACATGTGTACACTTATCTATATTGCTGTCTGTATTTCTTTCTAGTTCTATCTATCTAAATTTCTATCTATCTATCTATCTATCTATCTATCTATCATCTAACCATGGGTTTGCACCCATACCTCCAATCCTACTCCAGTTCCACAAGGCTTTTTTTTTTTTTTTTGCGTTACGCAGGCCTCTCACCACTGTGGCCTCCCCCATTGCGGAGCGCAGGCTCCGGACGCGCAGGCCCAGTGGCCATGGCTCACGGGCCCAGCCGCTCCGCGGCATGTGGGATCTTCCCGGACGGGGGCACGAACCCGCGTCCCCCTGCATCGGCAGGCGGACTCTAAACCACTGCGCCACCAGGGAAGCCCCACAAGGCTTATTTTAATTTCTTCACTTTTCATAGTCGTAAGTCTCTTTCCCCACAGTGAGGAACATGGATTCCATTATCTTCAATACATTCACTTATTTGTTGATCAGTCAAATGTAATCAATCTCCAATTGCAGCCAGGCAGGAACCCCGCTGCCTGTCAACTTTCACTCCCTCCCCTACCGCAGATGCCCACATAGCCTGACTTGGCTCTGAAACTGTGCCCTGGCCGGCACCTCCACGCATCTGGGGTGGAAGCCCTCCTCACCCTGCCAGGCTTCAACGCCTGGCACCGAGCTGCCACCCCTGCCATTGTCCCCACAGATGCCCTCTGCTCCCTGATTTGACTCCACCCTGTGCTAAGGTGCACCAGTGCCCTGCACACACTCACCCTAATGCCTGCCTTGCTTCATCCCACCTGATGGTTTTGGACTAAATTTAAGGCAGGTAGGGAGGCAGGTAGAAAGAAGGGTAGGCAGGCTAATGCTTTATTTTTAAAATATTTAGGTTGTTTCCAATTTGGGGCTATTATAAACATCTTTCTTATTACAGATCATATATTTTTAAAAACATAAATCTGCTGTATAGTTGTTTCCTTTCTTACCTCCTGAGGCCATGAATAAAGTTGGTATTCTCAGCTTCTTTCTCTGCAAACTTCTATTTATCTATCAAAACCTTAGAAAGATACTAGACTTATAATATATTGTTTGGATGGAGGTAAGATGGAGTGAATAGCATATCCCTTAGTAAGATTTTAGTAAATAATTCTATCAGACTCTTCTATGAAACAATTTACCCTTAATTATTTTGCCTCTGCAGACTCAATAATCCAAAATGTTAACTTTTTTCTATTTCCATAATATAATACCCAAACTCAATTCAGTCAGTTCAATTTTGTTTAGTGTCAAAATAAATCAAGCTGATTATTTGATATCAAATTCACCAATATTATTTAGCATTATTTAAATGAACGCCTGGGAAGTTCATCCTTACTTAAATGCCATAGAACTGTAGAGGAAGTGGTCATATATTATTTCTAGTTTTCACTCTCTTTGTTGCTCCTCTTTTTATTTGGTAGGGAGAATTCACCTCAGGGAAACTCCCAGGAAAAAAACATTGACATCAACAAGTCATTTCCCAGTTTTTATTCATTTTTTTTCTTACTAATATAAGATATATTATGACATTATATTGGAACATAACATCTTACCAGGAATTTAATTTCTTTGGAAATTTATGAACTTAGAATATTTTTCATCTGAGGGTCCTGGTTTTATGCAAATTTCTATTCACACAGTTCCCTACCATTCCTTACATTTTGTAGGTGCCAGCTAAGTGTGTAATGTTGTTACTCTGAAATTAATGATGAGTGAGTTAAAAGGAATGACTCATTCTCACTTCAAATCCCTTTTGGATGAATCCCGTGTAAATAAATCTGCACTCACGAAAATCTGTTCCATGGACTATAGGTCTCAAGAGGCTGTCTGCAAAAAAATAAAAGGGGGTTTAAAGGAGAATTACATGATAAAATAAATGTTGAAAATGCTATTTCTAATGTTCCTTCTTTACAATTCATGAAGCACATTAGCATAAAACAGACTCCGGGAAGTACAGAAATCCTTCTTTGAAGGATTAAAATCCTTCTTAATCCAGAGTTTCCCAGATACTGACCCCATGTCAGTGTGTGTGGACATATTTATGTGCATAACACCCCACCAACAATGCAAGCAGCTGGGATGCACACACACACTTTGCCCGATGCCGACTTTTATGAGTGGTGTGATGTGGCTGACTGTTTGCAAACTGCGAACTCGTGTTAGAGGAGAATCTGTCCATTGTTGCCTGTTGCTACAGAATCACACCAGATGATCTGGTCTGAAAACAGTCTCTCACAACACAGGGAGGATTTTCAAGTGCCTAGATGAAAACTGAGAGGCAATTACTTAAAGATCAAAGGCAAACTTGTGTTTCATTTTAAAATAGGACAGAAATAGAAAAATAAAGTTGTGATAGCTCTGGGCTTCACTTGTTTCGTTCTTTTTTCAGCTGGGCACCAAAGAAGGTTACCTCACCAAACAGGGGGGGCTCGTCAAGGTAAGGAAGCACGTTGCTGCCAGCCACAAAGAAAGAGAGCACGTCATGGGGGCTCAACCCTCATTTTGACTTTTTAAAAAGCAGAACCTACTTATTTTGACCCAGTTATAGTATTTACCTGTTTCCAGAGTTCATCTTTATGGCCAATATTAGTCAAAATTCTGGAAAATGACTTGACTATTCTTTGGCAAAGCCGAATGTATGAGAATAGCCTACATTTAATACCCAAGAAAACATATAATCCTGTTGATGCAATGATTGAGGATGAATGTAGCAAGTTAACTCTAGCACATATCTTGGCCTTTTAAGATTTTTTAACAAAAAAGAAGTCAAAATTGGATGAAATGTTTACCTAACAGTAGGCCCCAAAAGACCCGTCACTGACATGAATGTAACTATATTATAAAGTCAAACAAAATTTAGGACTTTACTAGTTGGGGGGGTATCCTCTATTTATGTGATTATACCTTTAAAGTTACTCTATTCCATTTTCACATGCCAAGAAGACCTTCATGGAATGTGTCTGTTCTTTCCCATTTTAAGAGTCAGGACACTTAACCTCTCAAGGGTACTGGCCTGCTTGAATTTAACCTAAGTATTTAGTTATTTGTGACCCTACTGGACTGGATGCTCCCTAAGGAGAGGAAGTATTCATGTTCATAGCATTATGTTTAAATCCAGTTACTTCTTTTAACCGGGAACATTGCCACCCAACATCATTAGTGTTCTGTTAGTACATAAGAAAGAGGCAGTGGGTAACCGCTGTTTTTCCACCAATGTCATGGAGTTCTTAGGCAAGGTTTAGAATAGCATGTGGTTGAGCTTCCTAAACCTCAATCTGCTTATTTGTAAAACAAGAATAATAATATTGGGTTGGCCAAAAAGTTCGTTCGGGCTTTTCCATAGGCTAGTAGAAAACCCCAAACGAACTTTTCGGCCAAGCCAATACTTGGCAATGTTTGGGGATTGGCTATAATGTATATAAACCTCCAAGGATAGTGTGTAGCTCTCAGTAGGTGCTGAACAATGATATCTGTTTTTATTATGGAGTTTTATTAGGATTATTAAGTCTTATTAAGATGGAAATTTCAGCAGTTTGTTATAAATCACCTTGAATGTTTATGATAGGTTATTTCTTTTCACTTGTTTAAAAATGTTGATATCTTTGCCTTCGTTGTGAGCTTAATGCATGGAATCATTTTAATTTTTGAAACTTTAAAATTTTAAGTTTTATTTTGAAAGTTTTTCCCTCAGAAACACCACCACAAGAATATCTTATTGTATCTAATCTTTTAGGTATTTTTACAACAAAAGGAAATTATCTAGTTCAAATATTGTGGTCCTGTATTCAAAACCTACATGTTTTAATTTTTTTTTTTTCAGACCTGGAAAACGAGGTGGTTCACTTTGCACAGAAATGAACTGAAATACTTCAAAGACCAGATGGTAAGAAACATGGTCATATATTTTCCCTTTAAAAGTGAACCCTGTACCACTATGGAGAACACTACAGAGGTTCCTTAAAAAACTACAGATAGAACTACCATACGACCCAGCAATCCCACTGCTGGGCATATACCCTGAGAAAACCATAATTCAAAAAGAGTCATGTACCACAATGTTCATTGCAGCTCTATTTACAATAGCCAGGACATGGAAGCAACCTAAGTGTCCATCGACAGATGAATGGATAAAGATGTGGCACATATATACAATGGAATATTACTCAGCCATAGAAAGAAATGAAATTCAGTTATTTGTAGTGAGGTGGATGGACGTAGAGTCTGTCATACAGAGTGAAGTAAGTCAGAAAGAGAAAAACAGATACCATATGCTAACACATGCATATGGAATGTAAAAAGAAAAAAGTGGTTCTGAAGAACCTACGGGCAGGACAGGAATAAAGAGGCGGATGTAGAGAATGGACTTGAGGACACGGGGAGGGGGAAGGGTAAGCTTGGACGAAGTGAGAGAGTGGCATGGACTTATATATACACTACCAAACGTAAAATAGATAGCTAGTGGGAAGCAGCCGCATAGCACAGGTAGATCAGCTCGGTGCTTTGTGTCCACCTAGAGAGCTGGGATAGGGAGGGTGGGAGGGAGACGCAAGAGGGAGGAGAAATGGGGATAAATGTATATGTATAGCTGATTCACTTTGTTATACAGCAGAAAATAACACAACACTGTAAAGCAATTATACTCCAATAAAGATGTTAAAAAAAAAAAAAGAGCCCTGTAGATGAAATGTCTGCCTTCAAAATCCCTGAAATTTTATAAGCACCTGAAACATCCTATAAACGATTGGAGATGTGAATTCTTGATTCCTGATATGAGCAGTGTTCTTTTGCAAAGACGAGATGTGTATCCCAGACACGGCTCTCTCAGGCTGGCTAACCTCTAGCTCACTGAGGACATCATTCCCTCCGTCTAAGGCAGTGGAATTGTTCTCTTGCCACAGTATTAACTGTCTCTTTCAGCAGTGTCCCCCTTTATTAAAAATATGTCCATTTCTCATGCCGATTTCATTAAACAAATTTAAAATTATTTCATCTCTTATCTCTCCTACACAAAATTTCTGAGTAAGTGGATGTTTAAAAACATGGGAGACAAATATGACTCCCTTCCACGTGTTAAAAATCCATCTCCACCAAATTTAAATTGACAAAGAAAATCTCTTCCTAATGTCCAGTTTCATGAAAAGCCAATGCCCAGATGAGCATGTGACTTCCCTTAGGAAGGTTTTCTATAATCAGTCCCCGTAGTGGAAGGAAAGTTGACAGTCGCTCATAGTGGAGACTTGTTAGGGGAACAAGTGATGTACAGATTTGTATGTGTGTTCTTATGATGACACAGTTTGCCCTTTTATTTTATTTTTTTAAGTCACCAGAACCAATTCGGAGCCTAGATTTAACAGAATGTTCGGCTGTACAATTTGATTATTCACAGGAAAGGGTGAACTGTTTTTGGTAAGTTGTTTTATAAAGTAAATGTTTTTAAAAGTCTTTTTGCCAGACAGTTTAGCAGAAGAATAAAAAATTGTATGTCTTAATGTGTACAAATGTTCTGATCTGAGGCAAGTGGGTTTAACCGTCACACAGGGCATGTATGTCAGAAGTGCTTTCAGCCGAGTGTGACATAATACCTCATTTAAAGTGACTTAAACAAGTAGGAAAATCTCCTGGGTATAATTGTTTAGGTTGTACACTGCACAAGTATGATGCACTGCACAAGTAGGATGCCATTCACATCTTAGACAGCTTTTATTCCTTTGAGGTGTTTTATTCAATTTCAATTACAACCTTGTTGACTCCAACAATGAGTGATTTGTATAATGATGACAATTCTGGCAGATGGCACAAAAGTGTTTTGTTCTGTCACAATCAGTATATCATGACAATTTTCTAACTGGGAGAAGTAAAGTATCTTGAGAAAAGAGTGTCTTTATTTCTCACCCTGAACTAGTTGAAGGTACGTTGCAGACATCATGGCACTTTATCCCTGAATACTTAAATTTGCATCTCCTAAGAAAAAAAAATCACCTATAGAACTACAATACCATTGTCACACCTAAGAAAATTAACATTAACTACTATTAATTAATGATTGTATAGTATCAACCAATAATGGAAATCTTTTTAAAATTCACATAAAGGTACCATATGAATTAACAGGGGGTTATATTTCTCATATAACAAGCAATTGGGAGATAGGCAGCTACCTTGACAAGGTCAGGTCCAATGTCTCTGTAATTCTCTTGGTCTTTTCCTCATGCTTAACTACTTCAGGGTCCAAGAGAGCTACTCTAACTGTAGGCCTCACACTTTCATGTAAGCCATAAAGAAAGATGCTGGGATGGTATTAGCCAGGTCTGCCCTTTGTATCAGGAAAGCAGACATTTTCCCAGAAACTCTTCTATCGGATTGTTCCTCATCTCATTGGCCAAGACTGAGTCCCATGGCCATCACTAGCAGCAGAGGAAGCTAGAAAACAGTATAGTACGATCATAAGTGGCTCCGACTAATTATAATTTATCACGTGGGGTTCTGTTAGCAAGAAGAGAGGAAAAATTATCTGTATTAACAGGCAATTAATCATGTCTCTCTCAGGGAGAACCAAACAATGACAATTCCAGCAACTGGTTCTGTACACAATGTTACACCTTCCCCCCAGCTCCCCCTCTCTCTACTCACTGCCCAACCGGACCTCACATCAGGGTTTACCTTTTATACACAGGGACTTACCTCTTGTCTATTCAACATTAATTACTGGTATAACCAGATGTGCTGCTTTGGTTTTAGGATATAGAAACCCTTCTGATTTCACTTTAAGGCTTTTTTTTAAATTAATTTTTTATTTTTGGCTGCATTGGGTCTTTGTTGCTGCGCGCGGGCTGTCCTCTAGTTGCGTCGAGCAGAGCCTGCTCTTCGTTGCGGTGCGCGGGCTTCTCACTGCGGTGGCTTCTCTTGCGGGGCACAGGCTCTAGGTGCTCGGGCTTCAGTAGCTGTGGCACGTAGGCTCAGTAGTTGTGGCTCGCAGGCTCAGTAGTTATGGCTCACGGGCTCTAGAGTGCAGGCTCAGTAGTTGTGATGCATGGGCTTAGTTGCTCCGCGGCATGTGGGATCTTCCCCTACCAAGGATCAAACCGGTGTCCCCTGCATTGGCAGGCGGATTCTTAACCACTGCGCCACCAGGGAAGTCCAAGGCTTTTTTTTTTTCCTTTTTCACAAAAAGGACAAAAAGATTTTTAGTGTTTGGCATCTCAACTGTAAGGACAGGAGGTGTGGGTGAGATATAAGTCTGACGATTTTGACTCTATAGCCAAAGAGACAAAGAAGGAGTTAACTCTATTCCTAGAACAGTCTTTCATGCCAGTAGGCAAGTTTGTCTTCCCTTCAGCAAAGATTAACTCATGGCCAGAAGTGGGCAAAATAAATAGTTGAAGAGATTTATTGTCTCTTTTTCCTGCCCTGAAAAGTTAAAACTGTCTTCATCCACAGAGGGCAGTGTCATCCTCGCTGAAGTCAGCTAACACAAATGAGCTCCTTCAATAAACTCTTATCTGTCTTGCTTGTTCTTTGAATCATAGCACAAGTTCTGAGTCATTTAACAGATCAGCTGAATAAACACATATGTGTATTCAGTCTAAGACATGAACAATAAAGTGATCTGGGGGTGACCTGGACCTTTTTTTTCCTTTGGGCTCTCATTAGAAAATACAAATCTGGCCTGTAATACTAATATGAATCTGCAGCCTCAACATTTCTGCGTTTGCTGGCAGGACTAGCTCCATATATACCAACTCCTTAAGTTCTCACCCAGGTTCTTTGTCAATTCTTTTTCCCCTTGGAATACTCTAATTAGTGCTCAACTAATAGATGTTCAACCAACAATCTGGAGTGTCTTACATTCTTTCTTTTGTCTTATCAGCTTAGTATTTCCATTCAGGACATTTTATCTCTGTGCAAAGACAGGAGTAGAAGCTGACGAGTGGATCAAGATATTACGCTGGAAGTTGGTGAGTTATTCATGTCTCTGGATACCTACCTAGCACTCAGAAATCACATGTTGATGATTTCAAACGTATTTCTATTCAAAGAGTCAGACAACCCCCGAGAACGGACGGGAGGTCTACTTGCAGACTTAGGGAAGAGTCTGTTCATTCTTCTGGGATGTGGAAGGGATGGAGAAAGGAGTAAAAGAAAAAGAACGAAAATGCACTGGGGTCTCAGCCCCAGAGCCTAGCCTCGCACCCTGGTGTCTATCAGGCTTCCTTTAAGTGTGTGGGCTGGTCCAAGTTTGCCTGGAGGAGGCCATGTGGGACCAGAGGCCAGACAGAGGAAAGCAGACATATTTCTATAATAGAAAATCCTTTTATTTTGTCAGAGAAGGAGGCTTGCCAGAGAGACTTAGCTTAATGTCCAGTGTAAGCGTTACTTTGTGCCAGTCAAGGACCAAAGGAGTGTTAATTTATCTGCTTTCTATGTACCTCCCAGGAGGAAGACAAAGGGCTTATAAGAATTTTCTAGTCTCATGCATTTTTTGTGTGTTCGCAAGTTAGTGAGTTGTTAGCCAAGAACTTGTCCTTAAAGCTTTCTCAAATTTCCTATAAATACCATCTTGAAACCCTTCATGTTTTCAACTACAGACAATTATTCCTAATTGTTTAAATGAAATTAGCTGATATATACAATCTTATTGAATATTCCTTTCCAAATACTGGGATTTTTGCTTTTGGTTATCTTTTCAGTTTGAGATCCAAAGCAATATACTACTCATTCTGAGACAGTTCCAATGTATTTGATATTCAATGGGGAAATACTCTGCCATATGAAGCTTTTGCTCAAATACAAATCATTTTTTATTTCTTCTATTTTGTAACTATGCAAGTGACACAATCATTATAGAAAATTTAAAGTAAAAATATATCAAATGCACATCCTTTCAGACTTCTCCCTCTGCAAATAAATATTAGAAACAAAATTTCATCATTCTGCAGTGTTCTTTACTTGCTAACTCCACTTAACAATATATCATGAACATCTTTCCAAATCAATAAAGTTAGATCTATATCTTCATTTTGATTCGTTGAATAGTATTGCATTTTATGGATTACTAAAAGTATTAGGCCAGTTCCCAATTTGTGCATGTTTTAGCAACCACTTTACAGTATAGTCTCCTGAGAAAAATACAGAAAACCAGAATAAAACTTGGGGAGGAGGGGACATGATAATTAATTTGTAGTTGCACAGTTTTCTTACTAGTCAGCATTTCTTATTTAATGTTTGTTAAAAGCCAAAGTTTGTTATCTTAAAGTTGCTCAATAATAAATACACATGGGTGTGCTTTCTTGCAGTCTCAAATAAGAAAACAGCTTGATCAAGGGGAAGGCACAATCCGATCTCGGTCATTCATCTTTAAATAGACAGACCTTCCTCGATGAGGGATGCCCTGACCCAGGAGCAGGGTGGAATGTTCCTGATGTTGTGATCCACAGCAGGTTTCAGATGAAAGCTAAGGATTTTTCTGTAGAAACAAATCAAAAGCAGATGCGGATTTGGACCTCTCAGAAGACACCACATTCGCTGACTCACAGAAGACTGCTGCCCTTCAAGATCCTGCCATGTCCCTGAGAATACCGAAGGCTCCTTGTTCTGATGGAGACGGATGAACCACTGCGACCAGGTGTGCTCGATCTTAGAACACGTGATGGGAGTTGGTTTTTGTTTTCCCTCATTGTTGTCCCCAGGCTGGTTGACATTAGTTACCCAAAGTCCCACTCTGCACCAGGGTCAACTCGTCTGACTTCCAAGTTGTGCTATTATCCAACAGCTATATATGTAGCCCGAGGTTTAGACGGCTTTTCAGAAAGTGTATTGGGATAGCAAATGTCCAAGACTGGGGCAGAGGAGCAGTGTTGTTTTTACTTTTTTTCCCCTTTATACAAAAAACAAAACAATTTCCAAAACTAAAATGGAAAATGTTTGTAGTATTTATTTTCTCTTTGTAAAAGGCTCAGATATCTACCGGGTCCTTTCTTCCCCTCTAATGATAAACCTGTGAGAACTAAATCTCCTATGGGCTATTGGGTAAGATGATAAGGATAATGGAAGGTACAATCTTAAAAAAGCATCTTTTAGTCATTTTGGGGGAAATGCTTTAAAGAGTGAGAAAACATAAATTGAGGAAGAGTGATAAAGTAGTAACTTGTAGTTTAATAATAATTATCACGATAATTATTATTATAACAATAATAGAGCACTTGTAAGCACTAAGTTATCTTCATCCAACACTTCTCAAACAGACTGAAAGAAACTTTCAAAGTAGAGTGTGTTATAACAATCCCTTCCCCAGAGTGAGAGGGAGGTATTTGCCCAAGAGAAGAAAGATGTACCCTGCACTGCACGGAGCACCCTACACCTTATTCAAGAGGAACTTCTTTTGTCTATTGAGGGAGTAACACTAAATCCACATGCAAAGGGTAATGCTGTGTTTGTTACATAGCATTTTCAAGCCAGAACAAGGGGATTGAAATAGGGGGATGAGATACTGGCATCCAGAGCTCCTAAATAGATTTTAACTCCTTCTATTATCTTTATTAATACTGCTTTTTTAGACTGAAGTTTGAAGGGAGACAAAAGTGGAGGAAGAGCCCAAAAATAAGGTTGTGGAGCAAAGCTATGATATGACGCTGCTCTTGCAGTCCAAAGGGCTACCTTGTTGAATACGTTTCTTCTGTTATTTAAACATCTAGGACTCAGAAATTACATTAAATTTTTGTATGTTTCAACAAGGTTTTTAATGTATTTTGTAATGTTTGTATCATACGGAATATAGCAAATGTCAAGTTAAAATGTATTGTGTTGGGCTTCCCTGGTGGCGCAGTGGTTGAGAGTCCGCCTGCCGATGCAGGGGACACGGGTTCGTGCCCCAGTCCGGGAAGATCCCACATGCCATGGAGCGGCTGGGTCCGTGAGCCATGGCCGCTGGGCCTGCGCATCCGGAGCCTGTGCTCCGCAGTGGGAGAGGCCACAGCAGTGAGAGCCCCGCGTACCGCAAAAAAAAAAAAAAAAAAAAGTATTGTGTCAAGTTTGCAAAGTAAGGAGTTAGACATAAATCTTCACTGAGACGTACAGTTTTGTTTTGTTTTCTTAGATCCAAGGGTGTTGTGTAGGTAACATTGTTTTCATTTTTTGTAAAATATGTCATGTTTATTTACATTCTTTGGTTATGTTTATTAAAAACAGCATGATTTTGCTGTGCCTGTAATATTTTGCTACTGAAGTGTTTTTAATAACTGTAATTTAAAAGAAATATAACCAATTAATATCATAAATAGCAATGAAGAGTCCACTTTGGTTAGACTATGAGCTACAAAGGATTGAAAGATTCAGAGTTGAAGAAATAGTCCCCGTCCTCAAGGAGTTTTCAGTTGAATATGGAAAAGATAAGAAATACATCCATGACGACGTACAGAAGTAAATACGATAAATACTTCAAGTGAGGCACACAAAGCTATATGATGGAGTGGGCTTCAGCTGGGATAAAGCCATTGTTTGGAGGGTTTTGACATGAAAAGGGCGATCTAACATACACCATGCAATTAGTACTACCCCAGATGCTTTACCTGCTCTCTTTACCTGTCTCAGCCCTGAAAAGTGATCATGATTTCACCCCGAGGGATCTCAGGGAAGGGCCCTAGGATGAGGGAGGATGATTCGTGCCAAATCGGAGTGGGGCTGTTTGGGAGAATAGCTGTCTGTGTCAAGCTCTGTCGCTAACAGTATGTGCTCATCATAAAGTACCTCAAGACACAGCCGAAGGATTAGCAGTTATTCTCAGAAACCCCCCAACCCTGGGAAAATCTTGCCCCGCAGAAGCACTGCTGCCTCTGGACCAGGAGAGCCCCGCTCAACGGTAAGATGGCTGTTACTGCCTCGGAGGGAAACCCGTCCCTATTCCTGGGCCACTGGACAGGAGGACACTCAGCAGGCCACAGGCCTCTCTCTCCAGCCCAGGGCACTCGGGAGACTGGGCTCTTTGGTCCTTCCCTCTCACTCACACTCGGGGTGCAGGTCAGGGAGTTACACTGAGTCCCTGTTTCAGGCAGAGAGCAAGAGAATTATTACAGGATGAATATAAACTCTACTTCCCTCCTCTCTACTGCTACTTCAGGTCAACTGCAGCAAACTTGTAGTTTTGCCAAAGTCTTCCCAGCCACATTGAGCCTACACTCTGCTCACCACGATTCAGGCTGTCTGGGCATGACGTCGAGCAGAGCTTCTTAAATTATCTATGGAAAAGGGCCAGATTAATTTTCTTTTAAAATTTATTTTCTATCACAGACTGGGAATTTGTAAAATCCAATACGTTATTAGAACACTGAAGTAAAAATACAACTATCACAATCCCAGTTTTTAAATCAAATTCAATAGACGTAGTATGTCTGCTGTTTTTTAAACCCTTAACCCTCAACTTCTGTAACTTATTTTGTACTAACAAACAGAACAGTCCAGTCTGTGGACATTTCAAGTAGGTCTGGCTAGTGGACAGCCACGTAAAATAAAGCAAGAGCCTTCTTGAGAAAGAATTCATCTTGATGCTGCTATGAAGGTATTTCATAGATGTGCTTAATAACATCTACATTCCCCTGAATTTATATAAAAGAGGTTATGCTCCATAACATGGGTGGGGCTCATTCAAGCAGTTGAAAGGCCTCAAGAGCAAAACTGGGGTTTCCATGGGGAAGAAATTCTCCCTGTAGACTGCAGCCTCAGCTCCTGCCCGAGATTTTCCAGGCTTCTGGCCTGCCCTGCAGATTTTGGGGCTTGCCAATTTCCAAAATCAGGTAACCAGTCCCTTGAATTAAGTCTAATTCATGTATATATCCTACTGGTTGTTTTTTGGTGAACCCCAAGTGATACAACTTTCTTTCCCAAATACCTCATCACCATTTTATTATAAATTTTGTTGTTTGCTGAAATATTTTATTTAGTTAATTTTATCACTTTTGGATAGTTAACAATTCAATAAGTAAAGTTTACAGTGAAAAGGGTCGCTCCTGGGAACCCTGTCCCCCAATTACCTAGTTCCATTCCACCCACGTTACCACATTCTGTGCATCTTCAGAGATACCTATCATATACAAGCAAATATGAATATACATCTATATTTTTTCTTCCTATACATAAGTTGTAACATAGCACACAGTTTCACACCATGCTTTTTCTTCTGAACATTATGTTTGGGAGATCATTCCATCTCAGTACCCAAAGTCTTCTTCGTTCTTTTTTCCATTGGGCAAATGTAGAAATTTCTTTAACCAACCCTCTATGATTAGGGTGAACATATAATCTATCTAAAGTGGGACCCTTCAGAGTTGAAAGGAGCACTAATAATTACACCGAGAACAGCAGGTATAAAATGGCATTGTTACAAAAAAAAAAACAGGTCACCTCATCTATGATGGATACTTGTTTCCAATCCTTTAATGTTATTAAATTGCAATGACTATAAGTATATACTTTTCACACATCCATATGCATCGGTAACATGAATATCTAAAAGTGGAATTGTGGGCTTTTGTGTCAATTTGACTCAACATGGGGTGCCCAAATTAAATATTTTGTCTCTGTGGGTTCTCTTTCTCTGGAGAATCCTAATACATTGGGTAAAAGGTTATGTGCGCTTGAGTTTGGTAGAGATTGCCAAGTTGTCCTATTTAGAAGGATATAACAATTCACACTTCCATCAGTAGGGCATAAAGAATGTCTGTGCTAATTTTTTTTTTTTTTTTGCAGTACGCGGGCTTCTCACTGTTGTGGCCTCTCCCGTTGTGGAGCACAGGCTCCGGACGCACAGGCTCAGCAGCCATGGCTCACAGGCCCAGCCGCTCCGCGGCATGTGGGATCTTCCCGGACCGGGGCGCGAACCAGTGTCCCCTGCATCAGCAGGCGGACTCTCAACCACTGCGCCACCAGGGAAGCCCTGTGCTGATTTTTTAATAAACCTTTCCCAATTGACTTATGATGTCATCTTCACAATGTTTTAACTCCTCATATGTATGTACTAAAGTCTGTTTCTGGGTTGTTCTACTGATCTGTCTAGTTGTGCACCTGATGTAGTTTTACACTATCCTTTAAAAATAATCTATTTTTATATTACCTTTTCAAAAATTCCTTAGAAGTTTCAACTTATTTTTCTGGATGAACTAAAGAATAATTTAACTATTATACCCCTTAAAATAGAAATTTTAATAGTAGCAGTGTTCACCATGCAAAGGTTAAATATCTCCATTTATTAGTTCTCTTTCCTGTGGTGGGTATGAATGTATGTAGGTATACATATAAAATTACCAGTAATTACAATTTTGGTCACCTCATTTATAAAAGACTTTCTTGCTTCATGCATCACTGCATTGGCAAAAACTTCCTGGACACTGTTAAATAATAATCTGGATAATGGGAATTCTAGATTTTAATGGATGTGTCTAATGCTTCATTAGGTTATAACAATTAACTATTTATAGCATGCTGCAGGTAAAACATATCTCCTGCCTCTATTTCTTTGTAAAGGCTGTTGTTCTTGCCCAATTTAAATGCCCCATTCTGTGTTTTCTATAGCATCCTGTGCACAGCTTCATCACAGCACTTCCTATACCTGTTCCGTTTACTAAGCTGTACATTCTTTAAAGATAGATACCACAGGGCTTCCCTGGTGGCGCAGTGGTTGAGAGTCTGCCTGCCGATGCAGGGGACATGGGTTCGTGCCCCGGTCCGGGAAGATCCCACATGCCGCGGAGCGGCTGGGCCCGTGAGCCATGGCCGCTGAGCCTGCGCGTCCGGAGCCTGTGCTCCTCAATGGGAGAGGCCACAACAGTGAGAGGCCCGCGTACCGCAGAAAGAAAAAAAACAAAAAAAACAAAAAAAACAAAAAAACAAAAAAACAAAAAAACAAAAAAAAAAGATAGATACCACAATTTAGTCTCATATTTGTAGAGGATGGGAGAAGAGAGGGAAGGAGGGAGGAAGAAAGGAAGGCAAGAAGGAGGAGGCAGGCACAGTGCCCGGCTGATCTTACTGTACAACTTGAGAGACTGCATTCGTACACGTCATGTAAAATGCACTCCTGGAGCAGAGAAATATGATGTACACTGTGCTCCTTAGAATTCTGCAATGTGGTAGCGCTAGTGAATGGCACACAGTAGGTGCTCAATGCCAGGTACCAGTGACAAACTCTGATTGTCAAAGATCCTAGGAGGAAATTAACAACCTTGAATGGACTGCATTCCTGAAAATGAAAAGCACATGCTAGAACTGTGATACCAATTTCAGAGATTAAATTAGGCTCATGGATGAGGTTTATTTTCCAACTCACAGTTTATGTTAGGTAAAACGGTCTCCAAACCAGATGTGAAACAGTCACTTATTCGTGTGGCTGAAAGAGTGAATTAAGTTAATTATAGTCTTTAAACGTTTGAAAATAGTCTGGGGGAAAAAAACCTACATAGTGCTCAAACTGTACTTCTAAAAATACTATTTTATTTATACTCATGTATGAAAAAAAAGGGCTATACTACCATGTTTACATACATACCAATATTGGAAACAATTCAATAATGAATCACATCTAAATTTTATAAAGAATACACAAACATTAAAAAACACTGATTGGTTACAGAAAGCAGAGTGGAAGAAAAAAACATTAGCTATCATTTTCATTTCCATTAAAGAGCAGCACCCTCTGAGAAGAATCAAATCAGTTAGTAATACTCACCTATACTGCAAAATAATATATACAAAGGAAAGTTAGTGATTGTACTGATTCTATTACTTTTACTAAGCCATTTTATCTTCCTCTCAATGCAAATAAAATAATATGAAGAAAAATATGTCCTCACCATTCACAATAAAAAGAGTCTGCTTCATTCTGCAGGCCTGGCATATTGTACAATAGGGAGCACTTCATGGCTCAAGTGGATCAAAGTATCATTTTGATTCTGAGCCACCGAATAGAATCTCATGCATATTTGGTGACTGGACTAACTCCATAGGAGCTGTGATAGATTGAACCATTTCTGTGGAATCCCCAGATCTCACAAATAAGAAAAGGCCCTACACAAGAAAAGATAAGAATCAATCTGTCCGTAAATTCTATCTATAGGCTCTTTCTCTAGTGTAAGGTGGAAAAAGGGGCCCTTTCTTGAGTACATGGATACAAGTGTTGTTGTGGTCTAAAGATTGCTGGATTGATACTGTCTGATATAATGAAGATAAGGTATACACAGAAACCACTGCCAGATTAAGAAACTTCCACAACTTGTCTCAATTCTTCAAATAATGGAGCAAGTTCCTTTTCTAGGCTGACAATTAGTCCTAAAACAAAGGGATTAAGAAAATTTGAACATTAGAAAAATGTTTATCAAAATGTATAATACTAAAAAAGTAAGTGAGACATAGTTCATTCTCCATTACTAAAACATACTTAAAACAAAATATTGTAATTCTAAATAATCAAAAACCCATATTCATTATGAAGTTTATTTTTATCATCTATTAACATAAATAAATGAAAATATTTATATGTATTAGAAGATGTAAAATGAATTACATATGTGCTATAATTTTGTTAGTTTTGAAAGGAAAACTTTAATTTATACCTTATTATTTCAAAATCTGCACTGATTCAGGAATAATACACATGATTTTTACTAAAAAAAGGTATACTTTTTTCCTGAGCCAATTTTAATGAACTTTATCAAGATAGGTAGATAGCAAAGGAATAATCAAATATTTATTATATAAATTCAATAAAGCTAAGATATAAATGGGTATTTCAAATGAAAACAATAATTTTAAAGATGCTTGGTAGGAGTATAAAACATACACTGAAAGAAACAAACTAGTCTAGAAATTAGCTTCTCCTTAGTTTACCAGAGTAGAAGGCTATATATATCTTAAATACTGCTTGTTTTATGCTCAAATAAAGATCTTCCTCTGTCTCACAGAGCATTAAAAGCATCTTGGATTCTCAAGGAAATGTTCTAAGTATCAATACTAAAATACAGTTCTGCACATTATCATAATTTATAACAACTGATGATTTTATCACATGACTGATTTATCAGAACTGAGGTTTAATATACTTAAAATATTGACACCACTCCCATCCTATACAATTTATAAAGTGTTTTCACATTATGATATTTTATAGCTTCAAAACATTTAGAAATGGAAGAGACCCAATAGATTATCAAATCTAAACCCCTCATTTTAAAGATGAGGAATCTAAATACAGGCTTCAGTGACATAGCTGGAAACAAAGCAGGCTCAAAGAGCTTGGAAAGAGAAAAAACAGAAAAGGAATGCATAACAGTTCTAACAGTGGTGAAAGCTGAAGGAGACAGACCTTAAAAAAAATTCCACTTTAACCAAAAGAGGAAAAAAATTACAATTCAACTGAATACTGTCATTATTTTACATGAAAATAGACAGTGAAGGCTACTGGATACAATGAGATCTTACTATCCTCTTTAGAAAGTACAGCTTCCCAGTGTTCGTCCTCAAATTCTTCCACCCTAAAGAAGAATGAGTATATTCATCCTAGTCACACTCTTTAAATTCTCAATCACATTCATCTTGCCCACTATTGTTCAACATTTTATAGATTGGTCTATATGGAACTGAACTCATCCTTGATCGTTTTTACGTGTTCTGTTTGGTTATCTTCTCTACTCTTCTTTGTTTTCTTAAACTGTTGTAACGCGAGCAAGATATAGCATTCAAGAGGTGAAGATAACATTTAGTTTTCCTTTCTATCTTAAACGATCACTTACCTATATATACACTGTCTCATTTGAACTAAAAAATAAGCGCACAAGATCGAGAAAGCAGACATTAGCTCCATTACACAGATATGAAAAACACAGTTCAGAGAAGTTACACTTCCAGAGATCAAGGAACAGATGGTAGACTGGGCCATGAATTTAGGTTTTCTTACTCTAAATCTGCTATTCCTATCATATTAGACTGCTCAGATATGGTATTATAAAGAATTAAAAGCCGTATTAAAACACACCTGTATTAGCATTGCTGCTGGCTATGAAACTCACCACCAAAGGTAAACGATTGAATTGAACCACCTAAAAAGAGAACAAGATCTAAATAATATGTTACATAGTGAAAAGGTAGTGTAATTCAGATGAAATATCTTAATCTTCCAAAAAACTTTAAATGGTCAATGTGTAAGATACTAGCCTAACATCATGGTATTACATCATGAAAACATGCAACAGTGAAAATAAGTATTTCCATAAAACAGGCTTACTGATTATCTCCTAGAGACATTAATACCACTTAGCCTGGAAAGTTTTAAGGTGGGGCTGTGTCTTCATCTTTTTTTATCTTCTAAAGCCCTGCAGAGTGTCAATTACATAATAGGGTCTCAATAAATATTTGATAAGCAAATAGGTCAAAGCAGTATTTCTCAGTCATTCAAGTGGTTATAACTTAATGATCTTCTGCCTCCTCTGAACCACTATAATTTAAATTAATTTAAATTTAAATTAACTTTGAATCAACTATCTTTTTAAAAAATTTAGCTTCAACCTAACCCTTATTGGCTAAATTAAAGGTCAGATGGGCTGGTTATCTCTTGCCTAAAAGACATTAAAATATATAACTTTTAAAATAAAAAATGTCACTTATGTACCATCAGTAGTACGTGACATACTCTGGGAAACATTGTTCTAAAGTAGAAGTGATTAATTTATTCTAAAGAAGAAAATCCAGCTGGAGGTCAAGAGATATGTAGCAACTAATTTCTTTCCCACAAATAATAACCTCACTTATTTTATATATTTCAAACCAAATGAAGGAATTAGTAGTGATAACAAATTTAAATAACTTATCATTTGACTTTCAAGGAAAATTCTGCATCTGTCACCACCACAATTAAAAAAGTGTGGGGCTTCCCTGGTGGTGCAGTGGTTGAGAGTCCGCCTGCTGATGCAGGGGACACGGGTTCGGGCCCTGGTCTGGGAAGATCCCACATGCCGCGGAGCAACTGGGCCCGTGGGCCACAACTACTGAGCCTGCGCGTCTGGAGCTTGTGCTCCGCAAGGGGAGAGGTCTCAACAGTGAGAGGCCCGCGCACCGCCATGAAGAGTGGCCCCTGCTCGCCGCAACTAGAGAAAGCCCACGCGCAGAAACGAGGACCCAACACAGCCAAAAATAAATAAATAATTAATTAATTAAAAAAAAAAAAAAAGGTGTGTCATTTGAGAAATCACAGTTGTTAAATAAGCTAAGGGCACCATCTACTGGAGGTAATAGTGACCTGACTTACCCTTTTTAGGATAACATATACTTTACTACTAAATCTTCTAATCTAATTTTCTATATTAATTAATTCCTGAAATGTGAAAAAAATTACTACAGTTTAACATAACCAATTTGAAGGTTAAGATTTTATAATTCCATCCCCTTCGAAACTAAAATTTAGAATTATAAAACAAACTACTTTATACAGAAGACATAATAATAGTTGAAATCATCAGCAAACCATTTGATAATTATGAACTTACCTGGTAGGTGTTATAGTAACAGATGATACTCTTATTTTTTGAAAGTCCAAGCTTGCTCCCTTGGTCTGTTGCAAGGGCAAAAGTAGACAAGAAACCAGGTCTCAAAGCATGCTCTGGAGCATTATCATTGGCCACTGGAAATATAAATGATTTAAGTAAAAATTATGCAGGAAATATGGTAGGGAAAAGATCTAGAGCACTTTTTTTTAACATAAACCTGTAAAAAATGGAGCACAATGGTTATGCTTCACAATACAGAAAATCATATTACTAACTGGGTCTCATCAATTTAGGTGGGAAAAACCACTCAGCCAGAAGTTAAGTGATCATATCTAAGGGAAGAAATGCTGGTTCTCACAATTTTTTAAAATTTTCAAATGAATACTAATTGTTTCCATTTTCTTAATATCTAACTTAAAACACAGATTATGATTATCAGTACAATTAATAAATTGAATGTTTTGGTTAACTGAGAGCAAAGCTAGAATAGTAAAAAAAAAAGCTTCAAAAACCTTTGCTCTTATAAAACCCACAGAAGTATCTTTTGTAGATGATAATAATTCTACAACTGGCCATGTGTTTTAAGTTTCTTTCACTCATTAAAAGGTCTAAGTGGAGTTAGTTGTACCAGTAAGTGCTGAGCTTAAGGGCTTTTAACACAGCGATCCTCAGAAAGAACATGAGAACTGGAAAATCTCTGAGATTACTTTCTTCAAAGCCCTCATTACAGAACTGAGAAAAGGTAAGTGACTTGCCCCTGGCTACCTATGTTCTATGCTGGGTTAGAAAGCACACTGGATCACACATCAGGAGATGATGGGTTCTTTGCCTATCTTGTCACTGACGCATGTGCAACTTTGGACTGACAATGTATTCTTTGTGCTTGACCATTTTCATTTATAAAATGAAAGAACTAAATTAGCTAATTTCTAAACTTTCTTTCAATTCTAAAGTCTGAAATTATCTGACATATATGATAACCCCAGGTGGAAAATAAATTGTAAACAAAATATGCAGAACATTATTTACTCTTTCTGTGACATATATACTTTAAAAATAAGGTAAAACTCAGGCAAAAAGAAATCCTTTTCTTTCTTTTTTTTTTTTTCCTTAGGTTAACCAGTTCTTCTTTAGGCAAAAATTATTGTTAGATTCTGGTAAACTAAAGTAATTGTGCAGTTAAAAGTTTTTCAAAATCTTACTTCCAGTAAGGAAGCAGAACAAGAAAGAGTAAACAAAACAATAAATTTATGTTAATTCAAATGTATGGATGTTTATCCTAAAACTACTAGCAATACTGATAAAAAACATATATTGGGGGAGTCTGTGTGTATAATATATCTAGCTGCATATATGCCCACTCTCATCACTTAGATTTACTAATCGTTTACATAAAATGTCTTTAATGGGAAACTGGGTTTGTGATGAATCCATGCTTAAACTCTGGACGATATTGTGATATATTTGATATATAATAAGTTACTTAAGATTCCAACCCAGCCTTCAACACACAAAAGCAAACATTTCCTCCCACACTAAGACCATCTCCTGAATGTATTGAAATGGGTTATTTTATGCTTGCCTTCTATATTACTCAGATATAAATACATTTTTATTCAAAAGCAAACAGGACACTGGCATGTAATTGCTCCATTTTACCTTTAATGACAGGCACTCCATCTCTATCTGACACAACAATAGCATGGAGCCCCTCAACACTAGAAAGAAAACAAAAAGTTAAAATATTATAAAACATTTTCTCAAAATATGTACCTTCAAAGTCATAATGGTAATTTTCATGTATTATTTCTGAAAAACCATGGGAACTCAATTATTGATATAAGCTCCTATAACATGTTTGCCAAAACTCTTCCACCATAACAAGCAAAAAGAGACACAGTTGCCTTCACACAACTTATAATCTAAAAGGAGAGCAGCTATCATTCAGATCACCTCATGCAAATATAAAACTACAACTTGGGAAGTGCCATTAAGAGATATATGGGGATTCGTGAGCCTATAAAAGGGGGGTTGATTCAGACAGGTGGGTCAGGGAAGGCTTCCTTGAGGAAGTGGTATCTCAGCTGAGATGCTATGGTACTAAGAAAAGAGGGGCAGAAAGATCATTGTAAGCTGAGGGAACAGGACAGAAAGAATGGAGGTCATACAGCAATCCTTTCAGCCACGCCTACACAAAAAGTAAGCAGAATGGTTAAGTCTACAGCTGTGAAGTTAGAAAGACCTGGTTTCCAGTTCAGAGTCTGGTGCTTACTGTTTAAGCTACCTTGCGTCAGTTACAAAACCTCTATCTAAGTCTCAGTTAATCTGAAAATGGGGATAAGTGTACTTATTTGGCTACTGTGAAATTTAAAAAATAATGCATGTAAAGCAGAGGGTGGTTGGTACATAATTAACATTCAAAAATATTAATTAACATCAATGTTGTCACCTGTGCACACTGAGAATGACATAATTTATCCATGCAGTTTAAATACTAAATTATTAGTGAGAATCCCTAGAGCACAAAAATGTTAAAAATTATAATGGGGAAACATCCTCAAACTTTCATCATTTACAAAGGACCTATAGCCCCTTAAGTATAACACAAAGCCTACAGTCCTGTAACTACAGGCACACCTCATTTTACTGGGCTGCACTTTACTGAGCTTTGATAACCCTGCACCGAGCAGGTCTATGGGCACCATTTTCCCAACAGTATGTGCTCACTTTGTGCTTCTGTGTCACATTTTGATAATTCTCACAGTATTTCAAACTTTTTCATTATTACCATATTTGCTATGGTTATCTGTGATAAATGATCTTTGATGTTACTATTGTAATTATTTTGGGGTGCCACAAACCATGTCCATACAAGATGGTGAACTTATCTGATGAATGTTGTGTATTGTGACTGCTCCACTGACTGGCGGCTTCCCCACCTCTCTCCCTATTCCCTGTAACATAACAATATCGAAATTAGGCCAGTTAGTAACCCTACAATAGCCTCTAAGTGCTATAGTGAAAGGAAGAGTCACACATCTCTCATTTAAGTCAAAATCTAGAAATTTGATAATTAAAACTGCTTTGGACAGTTCCAGCTTGGATGGTCATTTTTATGGCCCTGCCCTACTGTGCAAAGCTGAGGCTACTGGTACTGCTGATCATTAGGTTGAGAACAGAATCGGCAGCTTGTCTTTACAGTTGCCAGTACTAGGAGGGAGACAGTAAAAATGAATCTAAGTATCATATTAACATAAAGTCAATGGTAACAAATAACACTTCAGTAGTGATTTCCTTCTGAGTAGAGAAGAATATAGATAAATCAAAACTAGAAGATAATACTAATTTCAACTGCTCTGTAATCAGAGTAAAGGCACAAGCCTAGGCAAACCACACAAACCAATTTAGGCAAAAATCCAAACAAGTGTTTTTTTTCTTCTTTCCCCACCTATGTAAATTGACATCTAAAACCTTTTTAACATCAAACAGATTCGGAGAATAAGAAATTTAAAAAAAAAAAAGGATCTCACTACATATTCTGCTATACTAATTCAAAGGTTATTCAATTCTTCTGGAATGTGAGAATGGATGTCTCAATATATTCCTCTCTTTCAAGCCCTTAACTCTAAGGTATCATTTTACATTAAACTAAATGTGAATTTTAATTCAACTAAAGTGACAAAGTCCTTTGAATCAGTAAAATACCTAAAAGGAAGTCACTGTCCTCAACACAAGAGCCTAATTTACAAAATGGTACATCAAATGGACTGTGGGCAGGTAGAAGAAAGCCTTGTGATTTTTCCAAGTATGAGCTGCTAAGTCTAGCATTTTCCGGTTATGTAGACTCAGCAATTAGGTCTTACATGCAATGTGAAAAATAAAGGCAAATTCTCAGGTTTTTTCCCCTTGAAATTACTCCAACTACGTCAAAGTATAATCCAGTAAATCGCTATGAAAGAACTCTAAAGTGGCAAGAAATCTGGGTTCTAGCCCTCTGGCATTCACTAGCTGTTTAACCTCAGACAAGTCATGTAACTTCTCTAAGGGTTCATGTTGTTTATCTGCAAACTCAAAGCACATCACTTGTGCTACATAAGATTATGTTAGGTGTTTGAAAGTGCTGAATAATAGCATAATACACATATGTTAGTCTAAGATAAACAGAAACAAAATACTACATAAAATTAACATATGTTAAGCAGAATTTATTTACTAACAAATTAGTAATTTTTTACCTTGGTAATTTTTTGTACAGGAATCGTTTTAGGTCCTGAAAGAGAATATAAAAAATCGTATTATAATAATAATGCCTTGTACTGGTTCTCTAGACACCGCCCTATCCACAACTCAGGTAACTTAAGTATTCATTCATAACCATTCTTGCTTGTGTTCTTTCTCTTTCTGATTTTGATGCTTTAACTAGCTGTGTGATTTCCAACAAGTTAACTAACCTTTTTCTCTAAGCCTCAGTTTCATTATTTGTTGAGTAGGGATAATTATAGAACCTACATCATAAGATTGTTATTGAACTTTATTGATACGATGCATGTAAAGTGATTAGCATATCCAGAAGTGGAAACACAAATACATATTAGCAGTAATATTAGATCACACTTTTCATACTATTGTACATCTTCTTGTTGCTAACTTTGTGTTCACTTGAGAATATATTATGAACATCTTTCCATATCCACAGACTTTCTAACATCACTTGAACAGTCTTGGGTAAGTTGACAAGCTTCTCTGAAACTCAGTTTCCTCGCATGGCTAAAGACAAACCACAATGTGTGTCAAGTGTTTAGCATGGAACACAATTAACGACTAAAGAAACAGAAGACTACATTGTCTCATTACACTCTCTCATCTGGGGAGTTTCATTGACAATCCCGGCATCAATCATGAGCTCTACATAGGTAAATCAGACCGTTTTGGCCCTTTAATCCCTACTATTCTCCAAACCAGGACGTTCACTTTATTTCATGTAATCACCATCAGCTTACCTTTGCACACACTATCACAAAGCTCAACTCATCACTTTTCATCCGAAATCCAGATTTCCCCAATCTCTTCTTGTTTCCACTAATGGCACTACCAATCCCTGTTACTTACTCAGCTTTGAAACATAAAGTAATATTTAACCCAAAACTCACATGTATCACTTTAAAAATCACTTGTGAAGCCAAATGTTTTTAAACTGGTGTTCTTCTCTCCCTTCCAAATGATGTTACAGTTTAGGTTCAGTTTACTGTTTATGACTTACACTGGCCTCCCAATTGGTATGACGGTCTACCATTTCTACCCCACACATTTCTACACAATGCCAATAATCGTATTATTCTCCTTCTCTAAATCTATAGTTGCAGTGATTCTCAACCCTGGCTATGGAAAACACCTGGAGAGCATAAAAATAACTCTGATGCCTGGTTTGGAGGGGCTCCCCACATGATTCCCTGTGCAGCCAAGATCAAGAATCAATGTTTGAATGGCTCTCCACTGTTTACCAAATTATGTACAAATTCTGTAGACATCTGAGGCTCCCTACAATATGGTCTACGACTAATTTTACAGTCCTGCTTCCTACCACTCCCTCATACACTTCCTCAGCCGCAGCTGAAATGGACTATTCACAGCTCCTCCACATACATCTTTTCCTTTCCTATCTCTAACTTTGCTTATGCTATTCGTTCTACTAGTAATACCTTCTCGGCCTTTAAAGAAAAAAAATTGCTACTCATCATTTAGAGCTAATCTCAACCGCCAAATACTCCAAACCAGCTTTCCTGATAAAGACAAACCGAGGCAATCCCTCTCTCCTTTGAATTTTTACACAATAATGTATGCACATGTATGATCACTTGCTTACTATACTTTTTTTTTTTAACTTTAGAAACCCTTAAGGAAAGAAATCATACCTTAGTCATCTTTATTTCTCTCACAGCCCTTACTACAGCAATCTTTTCAAGGGAGATGCTGAAAAGAATTTAGTGATTTGATTATGCCTGGAGAATAAGGCCTCAAAAATATAATGGAAGACACCCAAAAATGGAGTGATAAAGGCATAAAAAGTTGCTAACTGTTGAAAAACATAATCTTGCAACCTAAACAGAAAAATCCGATTCATATTGCTGTTGAATGACCATTTAGTGTGCTGGTTAAGAGCACGGGCTCTGGAGCCAGTCTGCCTGGGTTGCTATCTTGACTCCACAACTTCCTAGTTGTGTAACCTGAGGAAGTCACTTGATCTTTCTGTGCCTTAGCACCCTCATCTATAACACAGGGATAATAATAATAGTGCCTACCTCATAAAAGTTACTGTAAGAATTAAATGAGTGTATGTTCAAGGTTCCAAAGAATGTTTAGCATGTATGTCAGCAAAATAACAGTATGTAAACTATAAACAAACACAGACGTTAACAGTATTAATTACCTGCTGTTTCTAGGAGTAAAGTTCTCTAAATTTAGAATTTTGCTTGTATTGCTGTGCTAAAGAGGTGTTGGTTATAAATCATCTGCAATTGCTACAATAAGCTCAGAGAGACGTAACACTTACTGGAAAAAGATTCAGAGCAACAAACCATCATTTAGAAATCGAAATGGTAGACATGCAGAGCTTCTCTCATGCCCGCAGAACTGGGGCGTGGGAAAAAAAAAATCTTCTCAACCTCAGGCACCTTAGAGTCCTCCAAGCCCATTCCAGGCAGAAACTCGGGACCCCGCAAACTACTCAAATTAATCTCTCACTTCGGATCCTAGAGAAAATAATGAAGTGGAGGGAAGCGCTAAAACGAAACAAATTTGTACTTGGGAAGCGCTACCTCTCCCCGCCCACTCTCTCCTTCCTCTTGTGTAAACTCACATCCGCCATGATGAACCCCTTCCTCTCGCAGGATCAGTCTCCACGCCTGAAAAAGAAACTCCTGATGACTCTCCTCTCACCACTTCCTCGCCCTCCCCACCTCCAACCCAATACGCGGGGTCAGCTTTCCTCAGGGTCAGACAAGGATCCGCGACTCCAGGGCTCGTGACAGGGAGGCTGAAGGCACTCGTAGTTTCCACATACCCAGACTGGTAACCGAGATGCCTGACCTCAGCCCACTTCACCCTCTCACACCCAAAACTCAGGCCTAAAGGGGAGGCGAAAGGGGCGTCCTCTCTTCCGTCTCACCGCCCGCGCCACCTGCGGGCCCAAGCCTAACACCGGGCAAACTGGCTCCAGTTACCTGGGTTTCTGGGCTGCCCGGTTCCCTGAGCTGTCACTTCAGACGACAGCTACTGACACAGGTTCCTCTAAAAGCCGCTGTCACGTGATTTGTAACCGCCTCCGTGCTCCAGGAAGCACTTCCCAGACCTCCGACCCCGGGGACGCCGGATTTCCGGGGAGGTGCTTCGGCAAAAGGGAGCGCGCAGCCGCGCGACGCGCCCAGCCCGACCCCTGCCCCCCAACCCGGGGGCTGCTTCCTGCGCCTGCACAGAGACCCGGACGTCGCGACCTCGGCTGTTGGATCGAGATTCCTAAGAGATCGCTGAGCCGTGAAGAACCCCGGAAAACGCAAGCAAGAAGACGTGTTTGTTTGGAGAGGGTGGAAAAATCTCATTAGTTTTTTTAGGGCCCGTTATCTTAAAACCTCTTCTTGTAGATGGAGAAATTTGAAGGGGTGGTGTTACACGCTGAACAGCAAACATCAGATTGCCCGTGATTAGAAGTCCCAGGTCCATAGGTTTCTGTGGACCCCAATTTACTAGTCTCTTTTGGCTTTCCCATGGGTGCTACCAAGGAATGTGACTCAAGGCCCTGTCTAGATTGAATCGAGGATCCATGAGCTTTCTGGAGATGAGTTATGTGTGTACCTCAAGCCTCTACATATGCAGACATTGAACAACTTTCTTTCATTGGCTCTTGACTTAGAAGGCTATACCTTTAAGGACTGCCTACATTACTTTTTGTTTGGTGCATTGCTTGTGTGCACATTTAAGGAAAACCTACAGTAGGTGGTAGGAAAATGAGGTCTATGGGAACTTGTATTCGACTGATTGTCAACTCCAATCCCAAAAAGTAGAAGTGCAAAAGGAACCATAGTCCAAGACGTGGTGAAAAGATACTTATTTCCTAGTTATCCTTAGGAGGATGAAATGGTAAACTACAAAGCTCCCAGCTGTTACAAATGACCTCCTTGTCATTACAAGTGAACTTGACGGTTCCATAGCAACTGACGTCATTGAAGATCACTTCCTTTTCCTTCCTTTCATTTCTTAGCTTCTAGGACACTGCTCTTATTTTAGCTCCTCACCCACTCTAGCCTCTTAAATGAAGGCATTTAAAGCTTGTCTTTCATTCCTCTGCTGTTTTTCCCTTTCCACAGTGTCCTGAGAATGTGAGTCCTAAATCTGCACTTTTCATCTGAGTTCTACGTTCACATTTTCAGCTGCTTGTTGGATGTTGAATATTTGTACACATATGTCTGTCAGTTCTAACTCAAAGGCTCTAAAAACGCCAGTAAACCTGTTTCCTGATCTATGTCCATGTTGGTTCCAAGATTCCATCAGGTATCATGTTTGCTCTCTTTCCTTCCTCATGTTCTTTTCTTCCTTAACAATGCTTTTTTACATCTAGATTTTTTCAGTTCTTCAAACCATTATTCCATTCTGCAAGACTGTATCAATAGCCACTTAACAATGGCCAGTTAAACCTTTCTAAAATAACGTACATTATTGCTGATCAAAAAATCTTTAGTGATATACCACTGCAGACAATAGTTGATGTAGTCTTTAATCTGGCACTAACATGTCATTTTATTTTACTTCTAAATGCACTCTATTGTGAATCCTATACTGCCAGCCGAATTGATTACCTCACCCTTCCATCCAAATGACTCTTATTTTCCCATGCTAGTTATGGAGGTTCCCGAATCTGAAATGCTCATTTCTCTCGTAGGAGAGGCAAAACTTCCTTTTACCTTCTTTGATTTTGTGGCTGGGTCTAACAATGAAATTAACAGACAGATTAACAGGAGGAAAATCATACAAATCCATTGAATATTTTTACATGTACATGGGAGTCTTCAGAAGGAAAATGAAGACCCAAAGCCGTTAGGCCCAAAGTTTATATACCTTTTTACACAAAGAACAAATTGTGGGGATGAGACAGACAAGGGGGCTTGGGCTAGAGGCAGTAGATTGTACAACAGTGACTATTAAACGTATGGGATAAACTAATGGAAGATAAGGGTTATTTTAGTAGGTTTGTTTGCACAGGTCCATTTCAGTGTCAGTTCCATCTCTGGTGATAAGAATGTTCTCTTCCTGGTAGAGGGAGGGCACCTTTCTCATGGGAAGTTTTATGACAGGCCTTTAAGTAGAAAGTAGGAGGTCAGAGAGCCCTTCCTGCATTTGCTGTTTCCTAGTGCCTTCAGATCAAAATAATCAATATGCTAAAGTGGCATATTTCAGGGTGGCATGTTCTAAACCCCTTCATTTTCTGCCTTAGTTATTTAAATCTTGTTTCCTTATAACACCTTCTCATCCATCGCATTCTCTTGAATGCTCCTATATACTACCAAGAATGGTTGATATTTATTTGTGCATAATTATGTGTCATAGTTTTAGTTTGTTTACCCAGTGAGACCATAAGGTCTAGAAAGAAGGGTCACGGTTTAGATTTTTTCCAGTTTCCTACAATGCCTCTGTTTCTTGCATTCTGTAGGTACTCATTTCAACATTTGTAGAATGAAAGTGATTACAAGAAACCATTAGTCCTGGCCCTGACTAAAACTAAAACTCCTTATTTCCCCCGTACCTCCCCACCATCTGCCCCCAAGTTTGGAGGCAAATAAAAATATGAACTCTAGCAAGAACTTCTAATTTCTGGAAGCACTACTTTTCATTTTAACATAATTATCCATTTTAATGACATTATTGTATGGTAGTTGATCTGGAAAATATTGCTGATTTTTTTCTTCCTCTTGAGTGGCAAAAAGGGAGAGCACAGCTTTCCAAGATCTCCAAATACCACGATGTCTACAAATTGAAAAATCTAGTAAGATTTTTAATTTCCAAGTGTGGTGGTTTCCAAATTATGGCATGTCAATAGGAGAGTTCCTTATGTACTCAGATTGATCTGTTTGCATTTACCCATCAATAACACTGCTGTTGGTACAGGACTAAGGGAAATATTTACTGACCTAAAAGATTATCAGCACCGTGTGCCAGTTCTCCAAACTGGGATTTAACAGATGATCTCTGAGGTTCAGAAAGAAACAGATAGTATACACATACATGCATATGCACACAAAATTTTTATCTCATTATACAAATTTGCTATTTTGTTCTACTATGTACACAGCATACTAGTACATTATATAGTCAACAAACACACATGTTAAAGTTCTGAGTTTATTATATCAGAGCCTTTGTTTCTGCTTCTCTTTAGCTTAAATTTCTCTTAGCTGTTGTATACAGCAGAGCTCTCAATTTTTTTGTTTTTGTTTTTAGATTCTGGTTTCCTATCAAAAAATCAACAATCAATCATCTGGATTTAGGCTGGCTCTGCTGTCTGTGTGAAAATTCTATTGGTATTCAAACTCGTATGGGGAGGAGAGTCTTGCTGATTCTCCAACATACAAAAATGAAAATTTTATCACTTACACTGGCCAAGTTGGAAAATGTCTTACAAATTTTGATTTTGGCTCTGGTTTGGGATTTGGCCCACTGAAAATACAATTATAAGGTCTATACAATAACTTTCTCTAGTCAATTATAAGGTCTATACAATAACTTTCTCTAGACTTAGGTGGTCACCTCAGGAATCACTAATTCCCTCGATCTCTGGCTTACATCTAATAGTCAGTGAAACCACTCACTTGTCAACATCTTAAATGCCCCTACCATCTTTCCTGCCTACCAGAACCTCAAATTTGGAAGAGTTAAATGAGTTGTATTCTACATGTCTATGCCAAGGCTGCTGGACTAAGTTGGAAAAAATACACAAAATTTAACAGATTGTAAATTCTGTCACCACTGTGGGATCCAAAGAAATCCTACTTTTCACTAGTCAGATGACTCAGTGAAAATGATTCCTTCAAATTGTCTTCATTCTTTTTGAAGTGTCTGCTTATCATCCTCTCCACCCCCTAATTTTCCATAAACTGCTTATCTTATTAAGAAAATACAAGCCATAACCCATATATTCCTTTCTGAAAGAATGCTGGTGGTGTCTCTTACCTAAAGTAATTATTCCATCTTTGCAGTGGTTCCAACATCCTCTGGAATATCAGGTACTTAATGCTATTATCCTTCTTTTTCTCTATTCTTTCACTTTCTACTTGCCCCTTTCCACCAGAATAAAAAGAATTAGTAAGGTCTCCCATGTAATAAGTAGTAAGGTTTCATGTAATAAATAATAATTGAAAAAGCAAAAACCTTCTTAGAAACCACATCTTTCAGCTACCACCCCTTTTCTCTACTTCTTTTCATAGCCAAATTTTTGGAAAGTTTTTAATTGCTGCCTCCATTTATCCCAAATCCAATCAATCAAATAATTCTCTTGATTCTACATCCTGACTGTATCTCAAAATCAATCACTATATTCCTACTCTGGTCCAAACCATGATCATCTCTCCTTTGACAATACTTCCTATCATTTCCTACATTCACTTTTGCCCTCCAGTCTTCTTTGCACAACAACTAAAATGTTATTTTAAAAACTCAAGTCTCATCATGTTAACTCCTTCATTAAAAATCTCAAAGTTTTTCTTTGAACATAAATCATCATGGTTTATATATAGCCTCATGGGATCTGGCCCTTATCTTATTTTAATTCTCTAACTTAGCCTGGCCTCCTGTGTCATAATCATACAAGTTTGTTTTCTCTTCTGTAAGGTTTCTATGACTTTATCAACTTAGCACACTCTGCCTGAAATATTGATCTAGCATTCACCTCACTCCTACTTATCTCATCTTTTGGGTTTCAGCTTAAGCTCACTTCCTCAGAGAAACCTTCCCTAATCCTCCCAGAGTAGGTTAAGCCTTCCAGATATATGCTTTTGTTGTACCTTGTAATTTTCTTTGTAGCATTCATCATAATTATAAGTAGTTATTTACTTGACATTTATTTCCCTTGCTAGATGTAAACTTCATAAGGATTTTTGCCTTGTTCAGTGATTAATTTCCATATTACTGCCTGGGTTATAGCAAACATTCATACATTTGTTGAATGGTTGAATGAATGAAGGAAAGGCCATATTAAGAATATAAAACATGATAAAAACAAATCCTTTACAGTGAGAACAGACCTTCTTTTTATTCATATATTGAGATAAACTGCAGAGACTGAAAGACAAAAATTCATCATAAATCATTCAGCAGAACACTCATTAAAAATCAAATGCATTTTCTTTAACAGAGTTCTCACACAGAAAATTTTATTTTATATAAGTCTGATATAACATTAAATATTTTACAAATCAGACATTTCATTGACATTTCATTTTGAAATCTAATTGTATAATCTTGAATGCACTATAGACAAATAAAGTTAAGATCTCCTTTACCAATTTCACTTCATTTAACTTACACAAGGCTTCCAGTAAAATTCCATCACACCTTGAAAATTACCTGCAGCTTTTAAAAAACATGATCTAAACTTCATATGGAAAGAAAGTCTTATGTAACAACCCAAAAATTAAACAAAAAAGGTAAGAAGCATTTCTTAATACAAATAAATTATAAAAATATTATTTATGTGTGAGTTTCTTTCTTCTCATTGATATAGTCATCCATCCATATACAGTCCAAAGCAGTTCATTTTTAAACTGATGCTTAAAATACTCCGATGTCATTAAAAATCTCTATTATTTCAGTGGTGCTTTTAAATGGCAAAGTAGAATATCAGATTAGAATGTCCCAACTCATGGACTGAAGTGAATGAGACATTCACATTCATGCCAGATGTCATCTGTTATGCAGTTACCAGACAGCTTGGCAACGAGTAATTCCAATTTTTTATGGTAACTTACTAAAACAGTCCAAGAAACACTTCTTACCCCTACATACTTCCAGATTGCTATAGAAAGATACAATTATATTTGAAGTATGGGCCTTATAATAGGAATCTCTGTTAAAATATGGGAAAGATCAACAGAAAGAATCCACACCAATGAAATTCTGTGGACTGATTTTCAAAGTTAGAAATAAGAAAATCCACTGCTAATGGAAGCCCTGCTCTGTGCAAATATAATGTGGTATATATTAAACAATCACATATTTGAGGTATTAGCTGGAAAAAATATATATATATACGTGTGTGTATATATATATATATATATATATATATATACACACACACACACACACACACACACGTATACATGGACACATCCACAGAATATTCACAAATCTATTGGCCCCCAAACCAGCAGATAATAAAATTAAATAAATGAAAAGGAATCACATATCAACAGGAAAGTTACATACAGGAAGTTACAAAAAATGTGGTTACATAATCCTTAATATAAGGAATATGTTTTGAACTAGTGTTTTGAGGGAAAATGTTTCCATTTATACGAAACTGTCTATTTAATAGTAATAAAACAAAGAGGAAGCCTGAATTCGAGGACTGTATTGCCTGCCAGATTATTAAAGGAATGTGCAAGAATTATTGAAGATCATCATTCTACCCACTTCTTCTTTGAACTTAAAAATTAGAATTAAAAAAACTTTGAAGTTATTGTGAGACTACTCTCTTTTCTTTTTCATGGGTTTATGGAGAATTTTATGGACTTTGGGCAGTAGTCCAATATGGCCAAGAGACAAGGTTTTTCAGCTATCTAGTACAGATTAAAATTAAGATTTATTGTTCATTTTCAGAAGATTTTCTGTTCAGTTAAGAAAAAAGATTATGGGGCTTCCCTAGTGGTGCAGTGGTTAAGAGTCCGCCTGACGATGCAGGGGACATGGGTTCATGCCCCGGTCCGGGAGGATCCCACATGCCGCGGAGCCTGCGCGTCCGGAGCCTGTGCTCCGCAACGGGAGAGGCCACAACAGTGGGAGGCCCGCGTACCACATAAAAAAAAAAAAAAAAAAGATTATGAATGCCTTTTCAGTTGGTTCACTCAGTATGAGGACAGATAATAGTAAGAGTAATACTGAACACAAGCTTCATATGGGAAAGCTAAATAAGTGCACAAATTCTCCTTTTGAATCATTTGGTCTTTTGACATAATTCTTACTTAACTAAAAAGACGGCTCATTTGGTCCTCAGGCCAACATCTAGAAATATTTCACAGGTGGGATATTTTTTAAATGAAATACGTTAGAATGCATTATTAAGTAATACTAACATGTCACATCTGTTAAATAACAGCTGCATTTAAAAATATTACAAATCAACAAAGGGAAATCAAGAGGTTAACCATTTCTCTCAGTAACAATTTTACATACTAGTATAACTAAAGATTTAACAGGAAGAACACTTAAGCATGAAAGTGCAATTAAAGCAAAGGGCTGGAATTCTATCTTCCTGTTCCTAATAACACCTGAGCTGGCATAAAAGCAAAGTGGTTTAATGCACTGGCATATATATACCTTAAGGGCTTACTCTTCTCTACCAAATCTTTGTAATTATCATATATAAGAATGTAATGATTATGAAACAAATACTTATTTAAGCATTCAAATGCAGTCTGTTCCCAAAACATATTGTTTTCACTTATTATTTCTCATTGTTGAGAATTAAATTCTCAGATTTGATCACAATAAATTCCAAAACTTACAAATGACTAGCACCTATTTGGAAACAAAGGAATTAAAAGAGGAGGATAAAAGGTACTATTTACTTTCCCCCAAATCCTCGCAAAGACAATGACGTTTGTGTATGTGTTTAAAAAGGGATAAAAATGTAAAGCACTAATAAATATAATTGCTGCCAAACTTCTAAAATACCAGTTAGAAAAGCTAGTAAATCAATACTCAAAGATTGAGGGCTTTTAGGCAATGATTAAAATGAAGAGGACAAGTTATCAAATTAAATTGGAAAGCTCAGGTAGCTAAAAATAAGATGGCAAAATGGAATTTTTGTTAGAAGAGCAGCAAATGTGAAAATCTTACATCTCAAGATAGCTGACACTGTAAATCATACACTTTGATTAAAAACAAAAAGACAGTAGAAGTCTTTTTACTTTGTAGAATTAACCCAAAATTCTAAGACACTTAGACGGGCCTTTACACCATGATATAGGTAACATTAAGGACTTACTTTTTACTTGCATACTTTACATGTGGCTTAAATTGTCAGGCACTCGACCAGTCATTTCCCACAGTTGTTTGAAAATTTTATCAAATGCATTTTATGAAATGAAATGTAATGCAACTGAAATATAGTACTGTCCAAAAGCCATGTATGACTTCACAATATATAACTTCACTTAACTTGATAACTTCACCTATCCCCTTAAAGTCAGGATTAAGGGAAAAAGAATCAGTCAACAAGAGTTCAATTCACATAAGCATCAATCACAATAGTGTAAATATCCCATTAAAACTGGAAAAATAATGGATGAAATTTTTTCATTTATATTTGTATAAGTTTTCTGATGCATATAAACTTTCAAAGTTAGTTAGAATGCTATGACCTTGTTTTTAAGAAACTAATTCTATAGGCTGAAGAAAATATTTTAAATTGTATTTTCTTTTAAGCACGATATTTTTTCTTTTTAAGGTTGCATTTCTAAAGAAAGTTGGTTAAGCTGTCCAGTTTTCCTAGGATAGTATGCTGTTTAGTTAAACAACTAATTCAATCAAGCATTTCTATTGATTTACCTGGAAAAGGGGATACAAGAGAACATTTAAAAAAGAATGGTCATTTCAGAAGTTCTATTCAACAGATGGTATATAAATTACATTCAGAAAAAAATCTTTAAATAAAAGAACACTGCACTCTAACTAGCATTCTCTCACACACAAAAAAACCTAACCAAAGATGTGCTCATGTTCTGTTAAATGAGTATGAAAGCAAAATCATTAAAATACAACTGTTAAACATAGAAGAAAGAAAAAAAAACATAGAAGACTAGAAATCAAATAGTTTCACATCCAACATACAGGCACCAAAAACTTCAATTTCCAGCTGATTTTTCCAATTTATATTACGGATTTAATTATAAGGAGCTTATTCCTATAGGATTAATTGAATTACTCAATGGTGAATAGATTTTAGCTCAAATTTTTGTAAGGATAACTTGCTATAAATCACTATTCTACCTACTGCTATGTTTCTGCTCACTGCTGTATATGGCCAAACAGATCATGCTCTGATCAAGTAAGTCTCATGTTAATCTACCTATATGTTTACGAGTTGGCAATCAGGTTAAAAGGCACAAAGCTTCATTTCAGTAGTAATTTTTCCTATTACTTAGACAATATTAAGAACTCATTTAGTTTCGGATCCTGTTTACTAAGGATCCTGATCACTAAGAAGAAACTGCAAATTTCCATGGGGGGTAAAACAGGTAGGCCCTTTTCTTCATAAATTTTAGCAGCCTTCAAAGATGTATATATATGAGCATTTGGGGGCCTTTTAGTTACTGGAATTGCAAATGACATAACTGCAATTTACTGTTGAAGACCCTTTTTGGTTAATGTTTATATAGCCATTTCCTCATATTTTCTTTAAAATCTATCAGTATAGCATTTCATTTCTATGCATGGCTTAGCAATTCATAAAACTAAATAAATAGCAAACTGATACTTTACACCAGTTCATTTATCTCAATATATAATTTAGAATATAATGGCAATATTAAAAATATCGATTCCCTCTACGCTGATAATGCTACAAGATTTTACATGAAGTTAAACAACTTTTGTTTTTTCTTTTCTTTTTGATAAAGTTTCATTGCAACCTCCACACACTGGACATCTGACAAGGAAAATGTAATTTCGTCATAAAACATTTATTCCATCACTTTAAACTAAAGTGTCTCATGGAGCTAAACACCAAAAGAATTTAAATAAAAAGGCAATAACCTGTATATACAGAAAATGATCATTCCATAAATATTTACATGACAAGGGAAAAAAATTGAGAATCTAAAACCAGAAATGGCTACAGGTGTGATAATCCTTTCTCAAGACATTTTTAGTTAGGAATCATATAAGCTTTTAAAGTGAAAATAATTGCAGAAGCATAACTAAAATATTAATTTTAGTTTTCAGTTTCTTACTATTTAAAGGAGCCAGTAGGTCATAAACAGTCCAAGATTTCAGGGACCAACTGTTCAGTTTAGTTTTCAACATCAAATCTTTTTCTTTAGCTCTCATGATGAAACTAAACTTACTTACAGAAAAAATAGAGAGTACTCTAAAAGGTATAAATAAAATTCCAGTTCATCCTCCTTTATAAATACTGGTCAGCCGCTCCAATTCTTTACAGTTGTCCATGCTCAAGGCATCTGCCTTCCTTCGGAGTCGTTCATCATGGTATACTTTTGCTGCATACTGCATATCTGTTTCTGTTAACAACAACCAAAAAATTTTCTAAGTAAATAGTAATTAGATCAACTAGTTGTTTAAACTCAAAGATGTTTTCATATAAGTCCTTCAATATATTTCTATTAACTGTTTGTTTGTTTTAAAGAAATCCAAGTACTAGACCTAAAAGCCATTTGGAATCCTACCATGTGAAACAAACACAGAGGGACTTCCCTGGTGGTGCAGTGGTTAAGAATCCGCCTGCCAATGCAGGGTTCACAAGTTTGAGCCCTGGTCTGGGAAGATCCCATGTGCTGCAGAGCAACTAAGCCTGTGTGCCACAACTACAGAGCCCGTGTGCCACAACTACTGAAGCCCTCGTGCGCTAGGGCCCACGTGCCGCAACTACTAAGCCCAAGTGCTGCAACTACTGAAGCCAGCACGCCTGGAGCCGGTGCTCCGCAACAAGAAGCCCGCGCACTGCAACAAAAGAGTAAGCCCCACTCCACTGAATTTGTTGAACTGTATATTGAAAATTTTAAACATACACAAGTTGAGTACCACAATAAACACTCTAAAACCCCTCACCTTGATTGACCAATTCTTCACATTTTGTGAAACTATTGATATTGATCTTGTTGGATTGTTAAAAGATTAAACTAAATTATGCCAGAAAAACTACTTGGCTTATGCTAGGGATGGAGTAAAAAATAATAATAATAAAAAATAATAATATAGAATACTTATGTACTTATGGGTACAAGACATTACACTAAGTGTTACCATATATTATCTGTTATGGTCCATATTTTAATGACAAGATAACTAAGATTTAGAGAGGTTAAGTAACTAGGTAATGCGTTGGTGAAGACAGGATCTTGCAAGGCAGTCCCAGAGCCGGCACTTTAAACATAACATTACACTCCTTCATAAACATGAATATCTTTCCTTCTTTCTTTCTGTTTATGCAGTCAATTCCCAATTTTTATTTAAGGTAATAGAATGTAAGTATGCATAACCCCCAAATCACCCGTATTTGGCTGGGGACTAGGACTTGTATTTGAAAATGAGATATCTAATGTGCTCATCATTCTTTTAGCACAAAATAAGCAGGTCCTTCATACATTCACTCATATGAATTCATTAATCATTCATCCAACTGTTCATATATCCATCAAAAATTTACTCTGCCTATGTTGTACCAACAATTGTGCAAGGTGCTACAGATCAAAAAATTAGGTGAAATAAAATTAAATAAGTAAAATTTGGGAAATACTTCCCTTAAGACCTTTGGCTAATGCACGGTTTCCCAACCTCAGCAATACTGACATTTGGGGCTAGATAATTCTTGGTGTGGAGGTTGTCCTGTGCATCCTAGAATGTTAGGCAGCATCCCTGGCCTTAACCCATCAGATGCCAGTAGCAATCCCTTCCAAACCCCAACCCTGTGTTGACGCTCACAGTTTCCAGACATTACCAAATGTCCCCTGGGAGGCAGGGGCAAATCATTCCCAGCTGAAAAACCACTGGTCTTATGTAACCTTCTCCACTTTGAGAACATACTGATTCACAGACTCAGAGACTTAGAAACCAAGGAGGTTTCTCCTCTAACTATCAGTATATAGATGAAGAAACCAATGCCAGAGATAAGAACTCTCTTAGAAGTATACAATGGTTATGTTTTATCAAATTTTCTCTAGTGGATAAGAGGTGATAATTGCTCCCATTTTCTGAGTATTTACTACATGTGAAACACTTCAACTATTGCCTGATTTAATTTTCACAACAAGCCCATAAAGTTAGGTATTAGAGAGAAGACTGTGAAGCACAGTGCCTAGATTATGAAAGCAAATTGGTTTTGAATCACAGATCACCTCAATGACCTTGGGCAAGTTACTAATTAATCTCTCTATGCCTCAGTTTCCTCATATGTAGAGTGGGTATAATCGCCTCACAGTGTCATTGTGGAGCTTAAATGAGTTAATATATATAAAGGGCTTGGGACAATGACTGAAAAAATAGGCATTATATAAATTATAGTTACTTCCTGTACCCACTCATCATCATCATCATCATCCATTTTATACACGAGGGAATAAATTCATAGAGGTTAGAATATTCGGCCTTAATCACTCAGCTAAAAATTTCAGACCTAGGATTCAACTTTAGCCTGTTTAATTCCAATGTCTACACTATATGGTCTATATTATTATCTGGAACAGTAAGAAAAACAAAAAACTATAATAACAGTTCACATGGAGTATCTCAGCAGATTCTTATGGTCAATAGTCAATCTTTTTATAGATATAACTGCTTAAATTAAGGAAGCTGAGGCTGGAAGAGGCTAAACAAATTAAGTGTTCACAAGAACTTCTCTACCTACAAAATAACTAAAGGAAAGTGGAATGTCAACAAAACTCATTGTACATTAAGTGTTACCTGTTGAAGCTAAATTGATGAAGACTTTCAAATTTAATTCTGAAACAGGATACATATTAAAACTGATGACATAGTTTATACCAGGATTTTTTTCTTTCTTAGTGGTACATAAAATAATGTTGCATGTTACAACTGACAACATCTTAAATACAATGAAATTTGATATTATCTACTTATTCCATCAAATATTTATTAAGAACAATAACATAAATACCATTTATTAAGTTCTTGCCATGTGCCAAATATTGTTATAAGACCACATGTACATTAAAACATATTGTCTCATTTAAGTACTGGGCTCCGAGTATGTGCCAGGCAATTCTAGAACATTCCTTGAGTAGGGAAATCTACAGTAATCAATTCCAAAGACTCTGAATAAGTTTTTAAATGTTAAATATTTGATAAACTTACTTTGTTGCCTTTCTTTCCAGCAATTATTTCGAATATTAGTCACATAATCTTCTTCCACACTCTTTTCTACCTTTTGTAATAACATTCCTTTATATTCATTTTTAAAGTCTTTGTTGACATAATAAACGACACCCAAGTTTTCTGTCTGCATTTTAATCGTTTGCCCTGATCCACTGTAAAAGAAATGCTTGATCATTATTTTTTTAATTAAAATTGTACATTCTGATCTGCTTCTACAAATCAAGCTAATAAAAATAATTAAAAAGTCAATACTGGTAATCAAATATTTAATATCTCAAATTACCTAAAACCACCATTTATGTCATAAAAAAGTAATCATATTTTAATACATTATGTTCCTATAAGTTCTCTCGATTTTTAGTTAATAAAAAACTTATTTGGAAAAAATAAATCACTTCTTATTTTTAGACCAATCTGTTTTTAATACTATATAATCACTAGCAATATGATTTTACAAAGTTTCCATTATATTCATTGTATTACACTAAAGTTTTTTGGAAGGTATGCTGCATTCAATTTGCTATATGTCCTGATCGCTTATATATAAAGTATATTGTGGAAAAATACCTCACATAACAAAAAAGTAATATTTGCTTTTATTTAATCAATATTTTATAAACAGAAGAGTGAAGTCATATCCTCTTTAACGACACAAATCCTATGTGAGATCAATCACAACTCTACTTTTGTCTTTAAAGTCGTTTTGTCTTCTAAAGCTTTTTGTCTTTGATGTCAACACATTACCTATTACATTAAATTGCCATCAAGTTCGACAGATGTAACACTTCTGTGTTTTGTCTGTTCAACAAAGTAACACTTCTGTCATTATCCACAATAGAACAGAAATGTAAACTAACATAATACAAACTTATTGCATAAGTAAACTACCTTTAAAACTAGACATTTTAAAATCAGGTACACATGTAGTAATAGAATATTTGGCACTTCAAAGTTTAAAAGAGCACAAGGCCCTTTAAAGTTAGTTAGGTAAGAAACAAGAGTTCTTTTTTTGTAAAACTTCACTGAGCTACTTACGATCTGGGATATAAGGAATAAGGAGGATTAGAGACCATCAATTGGCTTAATAATGACACGAGGATCAATACAATAATGGGCATCAGCTGGATAAACACAGAAAAACCTCCCTACAAAAAAATCATCAAAGAATAACAAATTGTAATATAACTTTAGTTGTCAATAATCCAACAATTGTCAAACATTTTTAGAGGAAGAAAGGACATTTGAGATAATCGGTTCAGTGCTTCCAAATCTGCCTGATCATACCAATGTCCTGGGGTGATTCTTAAAAATACAACTTTTTAGGTGCCTCACCTAGAGATCCTGATCATGATTTGGAAAACATTGGTATAACCCGATCTCATTTTACAGATGAGGAAGTTCTCTGTCTCCCTCTTTTTCTTCGTACAGAGACTCTATCAATACGCAGCAGGTTGCAAAACTATTTTTATCATGGATTTGAGGGTGGAACATGGACACTGATGAGAGTGGCACAGCTGGGGACCAGACCTTTTAATTTCTGGTCCAGTGCCCTTTCCATTTACCTTTCTCCCTCACGTAATTTAACAGCTATATGCAATTAGGTATAACTGCATTAGAATAAGGCAAGTTACTTCTAATTTAATTTTTTCAGTATTAATTCTAAATTATTTAGAACCAACAATAAGAATTTACGTTCAGAACATGCACACTGCAAGTTTACCTTCATTAGAATCATAGAATACCAAATGTGAAGGTGTCATATTGCCCAACCACCCCTCACCTTGACTTCTACCCCTGCTCCCCCAATATCCCTAAGGATTCTCTAGTCTCTATTGAACACCTCTGGTAAAAGAAAACTCATCACTTCCTTTTAAAACAACTTGCCCTATTTTCAGACAACTCTATGCTTTTCCTGAGCTGAAATTTGCCATTTTCTGATTTCTAATCATATCATAAACATACATCTCCTCTTTCTTCTTCTCTTTCATGTCCACTATGTTGATGCTGATGTTGACTGCTATAGCCAGCTCGTCCATTTGAAAATGAATGTACACTACCTAGAAAATTAAAAGCAAGGTTAAATTAGGGAGAACAATTATCATCAGAAAAATCATATTTTCCTTTATATTTTTATTTATTTTTAATTACTAAAACAATGCATGTTTGAGTAATGAATGCTTATTGCCCTCTCCTCTTGTGAGTGAAGGGTGGACAAAACCAGGAATGATTCTTCTTTGCTTCCCTTAAACTAAGGAGAAGCTCTTTCTTGATGAAAACTTGAATGAGAGGTCCTTCCTAATACTGCATACAGAGAGGACTTTTGCTGTGGTTGGTTGATTTTACAAACCTTGGATCATTAATCTGAAACTCTGCTTTCTGCATTTATCAATGAATCACAAGTACTTCTAGAAATCAAAAGCTCGTGCTCTAATTCATTTTTTAAAAAACAGCTGTATAATATACTATGGTACAAGTGGACCACAATTTTCAAACATTTTCTTGTTGATGGATATTCAAGTTGTTTTCAAAAAAGGTGACCAGGGGCTTCCCTGGTGGCGCAGTGGTTGAGAGTCCGCCTGCCGATGCAGGGGACACGGGTTCGTGCCCCGGTCCGGGAGGATCCCACGTGCCGCGGAGCGGCTGGGCCCGTGAGCCATGGCCGCTGAGCCTGCGCGTCCGGAGCCTGTGCTCTGCAGCGGGAGAGGCCACAACAGTGAGAGGCCCGTGTACCGCAAAAAAAAAAAAAAGGTGACCAACCAGAAATGGCTATCACTGATAAAGTAAACTATGTTATAACAAGCAAAAGAACTGCAAATCAACTATCAGAAAAATTCACTATTGTCTGAAAGATTTCTAATTGTTCCCAGCATATTTTTAGTCAAAATTATTAGTCTGAATAATTTTTTTGTGAGAGGTAATTATGTATCCTAGTATGTCAAAATGCAGGTTATATTTTCAGTCATTAATTTGTATTTACACATCCTCTTTCTTTCAAGGATGCTTTACAAAATGCCTTATCAATGATCACAATCTTTCTCAATAATATCCAGACAGGACTACCAGGCCAAATTATATTGCTACATTCATAAAGACTATCCTAATTTTGAATGGGATGTTTAACTTAGCACCTTTTGTTACTGCTGTAAACAAGACTGGAGCTATAATTTTAAACACCTTAGAGAAGCTACTCTTAAAGAAAATTAATTTCCACACAAGCAACTTACAGTAAATGTAAGTAAAACACAGTACTACTTATGCTGGTACTAAAAATCTATTCATTTAGTAGTACTTCTACAGTATTTTACTTTGATAGCGTAGTTCAAGAAATTATTTCTATCTTAATGTAATTTTTTAAAACCCACTTACTTTATATGTAACTTATGATTCAGACATTTCAATGGACAGTACCTCCACATACATCCATATTAACAATCTACAATATTATTAATGAAATCTACAAAGATCTTCAAAGAACCAATGTCAAATAGTCTTTCAAGGTACAGGTTACTTCCTACAATTGTATTGGCACTTAACTAATGCATTGCCACTGGATTTCCTAGTTACAGATCCTTTCTTCAGCTCTATGTAAAATACACAACATCTTTTAAAAAATAAAGTATGTTCTAGGAAAAAGACAGACTTACAATAAAGGTAATAAGTCTAACAATTTTCTCCTATCTTCATGAAAAACCATCACAGGATCATAATACTATAAGAAAATGTCAGGGAGAAGGTACATAAATCTCTAAATAGCCTAACTGGAGGTGATGATCTCTAGCTTCATAAAGTACAAATATTTATAACTAACATTAAAATACCTGAAGGAAATCCACCACCAAAGAATATATTAAACAAGTCTTCTGGAGTTATATCAGCTTCACAACCTCTATGGAAATTAAATCTACCATTGTTCTGCTGATTACATGCTTGTCCTTCATTGCCTGTGAGGTCATACTGCTTTCGTTTTTCTGGATTGCTTAAAACCGCATAAGCATTTCCAATCTCTGAAAAAGTAATGAGCAAAAGTTGATAAGCAAAGCTTTTATATTATAAAAGGCTGCCCCATATAAAGGCTACTTGTCAAACAACAACAAAAAATGACTTGAGGTTAATCAAAAAAATAATAAGACAGTAACAATTTCTTTTAAAGGTATTATACATTACTTACAATTACACATATTACCTCCCAATACAATTTTTTATATTATCCAGGCAAGTCTCCCTACTGCCTTGAACATAAAGGAATGCTCATCTTGCTTTCTTACCATTGTGCTCCCCTAACTTCCTGCTTCTTTTCTTGAGTATCCCAATCTAGTCATTCATTACTGCCCTTCAAACCAATAATAATAGCAGTAGCCACCAACTACCAGGCTCTGACCCCAATATCTTATTACTTTATCCATTAGTATCTCAACTTTACAGATGAGCCCCCTGAGGTTCAAAAAGGTTAGGAAACTTGTTCAAGATCAAATTTATTTTAGGATAGTAAGTAAACTCTATGCAACCTACACCATAAACCTTTTTTTGCACACTCCAGCCCAGAGTAAGCTATTCTTCATTTTATTCCTGAACAATTTTATTTCTCTTAAACTGTCAACTCCATGAGGGTAGGGACTGTATCTAAGTTTTCACTGCAATATCCCCATGGTAGAGCATAGAGACTGAATTTGTTTTGAATGAATCCATATATCCATATCTCTAGTCCTCCTATCTCACTTTGCTACTTTCATGATATTCATAAAGAATTCTATTGCCTACCTCATACTCCCATGTCCAAAAGAGCACATTAATTACCAAAATGTCTTCTCGAGGTAATTTACAAAAGCTGTAATGCTTTAATCTAAATGCAAGAATTACTCTATTCACATTCTGAAACATCTAATAATTAATCATTTTATAAGAACAGCTTACTTCTTAAACTGGATCATAAACCTCTTGCATATGGGATTATTTTAAAAATATGTTTGAGATCCCATGTGGTGGCTGCCATAGGCACTGTGCAAGCAAATACATGCTCATTAGGTAGCTGTTTCTGGAGGACTACATAGCACACTGAAATTAATCATATACAGATACTCTAGACCCTTTCTTCTGATTCAGAGATAGCTTCCAGGTGGTCTGTGAACCCTATGGTATGAAAAATTAGGTGGATGGTCCATTTATCTCAGGAGATGGTCCAAAACCTTCTTCAGATTTGCAAATAGATCTGTGACTCAGAAATATAGCAATCATTTATAATGCTGCTCCAATGGAGAAGCATAATCAGAGACCCCAGCAATGTACTTACAAACACCATCAAGGTATTAACACATACCTAAAAAAGAAGTATATCTTTCAATATCTGCCAAAGTTGTACTTCTAGTAATAATATTAGTTTTAGGATTTAACCTCTATGCACTAAAAGGACTATTTCAGGTTCACAATGCTATTACTTTTTATATTAATAATATATTGGCAACCCAATTCTATCTTTAAAGCTTTGCTTTTTAAAAAAATGACTTCCAAACATTATGATGTTTTATAAAATATTTGTGAAAGATTGTCATAATTCATAATTGTATATGTAAGACAATTTATTCTATCTACTGTGACTAATTTTCTATTCACTTACTTTGTGCTATACCTATAATCAAGATTTTTTTTTCAGGTCCTTATTATCTTACAAATTAAACCCAAAATTTATTTTGGTATTCAAAAGCCTCACAAGATACATTTCCATCTCAGTGTTATTTACTTCACTAAAAGATACCTTCTGCTTTATTCATTTTTCCTTAATCACACTTTTTATATCTTGAGGTTAACTTTAGATTCACATGAAGTTGTAAAAAATATTACAAAGAGACTCCTTCTACCTGTTACCTAATTTCCCCAATGATAATATCTTATAAAATTATATATAAAATATCACAGATAGGATACTGACATTGATATAATCAGGATATAGAACATTTCCATCACCGTCTCAGGTTGCCTTTTAAACCACACCCACTTCCTTCCCCTCCATCCCCTCTTCAAATCCCCACAACAACTAACCACTCTATTCTCTATTTCTAAAATCTTGGCATTTCAAGAATGTTATATCAATGGAATAATACAGTATATAAATAGAATGACACCTCCCAGATTGGCTTTTTTCAATCAGCATAATTCTTTGGAGATGGATCCAAGCTGTTATGTAAGCCATTCATTCCTTTTTTATTGTTTTCCATGGTATGGATGTTTGTTTCACTAATAACCCAGTGAACATCATCTGGGCTGTTTCTAGTTTTGGGTTATTACAAATAAAACTGCTACATAGGGACTTCCCTGGTGGTGCAGTGGTTAAGAATCCGCCTGCCAATGCAGGGGACTCGGGTTCAAGCCCTGGTCCGGGAAGATCCCACATGCCGTGAAGCAACTAAGCCCGTGTGCCACAGCTACTGAGCCTGCGCTCTAGAGCCCGTGAGCCACAACTATTGAGCCCATGTGCTGCAACTACTGAAGCCCACACACCTAGAGCCCATGCTCCGCAACAAAAGAAGCCACCGCAATGAAGAGTAGCCCCCGCTCGCCACAACTAGAGAACGCCTGCGCACAACAACGAGGACCCAACGCAGCCAAAAATAAATTAATTAAAAAAAACAAACAAAACTGTGGGCCTCCCTGGTGGCGCAGTGGTTGAGAGTCCGCCTGCCGATGCAGGGGACACAGGTTCGTGCCCCGGTCCGGGAAAATCCCACATGCCGCGGAGCGGCTGGGCCCGTGAGCCATGGCCACTGAGCCTGCGTGTCCGGAGCCTATGCTCCACAACGGGAGAAGCCACAACAGTGAGAGGCCCACATACCGCAAAAAACAACAACAACAACAACAAACTGCTATGTACATTCATGTACGTGTAAACATAAATTTTTATTTCTGGGATAAATTCCCAGAAATGCAATTGCTGGGCTGTCTATTAGTTGAATACTTAGTTTTGTGAGAAACTGCTAAACTGTTTTACAGAGTGACTGTGTCATTTCATATCCCATCAGCAACGTATAAGTGATCCAGTTACTCTGTATCCATACCAGTATTTGGTGTTCTTACTAATTTTTACTTTAACCATTCTGATAGGTGTGTAGTGATATCTCATTTTGGTTTTACTTTGCATTATCCCTAATGGCTAATGAATGTATTAAAAAACCTTTTCACATGCTTATTTACCATGTGTATATAATCTTTTGTGGAATGTCTCTTCATGTCTCTTAACCAATTTCTAATTGGGTTGTCTGCTTTTTTGATTGGGGGTTTGGGGAGTTCTTTATATAACCTAGACACTAGTCCATTGTCAGATATGTGCTTGGCAAATATTTTCTCCTATCTTGTTGCTTGTCTTTTCTGTTACTTCATAGCATCTTTGTGGAGCAAACAAAAAATTTTTTGATGAAGTCCAACTTATCCACTTTTTGTTTTATAAACTGTCTAGGTTAAGTCTAAGAAGTCACTGCATAGCCTAAGATTCTAAAGTTTTGCTTCCATGATTTTTTGCTAAAAGTTAAAGTGTTGTTTTATATTTATATTCAAGATTCATGTCAAATTCATTCTTATATAAAGCATGAGATTTAGGTCAAGGTTAAATTTTGTTGTTGTTGTTTTACCTATGAATGTCCAATTGCTCCAAAACCATTTGCTGAAAAGGCTATCTCTTCTCCACTGAATTATTTTGCACCTTTGTCATACTGTATGGGTTCCCTGCCCTGTTCCATGGATCTATGTGTCTATCCCTCTCCCAATATTACACTGTTTTGCTAACTGTAGCTATAAAGTAAGTCCTAAAATCAGGTACACTAATTACTCCTACTCCTTACCTTTAATGAACCATTTTTATTTATTCAGGTTCTTTGTATTTCCATATGAGTTTTAGAATAAACTTGCTCTTATCTACAAAGAAGTCTTGTTAGGATTTTGACAGGAACTGTATTAAATGTGTTTATCAACTTGGGGAGTCTTGACATCTTTACTACCATGTCCTTCAATCCATGAACATGATATATCGTTCCATTTATTTAGATACTCTGATTTCTTTCATTAGTATTGTATAGCTTTCAACATACAAATCTTATACAAGTTTTGTTAAATTTACAGCTAAGTATTTCTTGTGTGTGTGTGATTGTAAACAGTAATGTATTTTTAATTTCAGTGTCTACATGTTCACTACTAGTATATAGAAATATGCTAAATAGAAATTAATTTTTGTATGTTTATCTTGTACCCTGAAATCTTGCAGGATTCACTTATTAGTTCTAGGAGTTTTTTTTTTTTTTGGTACATTCCATGGGTATTTTATACATGATCATGTTATTTGCAAATAGGGACAGTTTGATCTCTTCCTTTCCAATCTGTGTGCCTTTTATTTCCTTCTCTCACCTTAATGCACTGACTAGAATTTCCAACACTATGTTGATTAAGAGTGGTGAAAGGGGACATTCTTGTTTGTTCCCAGTGTTAGGGGGAAAGAATTAAGTCTTTCACTGTTAAGTATACTGTTAACTGTAGGTTTTCCATAGTTGCTCTTTTATCAATTTGAGGCAGTTTCCTTTGGAATTACTATTTTTCTATCAGTGTTTTATTTCCTGTCAGTTTTACCATGAATGAGTGGAGAAATTTTTCAAATGCTTTTACTGCACTGACTGATAAAATAAGATTTTTCTTATTTAGCCTATTAACACAGTGGATCACACTGATTGATATTCAAATAGTGAACCAGCTTTGCATCCTTGGAATAAACTCTACTTGGTCAGGATGTATAATTTTTTTAAAAGATTGTTTGTTTTGTTTTTTTAAAAAATTTATTTATTTTTGGCTGCATTGGGTCTTTGTTGCTGTGCGCTGTCTTTCTCTAGTTGCAGCAAGCGGGGGCTACTCTTCGTTGCGGTGCGCGGGCTTCTCACTGCGGTGGCTTCTCTTGTTGTGCAGCACGGGCTCTAGGCGCGCAGGCTCAGTAGTTGTGGCTCGCGGGCTCTAGAGCACAGGCTCGGTAGTTGTGGCGCACAGGCTTAGTTGCTCCGTGGCATGTGGGATCTTCCCAGACCAGGGTTTGAACCCGTGTCCCCTGCATTGGCAGGCAGATTCTTACCCACTGCACCACCAGGGAAGCCCTTAAAAGATTGTTGAATTCTAATATTTTATTAAGGATATTTGGGTTTATTCCATGAAGGATATTAGCCTGTAGTTTTCTTTTTTTGCAGTGCCTTTGACTGGTTTTGATAGCAGCGTAATAATAATTTTGTGAAATGGACTGGGAAATATTTCCTTCTCTTCTATTTTCAGGAAGAGACTGTAGAACTGGTTTTAACTCTTCTTGAAAAGTTTCATAGAATTCTCCAATAAAGACATCTGAGCCTGGAGATTTCCTTTTGGGAGTTTCCTAACTACAAGTTTACTTAACAGTTATAGGGCTGTTCATATTACCTACTTCAAAGTGAGTGAGTTCTGATCATTTTCAATTTTCAAAAAATTGGTTGTAAATTTATGTGTGTGGAGCTGTTCATAGTATTCTCTTACCCTTTTGATGTTTGCAGAGTTTGTATCCTTGTTTCTGATACTATTTTTGATAATAGTAAATTGTCTTCTTTTTTCCCTTTGTCTGTCTGTCAATTTTATTGATCTTTTCAAACAACTAGTTCTTTTGTTTCACTGTTTTCAATTTTACTGATTTTCACTATTGTTTTTCTGTTTTCAATTTTACTGATCTCCACTCTCACCTTTATTTCCTTCCTTCTTCTTGCTTTAGGTTTACTTTGCTTTTCTTTTTCTAGTTTCATGAGGAGAAGCCTAGATGACTAAGGCTGTTCCTCTCTTCTAACACGTGCACTAAGTGTTATGTTTCCTCTTAGTGTTGCTTTAGCTGGTTCCCTCGAATTTTTGATATGTTGAATTTTTATTCAGTTTAATGTATTTTTTAGAAATTCTCTTTGAGATTTCTTTTACCCATAGATTATTTGGAAGTGTGGTGTTCAGTTTCCAAGTGATTGAACATTTTCCAATTATCTTTCTGTTATTGACTCTATTTTGATTTCATTGTGGTCAAAGAACACACTCTGTATGATTTCAGTTTTTTAACTTGGTAGAAATTTATTTTATGATCCAGGACATGGTCTAACTTGGAGTATGTTCTGAGCACTTGAAAAGATTTTAGAGTCTGCTGTTGGGTGGAGTGTTCTATAAATGTTGATTAAATCTTCTTGGGTAATAGTGGTGTTTAATTCTTTTATATTCTTGCTGATTTTCTGTCTTTTTGTTCTATCAAGTGTTGAGAGAGAGCTGCTAAAGTTTCCAACTATAATTGTGAATTTACCTATTTCTCTTTCCAGTCATATTAGTTTTTGACTTACATATTTTGCATCTGTTTTTTGGTGCATACACATTTATATTGTTATATCCCCTTGAAGGATTGTCCCTTTATCATAACATAATATCTGTGGTAATTTTTTTAGTCTAAATTCTACTTTTTCTAGTATTAATACAGCCATTCCACTTTCTTTTGATTAATGTTTACATGATATATCATTTTTCAGTTCTTTACTTTCAGCCTGTCTATATTGTTATAAATGCAGTGAGTTTCTTATAGGTAACATATAGTCGAGTCATATATTTTTAATTCACTCGGCCGATCTGTCTTTTAATTGATATATTCAGATCATTTACATTTATATGTAACTACTGATAAGTTAGAGCTTATGTCTACCATTTTATTTTTTGTTTTCTGTTCTGTTTTCTTTTCCCTGACTTCCTGGGAGTTATGTGAATATGCTTTTTGGAATTCCATTTTGATTTATCTAGTGTTTTCTGACTCTATCTCTTTGTACAGTTTTTCAGTGGTTGTTCTAGATATTACATTATATATACATAACTTACCACAGCCTACTAATATCATCACTTTGCTAGTTCAAGTGTACTGTGAAATCCTTACTTCTACTTCTCTTTACTTTCCTTTGTTCTTCCCCATTTATAATGTAACTGCCTTATGTATTTTCTCTACATACATTGAGAACCACATCAGATTAAAATTTTTGCTTCAAATGTCAAACATAATTTAGAAATTCAAGAGAAGCAAAGTATATTGCATTTACCCATATTTTTGCTTATGCTGTCCTTTCTTCCTTCTTGATATTTCAGATTCCTTTTTTTTATTATTTCCTTTTGTTTAGAAATTTTCCTTTAGCTATTCTTTGTCTGCTAATGACAAATTCTATTACTTTTCCTTCATCTGAAAATATCTTGATTTCCCCTTCATTCCTGAAAGATATTTTTGCTGGGTATAGAATTCTGGGTTGATAGTTTCTTTTCTTTCAGTATTGAAAACTGTGCCACTTCTTCCTGGCCTGCATGATTTCAGATGTGAAATCCACTGTCATTTGAATTGCTTTGCCCCTATAGGTAAGGTGTCACTTCTCTTTTGCTGCTTTCAAGGTTTTTTCTTTATCTTCAGTTTTCAGAAATTTGACTATGATGTGTCTTGGTGTGGATTTCACTGGGCTTATCTTTTTGGAGTTCACTCAACTTTTTAAATTATGGAAGTTTATATCTTTTGTCAGGTATTTGAAGTTTTCAACCTTTATTTTTTTTTAGTACTTTTTCAGCTATGCCCTCTTTCTCCTCTTCTTCTAGGAAACATATAAGAATGTGAAATCTTTTGTTATAGTCTCACTTGTATGTGAGGTTATGTTCCTTTTTTCTCTTTCAGTCTATTTTCTCCACTGTTCAGACTGAATAATGTCCATTTTTCTATTTTCCAGTTCACTGATTTTTTTTTCCTCTGTTATTCTGCTGTTTATGCTATTCATTGCTAGTTTCATTTTGGTTTTGCACTTTTAATTTACAGAATTTCTATTTGATTCTTTATACCTTTTGTTTATTTGCTCTGACTTTCTATTTCTTTGCTGAGACTTTTATTCTAAATCTTTCAAGCATATCTGTAATTGCTCATTGAAGCATTTTTATGATGGATGCTTTAAAGCCTTTGGTAGGCAATTCTAACTCTTCTGTCTTCTTCATGTGCATTTCTGTTGATTGACTTTTTAAATTTGATTTGAAGTGTTCCTAATGTTTAGTATGGTAAGTGGTTTTCAATTGATTTGTGATCATTTGAGGTATTATCTTATAAAGCTGTCGACCTTTCTAAAGCTTCTGTTTTAATTGTCCTGTTTGGTACAGGAAGTGAGGATACCATCTTGTTACTCCAAGGTGGGAGCAGAAGTTGAGGTTTCCCCCTTGGCCTCTGATGACGTCTGAAAGAAGAGGCTCCTCATCACTGATGGGCAGGGATGGGATTTCCAGTCCCCAATCAAGCCTCCACTGATATCTCTTTGGCTGGAAAGAGGAGGGGTGCCTCATTATTGCTCCCCAGGTGGCTTTAATGACACCACAATGATATGGCTTTGCTTACCTCTGGATGGCAGTGAAATTCCAGGCCACTTATAACACTACCCCGGGTGGTGGGGGAGAGGAAGGGATACCTTGTTACTGCTGGTAGCAGTGGAAGTGACAGCTCCCTACTCAATCTTCTATGTTACCACCCCAGTTGGGAGGGTAGAGCATCTCATTACAGCCTGGAGAGGGTGACAGTATAGGTTCTCAGCCTCCGCTGGTGTGGGTGTGGGTGGGGCCACAGTTTTTTCTGTGGTATTTGGCTGCGGTAGAACGGCTACTGCTTAAAAGTTTTCTGTCTTGCTATGTTGCCCCTTTCCGGGTTGTCTGGCTAGAGACAGCAGGCCTTTCTTGGGAATTGTTTGTCTGTGCTCATTGGTGTTTCTGGGTTATCTGCTTCTCCGGCACCCAGTCTAAGACATAAAAGGCAAAATGCAACCCAAGCAACACACTGCCATGTTGTTCTTTGGGTCCCAAGGTCCTTAGCTGGTCTACCTTCTTCCCTCTATGTTTCAGTTTTCTTATGTTTGTTTTATTTTATAACTAATATCCAATTGCACTTTAGTGTGAGGAAGAGGGAAAAGTATATCTCTTCCATCTTCCTGAAAGTGGACGTTGTCACTGACTTTTTTTTTTTTTTTTTTTTTTTGCGGTACACGGGCCTCTCACTGCTGTGGCCTCTCCCATTGCGGAGCACAGGCTCCAGACGCGCAGGCTCAGCGGCCATGGCTCACGGGCCCAGCCGCTCCACGGCATGTGGGATCTTCCCGGACCGGGGCACGAACCCGTGTCCCCTGCATCGGCAGGCGGACTCTCAACCACTGCGCCACCAGGGAAGCCCGTCACTGACTTTTATATCACTTCCCTCATTCTCATATCCAAGTTTCTGTCATCTTCTCTCTTCACTAACCATAGAAATCATACACATCTTGTGTAAACTCTTAATTCTCACCAATTATATGACGGCTTCTCCAATTACTCATTATAATTCTACTTTATCTTTCTGACTTTTCTTCAGACATCTTTATTCTATGTTTTGAATTTAATTACATTCAGTCTTCTGGGAGATCCTGGGTAAATCAGTTAATCTCTCTGAGCCTCAATTTTCTTATTTGTGAAAGAATGACACTGGTTCCCATCTATTTCAGAAGATTGTTAATAAGCATTAAATTTTTAAAAATAAGAATGAAAAAACTATAAAATGCTTGTCAAATGTTAGGTATTACCATTATTCCAAATGTTCTGTGTGAGTCTTGTCTCCTCTTCAAAAATTACACATTCTTTGAGTAAGAGGGTATCTCATATTTTCTTACTGTATATCTCTCAGAATTAGCCCATAGGGTAGAACTGATATCTCTGTTCTTATAGATTCACTCTAGATGTTAAGAATATTGAACTACCAAACCTAACACAGGCAGTAGCATCTGATCCATTATTATTTATCAAGCAAACATATAAACAGCTAATCAATGCCCTTGTCATTATATTCAAGTATATGTAAACAGGCACATGTACTATTCAAATAGACTGTGAAATACTTGGGAGTCTTTGAAGGCCAAGGTAGACTGGACATGTTTTGAAGATATCCACATCAGACAGAAGAAAAGGGATCCATTTGATTCAAATATTTTTTTAAGGTACGTTTATATATACTATGCAAGTCACTGTCTATATGTAAATAAAATATTCTCTGCTTTGAGAAACTCACAAACCTAACTAAAGAACAAAGAAAGAGCTACATGAAGTTAAGAGTTCATTTAGTCTACTCTCTTTTTTTTTTTTTTTTTTGTGGTACGCGGGCCTCTCACTGCTGTGGCCTCTCCCGTTGCGGAGCACAGGCTCCGGACGCGCAGGCTCAGCGGCCATGGCTCACGGGCCCAGCCGCTCCGCAGCATGTGGGATCCTCCTGGACCGGAGCACGAACCTGTGTCCCCCGCATTGGCAGGCGGACTCTCAACCACTGTGCCACCAGGGAAGCCCCTAGTCTACTCTCTTTGATAGTAAACTTTTATTTTTAAAGTTTTACAAAACACACAAATGAAAATATCTCTTCTATCTAATTTAATTCCGTAACCAATTATCTCCTCTTTTTCTATTCTTGAAAGATATAAAAAACAAGTGGTTTCCATTTTCTGTAAAAAGTATTTTGGCAATTACAGAGCAATAAATCTATACTTACCTCTCATATAAACAAAAAGCTATAGTCTTTACTTAGAATAAACAGCTTGGTATCCCAAACACAGAAATTTAGATCAAATGCTTAAAAATAAAATAAGACGATTCAGAAGGTAATGAAAAGGTCCTATGTGTTGAATGAATGAAACCTGCCATTTCTGTGTGCTGACACACTAACAGTAATATTTTCTAATTAACTACCTTTGCTCACCAAGCATCTCTGGCTTACAATCTGGGTTTTTTTTCTTTATTTTTTTTAGCCATGCCACGCGGCACGTGGAATTCACAGACCAGGGATCGAACCCGGGCCCCCTGCAGTGGAAGCGTGGAGTCTTAACCACTGGACTGCCAGGGAAGTCCCAACAATCTTGGTTTTCTATGTAGTTTCCACTCAATGATATATGGGTTCATCAGCCACCACCCTATTATGATCCTCTTTGGAGTTAATAAATTGGCATTCTGACTTACAAATAACCCCCTATGTATTGAATAATGTGCGCCCTTCCTCTAGAGATGAATCACCGCCAAGCATGTTGATAAATATTAAGTTTCTAGTTTTGCAAAGTGTAGTATTAGACTCTGAAATGTACCACACCAAAGAACAATCACCTTTGTTAAACTCCTCTAAGTGTCTGTGTGGGGTGACATATATGTTGCTCACCTCTTCAAAACACAACACAGGCTGTAAAATATTGGTAGGTTCACTTACTGTTATTCTAAGACCGATAATGCTAACATGACTTCAGTACAGAAATGGGAGAAAGAAGCAGTTAAATGTCCTTAACATTAATGAAGAATTAATACTGAAATCATCTAACAGATCACAAACATGCAAATAACTCACTGCCGAATGTGTTTAGACATCTTAAAAACACAAAAAATTTTAAATTAAACGATTTTAATTCAGAAAGTGAAAAAAAGGTTTTTAACTTTGGGGGAGGAATATGTGCTAAAGTTAGTGTTTTTGAGTAAAGCAGCTTTTCCTATGCTTTCAACACACCACTTCTAATCTAAGGAGACAGAGAAGGCTCTCACTGTCACAGAGACGGTCTACTTTCACCAGCACCACTTTGGCAGCTGCTTCTGCTGGAAAATATTAATAATCTCCAAATGTATTTTGCTTGCCAACTTCTTTTAAAAAATAAAACTGTTTTGCAAACAATGTTAACAGTATTTTTATGAATGACAATTGAGTCGTCTATCTTTTAGGAACATTTAAAATGATTATCTCCTTCCTGTTATTCCAAGACCCCAGCATTTCACTGTAAACATCATACATTGGTTTTATGAATGCCAAATTCACGAGAACAAATAATCGCAAATTTAAGCATTTTCCTATGAATCAGAAATTAACTATTATGAATAAATTGTAATAAACATGAATTATAAAATCAGTTCTCTCACACTTATTTACTAAATTGGCAAAAAAACTGAAATAATAAGAAAGAAAATGAAGAAAATATTAGCCAAGAGAAAAGAAACATTCTTGAAAAAAAAATCACAGTAGTTAGAACTACATATAAAATATGCAAAAAGTGGCCAGAGTTAACAGAAATAGAAGAATACTGGACAAATAGTGATTCCAAGTAATTTCTCAATTCTAGACAGTCTCTAATATCTTAAAAACTCATAAAAAATATATTGCTTTTAGTTCTTTTAGAACCAGCTGGTAACATGCTAGAAGCTCATGCATAATCATCACACTACTTGTGTGTAGTAAACTAGAAGGCATGCACGGGTATCTAGAAAAGTTACTTAGACCTTTGCCAAAGCTGACATGTTGCTTTTGTGAAGCCAAACAGCATTTGTTTGGCTCTTGGTATAACAAGTTAACAGTGAAGTTTTAAAGGATTTTGAGGAGGCTTGCTTATGCTGGCCTCTAAATGCACCAGTCTAAAGGCAGAATTTAATATTCTAAAACACTGTAAAACGGATTCTGAAAAGGGCTTAGAAAATTGCTTTAAAAGGTTTACTTTACTTTTAAAAGCATCTGTTGCTCCAGGTGCATGGTTTTTGTCTGGATGAAACTTCAAAGCAAGCTTTCTATAAGCTTTTTTCAAATCTTCATCACCAGCATCTTTGGTAACTCCAAGTACTTCATAGTAATTTTTACATTTGTTTATGCTGTGAACAAGAGAATGTGTTACATTGTAAGTAAACTTCAACGAAGAGCTTCGAGTAATACCTCTATTTTTTAATTTACTAGAATAGTATAAAGAACTGTCTGTGGACTGTTTTCTCGACATCAAGTTATAGTTTATCCATTAAGGGTTATTGCTCCATTCTTTTTTTCAATCACAGACCATTTTTCCAACCTCTCCCAATCTAAGAAGAATTGACCATAAGAATGTCCTTGGTGCAATTTATCACAACTACAGAGAAGTAAAGCAAAGCTCATAACAAATGTGGATGAAGGACAGAGCACACACTGTAACTAAAAGGAGAGAGTAAGAACAATTTTATAGTACTCTTAAGTGCATAAATAAATTCCAAAACTCCTCGCAAGTATGTCACAGCTAAAGATTAATGTGCATTGCATTCCAAGAGTTTTATTGTTGCATAATGTAACCTAACCAAATATCAAAGCAACAGTTTAGTGCATGTAGGCAATTACAGTACCCTATGGCTTCAATGTCAAGGCAAGTTAATTCAGCTAGGCAATGATAAAGAAAATTCATTTGTGTCAGTCTCTATGAAAGATAAAATCTCATAATAAAATACATCATGGACTCAAAAATATTTGTTACACCTGATTTTCATTATGATGAACATACTCTTAATGATTACTTACATGTTTATAACCCTAAATATGGGTTTATAACCCTAAAAACATGTTTATAATCCTAAATATATTTAAGCCCAGAGTCTTTGAAGTATGTTAGGAAAAGAAATACTCTGAATGGAGCAGAGAATACTAATCCTTTTGTATGCTAACATTGTCCCATGGCCTAAAAATTTTTCTTCACTAAGATACAGCTACATTTTAAATATTTTTTGTTGAGTACTATATAACTTTAAATGTGTTCCATGTATGAGAGCCCTGATGACAGAAGTAGTAAGAAGTAAAAGGATCTGAGGCACAATTGTTCCTTGACAGCTAAAGAACTGCAAAGGCTGACTTGAAATTTTCAGAGAAAAGAGACAAGATTGATCTTATTTCGCTACTAAACCTATTAGCCATCACAGTGCTTGGTACATGATGGGTTCTCAGTAAATATTTATGGAATAAATGAACCTTAGCTCTCCTTTCATAATGAAAGCATTCATCATTTGTTATATGAACAAGGGGAAAAAAAGAACACACTGAAAATATTATAGAATTTTTTAATAATCACAACAAAAATCTGTTAGGCAGTCTTCTTCAGAGTAATAATTAAAATTAGATTTTTCTACTTTAGATACTTAATAAATATGAACACAAGTCAATATCATTTCATAAACATGACATTTCCTTTATTTAGTCAATAATATTTATTGAGCATGAACTACATCCCAGGGCACTTGAGATCTGTTAGAGAACAAAACAGAGAACGATCACTGCCTGTGTAGAGACTCATTCTCCTAGATATGTTAAGAAACTATGTGATAGAAAAAAAGAGAAGAACGACATGTACAGAACACCTACTGTGTGTCAGGCACATATCCACAACCCCATATCCATGTTCCAACATCCATAAAGTTCTGAAAAATGGAAGTTACTCTATAACTAACTTGACTGCAAAAACCTTACTTGGAAACTGTCAGAAGCAAAATTTCAAAGGCAAAACTGAACTGATGTGAAGCTGCTATAGAGTCTTCATTTATCACATTTAAGTGTAATATTTGTACCTTTTGCTGCAGGAATGGCACTATTAGGTTAGGGCTGCTTACCAGACCCTGCTAAGACATTATGTAATCTATAACATATGCTCCTTATTACTTTTCGAAAATATGAAGATCTCGAGTTCCAAACTACATCTGGTCCACAAAAATTTCACGTAAAGAATCGTAGAATCTTATTATGCTGATTATTTTATACAAATTATCTCATTTACTCATTAGGTAGATACTATTCCTATTTAACCAATGAGGAAATCAAGGCTTCGAGTGGTTATGTAAATTGCCAAATGTCATATAACCAAGTAACAGATGGAAACCAGAATTTATTTCTTCAACAAAAATTTACTGAATATCCACTTTCTGCTAGATGCTGTTTCAGACACTATAGTGGTAAATGAAGCAGTCAAAAATTCCCTCCTCACATTAAATTTACAATTGGGAGAGAGACAAGCAATTAACAAATATAGAAGTAAAATACGAAGTACATCATATGACATCATATGGTGATAATATATTTAGAGAAAAATGAAGTGGCAAAGGGAAAGAGTGAATGGAAAGAGAGGCCTGCTATTTTAAATAGGGTGATTAGGAAAGGCCTCACAAGTGAAGCTTCAATCCTCAGTTTGTCTGACTTGAAAATCCTGCTGTCTCAGAATCAGAATAAAGAAGAAAAGGAGCCCATTCAGACTCCAGACCAACCACTTCCTTCTATTTGCTCTTCTAATCAGTGTTTAAACAGATTCTCTGTTGGTTTTGGTGCCCCAAACATGCCTTCTCTGCCTCTCTTCTTGTTTAGTTAGTTTCTACAATGTCTTCAGACCTCAGCTGAGCTCTTCCGTTTCTCAAGAACTCAGATTCCTCAAGACTAAGTTTGGTGACCCTCCTATATTCTCCCAAAGCTCTCTGAACTTAGCCCTATCCCAGCAATTATCTTAAATGTACCACAGCTATCAGTTTACAGGTTCGCCTACTTTTCCAGACTATTAGGCCCCTTGAAGGCATGGATTGTGTCTTGTTCACTGTATGTGTTGAATGGATGGATGACTAGTACAATTTGAGGGCAGAAATGGTGAAGATCTAAAAGTCATTTTTGGACCAAAGATACTAAGTGCTGTAAGAAAAATATAGTTGGCACCAAAAAATCAATTTGGAATAGAAGACTGTGGGACAAGGACCAGAGCTAAAAATATGACAGACACTATCTGAACACAAAAGACAAAAGGCAGTGATAAACAAAACACTGAACAATCCTAAAGTCATTACTACTTGCTTTGAATGCGTAAGATGTTTCCTTATGTACCAGATTAATCCTATAAAATTATTTTGTTGATTATTTCCTGAGCACAAAAGGCTAGGCAATAGAAAAAGGCAGTCTAGGAGAGGGCTGCTGGATAGTATAGGGAAATTAGGTTGGAATTCACCTTCTAGAGATTCACCAGTCTTCTAGAGATGGGTCATAAAGCTAAGTACTGTCACAAAGAGAAAAAAGGTAGGAAAAACAATTATTTCACTAACTCTTAGCTGTATCTAGCTCTACCATATCTTCCTTGCACTGAATTTTTCATCTGTAATTTTCATCTGTAATTTTCAACTGTAATTAAAATAATATTAGAGAAGAAATTCTTTGAGAAGCTAGCAGAGAGGTATAAAGTCAACATTACCAATGGACAAGCTGTAGAGTACGTATCTCAAGTAACGCTACAAATATACTCATTTACTTAATTTTTCACACCTAAATGAGAAATTACCATTCACAAATTAATTTTATTCTATATATTGTTCATTATACTCCTGTTCACCAACTAACTGCTTTGTCACATTTTTTTATAGTTCGCTCCTTACTGAAAGATTCAAACCTTCTTCACCATCCTCACCAAAGAATAAAAAAAGAAGGAAGGAAGGAAGGAAGGAAAGAAGGAAGGAAGGAAGGAAGGAAGGAAAGAAGGAAGGAAGGAAGGAAGGAAGGAAGAAAGAAAAAAGAAAAGAAAAAAGAGGTAATCTATTACCTGCCCTGGAAGAAAATATTGTGTAAAAAGGCCAGAAAGATATGTCTGGGAGCTCAACAGGGGACATGTATGCATGGCTCAACTTTTATGTCTTCCTTTATGTGTGAGAAAGCATTCTGGCCATGGAAGGAGGGGTCTCTTTCTATTCTTTTTTTCATATATTATAGATGATTTTTAAATAAACTTCAAATTTAATTGGTGTTTAGGAAAATAATTCTTTACTCCTGAGACAAAGGATTATTTATTTTATAAATTTAGCACAATGGTTTATTTTCTTTTCATTTAAAGAACTACAGCTTAAATCCAATCCTAATGAAATCCCCATAATTCAAATAATTTTAACAGTTATACAGAAGTGTTCCTAATTGATAAATATAATGATGGCCAGTTAATGATTTCTCACTGATCTTGTAAATTTTTAAAATAAAAGATGGGCTTTTTTTCTATGAGATATTAAAAGTCTCTTTAAATTAGATCCAGGACACCTTTTGCTCTGTAATTTTTCAATATATTTCAATGTAAAGACAACAAACAGTGCTTAGTTTCACAGAATATGAGTTTTTACAAAGTTACACACTTTTTCTTCAGTCTTACTGTAACCTAGCTCTTACTTATGCAATGGATGCAGTATTATTGCATGGCTTCTCCCATTGAGCCAAACTGTCACTGCGCAACTTGTTTGCATAATCGTGCTAACCAAGATAACATGGCTTTCTTCAGAAAAATCCCCTGTGTATAGGTAAAACAAAAACAAAAACATACAGCATGTAAGTGTTTGCTGGTGATCTGTTACCTCACTAAAGTGACACTTACAAAGGCTAATATAACGAGTAAGTGTTACATGATTAGCTAAGCAACTCTTATTCAGTATAAGGTACCAAGAGAAATACTTTGAATAACTTAGGGGTTCTATTAAAGAATGTTCTGATCATATTTATCCTCAAAGGACAAAAACTTCATTTATTTAATTTAAAAAAGGTATGCTAAAATTATTGATAAGAGAAACAATCTCTAATACAGGTATACTACTAAGCTAATACTTGTACTCCATAAAAATTCAGTATCAAACTTGGCTGGGTCCACAGTGCTAGCCAGCAATCCTCCCATTCCATCTGCCTTTCCCCTCTGCAAATATTCTATACCTTTACCACTCTTCTCAAGCTTTCAATCTCATCTCTTTTCTTCTAACTGTCAGAGGATAACTTCAACTCCAATTTCATAGAGAACACAGACCCAAAAGACAGGAACTCCCTCAACATTTTATTTCCATCTGTCCAATTCTGGCCATATACAAAGGGGATCTGCACCCACTATCATCTTTCATCTTTCACACAATTCACTCTATTTAGGTCTTTTACTGAGAACAAGTTCTCCCAGTAAAAAGTAATTTCTACAAGAAAATAAAATTTGTTTTTGGAGAGATGTGGTTTCCTGAAACACATTTTAGCACACTGTTTAATTAAAGGTTTTTCTTAAAGAAATTCAAAAGCAAGTCTCTCATTTATTCACTTATTCAGCCACCTCTGACACAATACTACTGTTATAAAAGTCATTAGCAAGATTATTTATAATTCTCAAAGTACTTCACTACCATTCAGACTAACCAAATATCCTTTACCATGATTATGGAGTCTTTGTTTCTTATTGTGGTCACACAGATAAAATGTTACATTCAAGCTTTAGCATCTGAATATATATGAAGAAAAGCAAAATATAAATACATTGATACTTGATTTAAAAATAACTTCAATTCCAAATTATGGTGAGTAAAAAAGAATTAACTAAAAATAAGAATGGGAAAAAAAGGGTGAAAAAAGAAAGAAAATAAGATTAAAAGAGAAATAGGTAAGAAAGGGCAAAAGAGAAAGAAAACTAGCTTTACCTACTTTTCACTTAAGCTAGTTCACTGTACTATTCACTCTGTATGTTGAATTATCCGATTAATCACTGTTCAGAGTCCTTCATCCTTATACTTTAGTTTCCTTAGACAGCAATTTCAGTACAACATCAATACAGTTTCCTTAAGCTACAGCAGGAGACCATAACAGTATTTTCTCTAGTGTTTCATATTCAGAAGTTCATTTTCTTTCCAGAAAATCTTTTCTTAATTATAAAATTAATAAAGTCAATCTCCAAAACCCAGTTCATAATTTTCCAATTCTACCTAATTCTTCTGCTTTAAGTAGAAGTGTATCATGAAGTAAAACTAAAACACTGAGACAGAATGATCAGAGTAAGAAAAATATTAAAAGGAGAGGACGTTATAGTGTTTGCATATGTATAAAGATAGCCTTAAAGAAAGAATATAAACAGAAAAAAAAACTATCCTTCATTAATATAAGTAGGAAATTGAAAATGCTGCTGCAGTTGCCCTCAATCTTCTTCTCATATGAAATTCTCCTGCTTTCATATATATACATATATATATGACAAAACAATTCTTTATCCTCTTTCAATATTGTTATCTAAACACTGTACTGTGTCAAAAATTGAAACAATTTGCCTCAAAAATTTTCTTTCTGTAAGTAGCTTTGTGGCTTATAGTTACTTTAAAAGATGGAAACTTCCAGAGTTGGTAATTTACAGACTGATTTTATAAAGAATATAAAGCATAAGACACCCAGAGTTCAATTCCTCAATGTCTGTTCTGCTACTGAATTATAATCCAAACCCATTTTTTAGGTGTTACGACATTAAACTTATATTAGTATCAGTTATAATGGACACATAAGTTATTTATTCCTACCTGAGAACTCCATCTACTTGGTCTTTGGTGTAGCCTTTTCCACTTTCACCACTACCAGAGTAGCTGTCCTTTGTGCAGTTAGGCTTGCTTTGATCACTACTACCTGACGGTTTTCGGCAATGAGGGCTATTTCCAGCAGTGCTTCCATTTTTCATAATTATTTCCAATAGCGCTGTGGAAAGATACAGAAAGCATACTATCTCTATCTCTGTTTACATACACATGGTCTTGAGAAAAAAGTTTTAAAGCTGACAAATTGTGTACTTCAGAAAGATACACCATAGGGTCTTTTAAAATAAATAGCAAGCATTCCCTTATGTACTTAGCTGTTGACAGACTACTGATCACCATTTAGAAGTAGAATATTAAGAAGTTTAATGTTAGTAACTCAAAATTACTATCATCCAATAACTTATGACATACTTTTATTTGTCACATCATGGTGAAACTGCAGAATACCAAAGAAAAAGATAGTCCTTAAAGTAGCCAATGAGATTACCTAAAAAGAAACAGAAATTAGACTTCCTATTTATTTCTCAGCAGCAACAATGGCAGCTAAGTGAGTAATATCTTCAAAATACTTAGGGAGAATAACTATCAACTTGAGTTCTGCATTAATTTTCTGAAAATTAGATAAGATTAAAATAAAAACATTTTCAAGCAAACAAAAACTGAGAAAATTTACCACTAAGATTTCACTAGAAGATACTTAAAATACTAAAATATTTTGAACAAAAGGAAAATGCTTGCAGACAGGCTGAGATGTAAAAGGGAATGGACATCATGAGGTCCAAATACTGTGGAGCAAACACTGTGGTAATGTGTGAGTAAATCTAAACTGAGTCCATAAAGCAACAGTATATGTCTAGGATCTCCTAGAAAATACTGGAGAGGCACAGAAGAGGGTAGAGAGAATATATGAAATAAGAATGGCCATGTATATTCATAATGATTAAAGATGGGAGGGTGGGAGGGACTGATTAAACTATTTTCTCTCCTTTTGGGTATGCTTGAAACTTCCCACAATGAGTTAAAACTAAACATTGAAAAAATAAAATCAACAGAACTAAAAGGAAAAAACAGAGAAACCCACCTTGACAGTAAAAGATTTTAACACACTTTTAATCCAAAACTGACACTGGGTCGATTAAATAATTACTAAGGATACAAATGACATAAACTTCTAATTTATCAAGTTTGATCTAAGAAACATAAAGTAATTATATACAACAAATGTGAATATTCATTCTTTACAGGCACACAAGGAATGAAAATTGACTACATTATAACTAGACCATAATATTATCCTCTTCAAATCTCAAATAATTAGTATTATAATATACTACAATCTCTGAGCAAAATGCATTTAAGTGAGAAATCAATTACAAAAATGTAACTAGATCACAAATGGGTTGGAAAGGAGAAGAGTCTAGAAAAACTCATGTATCAGAGAAACAATCATAATATAAACAAGAAAGTGGAATTGAAGAAAAATGAACATACTACATATCAGATTTTGTGGGTCATCAAATGGTGCTGGCACAACTGGAGAGCTAAATGAAAAACAATGAATCTGGACCCCTTCTTCACACCATACACAAAAATTAACTCAAAATAGATCACACACCTATATGTAAGAGCTAAAACTATAAAACTCTTAGAAGAAACTATAGGAGTAGATCTTTGTGACTTTGATTTAGTCCAAAATTCTTAGATTTGACAAATTAAGTAAAGTGGCAAAAGAAAAAACAGAGAAACTGGACCTTATCAAAATTGAAAACTTTTGCCCCTCAGAGAATATCATCAATAAAGTAAAAAGACAATCCACAGAATGTGAAAAAATATTTACAAAATCATATATCTGAAAGAGACATATATCTAGAATATATAAAGGATTCTTACAATTCAATAGTAAAAGGACCAAAAACTCAATTAAAAATGGGTAAAGGATCTGAATAGACATTCTCCAAAATAGATATACAAGTGATTAATAAGTACATGAAAAGTTGCACAACAATATCCACTAGGCAAATGAAAATTAAAACTACAACGAGATACCACTTTACATCCACTAGGATGACTATCATCAACAAGATGGACAATAACAAGTGTTGACAAGAATATGGAAAAATGGGAACCCTTATACATTGCTGGTGGTAATGTAAAATGCTATGTCCACTTTGAAAAATCACCTGGTAGTTCTTTAAAAGATTAAACATATAGTTACTATTTGACCCAACAATCTTATCCCTGGGTGTATACCCAAGAGAAATGAAAACATACATGTATACAAAAACTGGTTCACAAATGTTCATAAGAGTATTGCTAATAATAGAAAAAAGTTGAAACAATTGAAATGTCCATCAAATTATGAACAGATAAATAAAATGTGATATGTCCATATAATGGAATATTATTTGACAATTTAAAAAATGAACTATTGATATATGCTACAACATGGATGAACCTTGAAAACATGCTAAGTGAAAAAAGCCAGTCACAAAAGACCACATATTGTATGATTCCATTTATATGGAATGTATAGAATAGGCAAATCTACAGAGACAGAAAGATCAGTTGTTGCCAAGGGTTACTGGGGAGGGAAGGATAGAATTGGGGTGAAATGAGGAGTCATTGCTAGTGAGTATGAGGTTTCTTTCTGTGATGAAGAAAATGTTCTAAAATTAATTGCTGTTATGGTTGCACAACTCTGTGAACCCACTGAATGGTATACTTTAATTGAATGAATTATAAGGTATGTGAGTTACATCTCAGTAAAGCTGTTATATATATATATTTTAAAATCCAGCATTGTCATTGCCACACGGCTTGTGGGATCTCAGTTCCCCGACAAAGGACTAAACCCAGGCCACAGCAGTGAAACTGCTGAATCCTAACCACTAGACCACCAGGGAACTCCCGATAATTATTCTTAATATTTTACATATGAGAAATTTCTTCCATATCTTTTTCCTAGCTAACGCATTCAAGAGGTCACCAAAGACATACGATATTCAGTTTTTATAACAATCTAGCTGTAGATGGTACAGAAAGGCTCTTAATTAGACACCAATCTAGTAGTTATTAACAATATAAGAATAACATATAGTTAACTTTTAACTATAGTTTAGATCATATTTAATGCAATCACATTAACCTTGAGAGCAGAAGCCAGCACGGTCTAGTGGGTAGTAGTTCACAACTTTTTAATATGAAAAATTTTGTGGAAATTCTGGGAAGACAACAGCTTACTTTTTTTTTTTTTTTTTTTTAGCGGTACGCGGGCCTCTCACTATTGCGGTTTTTCCCGTTGCGGAGTACAGGCTCCGGACGCACAGGCTCAGCGGCCATGGCTCACGGGCCCAGCCGCTCCGCGGCATGTGGGATCTTCCCGGACCGGGGCACGAACCCGCGTCCCCTGCGTCGGCAGGCGGACTCTCAACCACTGCGCCACCAGGGAAGCCCCAGCTTACATTTTAAACCTCATAAATTAGAGCAATTAGACAGCAAAATCAAAACCTCATGTACAAAATCCCAAAATACAAGAAGGTGGGGACAAGCCACCAATAGTTACAAGATCTATGTGGGTAGTATCATCTGTGCAGGAAAAAGCAGAGGACAGTAACAGGGCATTTTACCAGTCCACAGAACAAAATAACTGCAAAATAGCCAACAGGGACTCTCTATGAAGCAGAGCAGGCGAAAATGAGAAAAGTGAATAAAAAGGAATGGGTTTTGCTCACTACAATAGCATATGATTGAAAGGGTTCACAATAAACTCTTAAGGGCATCCAGTCACTACAATTCTCAAAACTAATCAGTCAAAGTTCTCCTCCAGAACAAAGTCACACCAAGGAGAAACTGCTGGGAACAGGATCCAAACTGAAGAGACGAGAGGCAATAGAAAAAAAAGAAAAGCGAAATTCTAGATAAAGTGGGGAAGGAGAAAGGAGTGAGGAGATCTTATATAGCAAGGTGACATACTTTCAAACATTACACAGAAACTGGAGAAGATCTCTGTGTATTTAGAAAGGCTAACTAACTTCACATAAAAATGAATAAAAGAAAATGATAGAAGTGAAATCTGATACAAAGTTACATTAAAAAAAAAAAGAACAGGATAAATCTCTGAACACAATGAAAGCACACCACAAAGACCTGCCAACAAAATAGGTAAACACTATAACCTACTATTTCTAAACAAGCTGAAAAGACTTTTAAAAATTATTCACAATACAAAAGAACAACATAAATTAGAATTAACCCCCCCCCCCAAATTATCTACCCATAGCTTAGGTGATAAAACTCAGGAGACAAAAAGAAATGGAAAAATCAATTCAAAAAAGAAGAATTAAACTAGAACAAAGAGTTAATAAACACAACAGAACTGCTGTGTAAATGAAAGAGAACATAAAAAGTACAATTTTTTAACTAAAACAAATGAAAAAGGCAAAAAATTAGAAAGAAAATGGCAAATATCAACGATACTTAAAGAAGATCCAACATACATATAATGAATGAGTCCTAAAGAAGAAAAATAAAGGAAATTAAACCAATATAACAATAATTGGAGAAAACTTTTCTGATATAAAAATAAAAACATCTGAAACCACATAATGAAAGGGCCAATCATGTACCTAAGAATACTGACCCAGAAAAACCAACATTAAGATATACTCTACTAAAATTAATTGAGCATCTAGTCAAAAAGATCAAATGGCTTATTCTCTTATAAAGAAAATCAGATTGTCATCAGACTTTGCTCATCAGTAGTACTTGCATAAAACAATAGAAATATATATTTAGATACCCAAAGAAAGAAAATTTGAATCAAGGATTTTGTATCCCTCACTAACTTCAAGCATTAAGACCCACAGCTGAACTGTTTTCCACATTCCAGAACTTAGGGAGCATAGTTCCCACAAGGCCTTCCTAGAAATCCACTAGAGAACAGGCTTTAGAAATCCAAAATTAGACATACAATGACATAAGGACTGATGGTGAACATTAAATGTACAGTGACCTATTGAGTTAAAACTGAACTACAATTAAAAGAGAGCACATAGTATGTAGTAATAATATGCTCTGACACTGTAGATAGGTTCAAATATTTTTTAAATGGTAGGATTCCTCTGTCTTTCCTTTTACTTGTAAAAAAAAAGATCATTTGTCTTCTCTTCCTTTCATTTTAATTTGGCAGCTGAAGCCTGGACCAAAGGAACTTATTGGGACCAAGGAAGCACTCATAGCCAAAAGCATGGCTAAGCTTGGTAGGCCTGCACCAATGGGATCAAAAATGCAACTCATTACATACAGGGGGAAAAATGAACAAATGAGTAAATTGGTAATAATGGGAGCCACATTTCTTACTCTCAGAAAATGGAATTACAGGGGGCTTCCTTAGTGGCACAGTGGTTGGGAGTCCGCCAGCCTATGCAGGGGACGTGGGTTCGAGCCCTTGTCCACGAGGATCCCACATGCCATGGAGCCCCCTGCACCACATGGAGGCCCATGCACCACAACTACTGAGGCTGCACTCTGGAGCCTGCAAGCCACAACTACTGAGCCCGTGCACCACAACTGCTGAAGCCTGTGTGCCTATAGTTCGTGCTCTGCAGCAGGAGAGGCCACCGCAGTGAGAGGCATGCACGCCACAGCAAGCAGTGGCCCCCGCTCGCCACAGCTGGAGAGGGCCCACACACGGAAGCGAAGACCCAACACAGCCAAAAATAAATAAATAAAATAAAATTAAAAAAAAACAAAGAAAATGGAATTACAAATATGAAAACACAGAAGGTTAGAATGAACCCTGTGGACTTCAAACGGAGGTGTGTGAATCTTTGCACAGACTGCAAAATTAATATAGATTAAATTACTACAGGCATGCGTATACCCACAAACACATATAACACAGAGATACACATACATACATGCAACATACACACACATACATGCATTCATACATACATTTCTTTTTTTAAGATTTATTTATTATTATTATTATTTTTGGCAGCATTGGGCCTTCATTGCTGCACACCGGCTTTCTCTAGTTGTGGCGAGAGGGGGCTACTCTTTGTTGTGGAGCGCAGACTTGTCACTGCAGTGGCTTCTCTTGTTGCAGAGCACAGGTTCTAGGCGCGTGGGCTCAGTAATTGTGGCTCACAGGCTCTAGAGTGCAGGCTCAGTCGTTGTGGTGCATGGGTTTAGTTGCTCCATGGCATGTGGGATCTTCCCAGATCAGGGATCAAACCCGTGTCCCCTGCATTGGCAGGTGGATTCTTAACCACTGTGCCACCAGGAAGTCCCCATACATATATTTCTTAGCTCTACCAAGAGGACCTAGAGACAATGACATACCTGTAGCAACGAGCTTATCAAGTGTCTATATCTTAGTTTCTAAGTACCATTATCCTCTAAAAAGAATCAGGACTCCTGGGGAGAGAACTGATTCCCAGGGCAGAGAAAGTAAAACAAAACGTAAGCCTGAAAACTTTTTTGTGCCAGAAAGTAAGGAAGTTCAAAGAATGATGAGGACATGTCAAAAAGACATAGCAGCCAGCCTGAAGGGGCTCCTACTGACTAAATCTGAGGCAATCTGAGCATCAAAATGAATAACGATAATAATGGATTAAATAGGAATCCATGAATCCATACTAATAAATAAAGTTAAGTGCCAACTAATAAACTGCAGAAGAAATAATGGAATAAAAAACCAACATGTGGCAACCATCAGAAATTTATTCTGAAAAGAATCATCAATGGATGCTAAAAGGAGTTAGTGAAAGTTTGTTGTGGAACAGGACATTTACAGTTTCAAAGTATTTTCCCACAAAATATTTATTAATTACAAGAGGGGGGAATAAAAGTAAGTTTAGAGTGGAGAAACCTGGTAATCACCAACTTCACCAAGTGATCAAAGTTAACCTCACCAGTAAGGACGAAATCAACATAACATGTCTCCTGATAAGTTACACTAAGAACATGGTATGCCTGCCAAAGATTCATAAGAGGAAATGTCAGCCAAACCCAAATTGAGGGAAATTCTATTAAATATCTGGTCTGCACTCATCAAAAATGCCAAGATCAAGAAAGAAAAGAGAGGGGATGTAAATTGGTACAGCTGCTATGGAGAACGGTATGGAGGTTCCTCAAGAAACTAATAATAGAGCTACCGTATGATCCAGCAATCCCACTCCCACTCCTGGGCATATATCCAGAGAAAAACATGGTTCAAAAGGATACATGCACCCCAATGTTCATTGCAGCACTGTTTACAATAGCCAAGACACGGAAGCAACCTAAATGTACATTGCTAGATGAATGGATAAAGAAGATGTGGTACATATATACAATGGAATATTACTCAGCCATTAAAAAAGAATGAAGTAATGTCATTTGCAGCAACATGGATGGACCTGGAGATTATCATACTAAGTGAAGTAAGTCAGACAGAGAAAGACAAATATAATGTGATATCGCTTACATGCGAAATCTAAAAAAGATGATACAAATGAGCTTATTTACAAAACAGAAACAAACTCACAGACTTAGAGAATGAACTTATGGTTTGGCTGGGGTTGGGGAGGGATGGATTGAGAGTTTGGGATTGACATGTACACATGCCTATATTTAGAATAGATCACCAACAAGGACCTACTGCATAGCACAGGGAACTCTGCTCAATACTCTGTAATAACCTAAATGGGAAAAGAATTTGAAAAAAGAATAGATACACGTATATGTATAAATAAATCACTTTGCTCTACACCTGAAACTAACACAATGTTGTTAATTGTTTGATTAAACAAGCAATTCTTAGTCAACTATACTCCAATATAAAAAAAAAAGAAAAAAGATATCTAGAGAACAAAATATGCCAAATAAATGCAACATATGTCCTTTTTGCTATCAAAAACATAACTGGGAGAACTGGCAGAATTTGAATGAGGTACATGCATTAATTTCATGAATCTGATGGTTATACTGTTGTTATGTAAGAGTGTCCTTGTCTTAAAAAACATACACTGAATTATTTAGGGGTAACAGGACATCATGTCTACAACTTACTCTTAATTGGTTCAGGAAAAAATATAATAAGAACAAATTGTGTATGTGTGTGGGTGGGGGAGAGATAGCAGGGAGAGAGAGGGAGGGCACGATAAAGCAAATGCAGTAAAATTTTATCAAATAGGAAGCCTGAGTGAAATGTACATAGGGAAGTCTACACTACTTTTAAGACTTTTCTATAAATTGGAAAGTATTTCAGAATTTTTAAAAAGCTAAAATATGGAGGGAAAATAGAGAGAGTATATGAAAAGAAAATATAACTGTTTTCAGTAATTTTTATCAGTGAGGTAGTATTGGTAATATTACACTGAAACTATTATGTATATGATGTGGCATAAAGCAAATAAATAATCATGACACAGTCTATCATTTGCCATGGCCTTGAAAACCAGGATTACTACTGTGGAAGGAAAAAAACAGAAACAGAAGTGAGAAAAGTTTAAACATCCCAAAGTGCTTAACTTGAATTGGACTTACTAGTATAAACTTATTAAGCTGTTTTAACTTAAAAAAAAAAAATTCCCTAGTCTGTACACTGAAAAGGCCCAGAAACAATGAACAATCTATTAGCCACAGCATCCTTAGTACCAGATTGTGATACTGAAACACCATTTTCCACTAAAAGAAACCAGGGCTTACTGGAGATATGGTTGATTCCAGGTCTAGTATAGGAAATATATCAGAGGAACCTGAAACTTTCTGTTATACCAGAGAAAGGAAACTATTAAAGACTATTGTGAATGTGTCTATAGGACTCAGGAGCTAACCTAAAGGTGTTCCCACTGGCCAGATCTAAAAAATAATATTATCTGCCTTTGGAAAAGGGGAGCCAACTCCTTTTCTTGAAAACTGATAAAAGCAGTCAAGCACTTATCATATCCTGCCTTTCCTATATGAACTGCAACACTGTGTAACCCTAAGACAGGTGAGGGGAAAGTGTCTCTTTATAGAAGTATTTCAGCCAATAAAAGAAAAATTATTTTTTAAAAATGGTTAAAGCCAGATGTGAAAGTGGTTATATGTGTTTATATTTGCAGGTGGCCACAAAGTCCCTATGCATGCTAATTAGGAGTTATCTGTACATTCCCTTTCATTCTTAGCATGAACACATTCTCATGGACATCTTCCATGTTAAAAGCTAGATGCTAGATATTGTTAAAGCAGGATCATACAGTTGCTTTAAATTTTCAAGTTATTATGATACTGAAAATCTTTCTACAATTTCATGCATAGGAGCTGTGCTTAACAATGGCTGTGTGTATACATGCACTCACGCCAAGCACTCTTTGGCTCCAGAAGAGTGAAAATTTGGACAAGTTCCATTACCTCTGGGTCTCACTATCCAGTTTTATCATCTTAAAAATGGAATCAGCAAGGTTTTCTGGATTAACAATCACTGGAACCAATGCCTGAGAAGGTAATGGATTCAGTTTCAAATACTGCCGGAATTTAGAACACACTGGCCTTTTCTGATTTATTAAATGTCTTAGCTATCATAGGAGATCTCAGTTACCACAATAATGTGCAGTATTACAAATATTAATTGGGCAGATACAGTACTTATAAACCAGAGTACATTTACTTTTGGTTTTAAAACTATGCAACCTTATTTTATGTGTTCACTTTCCAGACAAACAGCCTTGCTTGTGGTTTTAATGTAATTTGTACTTACTTTAAGTATACTCCGTATTAAGGACCAGTGGAAAAGTAAATATAGTATTAAAAATGGTTATGTGGATAATCCAAAAGTGAAAAACCAAGATCTGTTTTTATTTCATAAGGTTCTGCTGCACACCTGTTATATATAATGTCCATCACTAACAAAACCTAAAATAAGAACACATGATTTGAAAAAAGGATTTTTTTCCTTCCTCCTCACAAACTGGAAATAGCTTTTATTTGTGTGATTATAAAAGTAATGTTGTTCAGCTCATTAAAAAAGACATAACAAAGTGAAGATCACTTATAAATCCTACACAAGAAAAAAATCACTCAACCATTTTGGTATATTTAACTCTAGTTACTCTAGTTGGCTAGCTGTCTAGCTTCTTATATATTCTGAAACAAAATGAGAATAATCTACATATGATTGTAGCCTACCTTTATTAAGTTCATAATTCAATGTATATATCACTTAAGAGCAATAGATCTAGGTCCACATCATCTTTATTTTTTAAGACCTTGTTCAGAACTATTGCAATAGGGGAGAGAGAGCAGGCTGAACTCTGAATTCATTAAGACAGCTGGGAATTTGTAGCCAATAAGCAGGGTGAGGTGGGTCAGTGGATGGAAAATTACTGAGGCACATCATCGTTTTTAATAGGTGCATAGTGTATGAATGCAATGCAATTTATTTAATCAATTCCCACTGATGGACTCTTTCCAAATTTTTGCTACAGTGACAACCTTATACATACATTTTTGCACACTTGTCCAATCATGGAAAAACTTCACTTGTGAATATATTACCATGAAAAGGCTTACAGCTATAACTTTTTCATTTATTTATTTAACAAATTGTCTTCATTGATAAGGGAATAAAATTATATAAACAAGTATTATTCCAGAAAATCTAGGCTTTACAGATGCCACAAGTATATGCAAAACACTGTTAGACACCCTATGAGTAGAAAAGATGATTAACATTAAAATAGTTCCTGACAACAGGAGAGGAACAGCTATACACATAAATAATACAAGGAATAAGTGCAAGGCAAGGAGAACTACATGTTAACTAAGAAGGGAATGAGTAGTTGAATCCAAACAGAGATTAATCCTAATTAAAGGTAATTATTTTATGCTTAAATAGGTAATTAAAAAATGACAGAAAAGAGACGAACACTATATTGTTAACTCCAAGGCACCATCCAAATACTTTTGCCATAGTATTCAATAGTAATACATGAAATTCTTATAGCTCTTAATAAAATAACCTTATAATAATCCTGTGAAGACTACAGATAAAACTGCGGCCCAGGAAAGGAAAGGGGAATGACAGGAATTGAGCCATTTCTGTGTCCAGCAGATACTTCCTATTTCATTCTTCTAGAATGTAAGCTCCCAGAGAAGAAGAACTGTCTTATTGTTCACTGACTCCCTAGTTCCTAGAGCAGTGCCTGCCACAAAGAAGTATGGATTCAGTAAATATTTGTTGAATAAATATATCCCCATTTTATAGATGAGGAAATTGAGGATCAGAAAGACAGTTATGGATGTAGGGGCACAAAACCATTAAATTAAGGCTCAAACCAAATTCAGTATTCTTTCTTCAACTATAATGTCTGAAATAGTTTGGTTATTAGCTGAAATTTGGAGATCATTTTATAACACTTGGTGCTATCAAAATAACTGTTCTGAATGTATAATTTACACTTGTCACTAAATTTTGATTAAGTCAGAAACAGAAGAAAACGGAATTGTCTTGAAAGGAATAGGCTGGATACTACTACAGATGTGAAATGACAGTTTTAAAAGCTTTATTTTACCAATTTAAGTGTGACAAAGGAGGAGAGAACTTTGAATTTTTTATCAGATTTAAATTTAAAAATAATGCAGCAAAAAAAAAGAAGAAAAATCTACAAACATATGTCTCATCTGGGGGGAAAAATAAAAAGAGGACTATTTTTATTGCTATTGTGCTGATAGATGCTGCAAATTATACGTGAGTTATCCATTCAATAAAGTAGACACAGGATGGCCTTTTTTGAAGCTGGAGGCTGCCATTTGGTTCAAATTACTATGAACTTCTTGAAAACAATTAAAATGCTTTTCTCTGAAAAAAAAATCTATACTTCAAACTGCCTGCCAATTAGTATGAAACACTAAAGTATTAAAATACCAATGTAAAGAATTAAAACAGTGAGACTGTATCTCTGTAAAAATCCAAAACATATCAATAATCCAATAAATATACAGTTTAAGAAACTAAAATGCAATTTACTTTCGCATGCTGACATTACTTTTCCAGAATATTTATATGTCCTATGTAAGTAGACATATACATATATCAATCCTTTCAAACATAAACCAAACTCACAGTATGAAAATATTTGAAAGCTGTAAAATTCAATTTGCTTAGAAGTCCACTGCAATAAATAAACTGTAAAATAATATTCTCAACTAAATACTTAGAAAGCAACAATGTCCTAGACTCATTTGAAGATGCTTTTCCTCAAGGGAAACTCCTGCCAGCTTTTTAAAGTGGTTTATCAATCAGACTTCTCACCTGGCAAGAATAAAATGTAAAGAGGACAAAAATTCTAGAATTTAGCTAGAACTTAGTCTTACATCTTCTCATTCACTGTATAAGAGAAATCAAAATGCAATGTTTTATTTTGCCTATCTTAGCATGAAAACACATTCATCAAAACTCTTTGTTACAAGGATTTGAGGGTAGTCTAGAATAGGTGAAATTCAGGTATAAAAATTTTAAATTCCATTTTAACCAACAGCTTCAATTCCCTTCTACATGAAATATTTTATCAGAAACTTATACAAATGTTCTAGATCTTTCCCTCCCCTGAATTCTTAAATTATTCCAATAAACATCTTCTGAGAACATTCTATGTAAAATACACTTTAAGTATTTGCATGTGACTTAGCTAATGTTCACATGGGCCCTGTGATGAAAATCTTCCTTTTACTCATAACTAAACAAGGCTTGGCAACGTTAAGCAACTCATCCCTGGTTACAAAGCTGTCAGAGGCAAAGTCTGCACCTGAATAAGGTCTTCAGACTACACCACAACTGTAGTCAACCACTTTATTTGGTAATCACATATTGCCATACAATACACTGTACTATTAACTTGCACTGTTATTTTCTTAATTTTCCCTATGTTCATGACTTTAAGAGCAATGTGCTGTGCTTTGATATCTTACAGTATCTTTAGTATTAGCAGATTGATTCAAGTTGCTTGTATGATAGAATTACAGACTACAAGTTTAAAAATTCTCAAAGCCTCACACTTGTTAAATGGAAATGATACCAAAATAATTGAGTGCTGTTAAATGCCTTCCATGTATTAACTCATCTAATTCTCATAATAGCCCTATAAAATCGGTACCTTATTGTCTCATTTTGCAGACAAAAATGCTAAAAGCTAGAAAGGTTATCTAACTTGCCCAAGATTAAGGTTACAAGTTAGTTTTGGGCAAGGCTTCAAAAGCCAAGGTATCATCTCGAGTGGTTACATGCTCAATGTTAAAACTGTCCCTCTAAGACTAGACAATGACTAAATGAAATCATGTGGTCATACAGTTGAGAAATTCAAAAAATTTTAACTCTGGGCAATGATTTCTTGGATATGAAACCAAAAAGCACAGGCAATAAAAGCAAAAATAGACAAATGGCCCTATATCAAACTTAAAAAACTCCTGTACATCAAAGGAAACAACAGAATGAAAGACAACCTACAAAATGGGAGAAAAAAATCTGCAAATCACATATCTGATAAGGAGTTAATATCCAGAATATATAAAGAACTCCTACAACTCGACAACAAAAAAATAACCTAATTTAAAAATGAGCAAAGGACTTGAATAGATATTTCTCAAAAGATGATATAAAAATGGCCAAAAAGCAAATAAAAAGATACTCAACATCACTAATTGTTAGAGAAATACAAATCAAAACCACAATGAGATATCACCACACATTTGCCAGGATGGCTACTATCAAAAACCAAAATGCAAACAAACAGAAAATAACAAGTGTTGGTGAGGATGTGGAGAAACTGGAACTCTTGTGCACTGTTGGCAGGAATGTAAAATGGCATTAACTGCTATGGAAAACAGTATGGCAGTTCCTCAAAAAAAGTGAAAACAGAATTACCAATATGATCCAGCAATTCCATTTCTGGGTATATATCCAAAAGAAGTGAAAGCAGGATCACAAAGAGGTATTTACACACCCATGTTCATAGCAGCATTATTCACAGTAGCTAAGATATGGAAACTACAATCTATTCATAGATGATGAATGGATGCCGAAAATGTGGTGCATATATATGCAACGGAATATTACACAGCCTTCAAAAAGGAACTCCTGGTATATTTATGCTACAACATGGATGAACTTCAGGGACACTATGCTAAGTTAAATAAGCCAGTCAAAAAAGGCAAGTACTATATAATTCCACTTATATAAGTTATCTATAGTAGCCAAATTTTTAAATGAAATTACAGTGGTGGTTGCCAGGGGCTGGGTGGGTAGGGAAATGGGAAATCGTTTAATTGGCATAGGGTTTTAGTTTTGTAAGACAAAATTTTGGAGATCTGTTGTACCACAATGTGAAAATGGTTAACACGACTGAACTATACACTTAAAAATGGTTAAGTTGGTAAATTTTGTTGTGTTTTTGCCACACTAAAAACAAAAAATCACTTTCTTTTCTTTCATTGCCCTCTCCTGTCCTTCCTGGTACAGTACTTAGCAGCAGTGTAATGAAAAGGATAGAGAAAAGTACGGAACGCAAGGGCTTTAACAATGTAGAAAAGAATTAAAAAAACAACAACAAAATGAAACAGGTCTCCCCACATTCTTACTGACTTACTGATAATTTTTTTCTTAACCTGGAAATATCTTGAACCTCAAGTGAAAACAGTATCCTATCGGCCAGACAATGGAGTGTAGTGGTGAAGGGCCTTTTGGAGCTAGAGAGCTCAAGTAGTATTCTGACTTTGTTACTAATTACTGTCTGACCTTGGGTAAGTTATTTTCATTCATTTACTCCTTCATTCATTCATCAAAAAGTCTGTTTCCCTATGAGTAAACCTGGTCAAATGAATCCTAGGATTGTTCTGGGGAGTAAATGAAACAATTCATGTAAAACACTAGGCACTCTGTAAGCACTCAATACATGCTGGCTATAATTACTTTATAGCCTAGAAAGCAGGACAAGAACAGGACTTCGACTAAAGGAAGTCCAGTACTCTATTCCTAAACATGTGCCTCATTTGCCGATAATTATGGTGCTATCGAATCGGATACTATTTAGCAAATCATTCCTGACTCTTATCATTCTTGTGCTCCTCTCTTCTAAAGAACTCTCTCTCGGAAAAGCAATGTCATCTCAGGTGTTCGAAAACGTTTGCTTTGGCAACAGTGTTTCCTACCCCAGAGGCGGTGGAACCAGGGACCTGTACATTAACCACCAAGAGTTCCCCGTTCCTCTCACTTCATTAGGGGCCTAGACCTTATTTGGGGGTGAAGACGAGGAGGGAGGGGGCCACACACCCACACACCCAGATATAAAGCCCCACTCTGGTAAGACAGGACCAGACGAATCTCCTGGAAGAATGACAGCTGGACATTTACGAAAACCGACCAGGGAACCGGCAACTCTTGCCTGCCGGCTGAGAGCCGGCATCTCGCAGGCAAGCTGGCGCGGAGGGAGTCTCGGGCGGTCCACAGCGGGCCCGGCTGGGTCGGTCAGGGCCGGGGCGGGGGTGTGTCGGGGAGGACCGTCCGGGGGGCCGGGCGGGCGGGGTCGTGGGGCCCGGGGGCCCTGCGGCTCCCAGAGGGGCGATGGTGGGGCGGGGGCGGGTTGCGCGGCGGCCCGGGGACCGGCCGGGGAAGAAGGGGACCGAGGGCCTCACCGCGGGCCGAGGGCAGTGGGTAGAGCTTCTCGGCCTTCTGCAGGAAGCGCTGGGCCTTCTCGCGGTTGCCGGCGTTCAGGGCCTCCCGGGCGATCTCGACACATTTCTCCGCCTCATCCCGGTTCCCCTCCATGGCTTGCGCCTTCTTCCGTTTCCTGCGGGAGCGCAGCGACGAGAGGCGGAAGCCGCCGTCGCCGAGGAGGCGAGGCTGGCCGGGGTTGGGGGCGTGCGGAGGCGAGCGGGGAGGAGCGCAGGCGACCGCGGCGGCGGGGCCCCGGCGCGCTGGCGGGCTTGCGGCTCCGCCTCCTCTCGGCGGCCTCCCCGCCCCCCGTGGGCCGCTACGGCTCGAGCCGCATCCCTCCTGGCCCCCGGACTGACCTCCCGGGTCCGACCGCCCGAGCCGACTCGGCGGTCCCTGCCTGGCGCGGCCCGGCTCGGGGCCGACCGACCTGGGGGCCGGGGGTGCGGGCGATACCGGGCCGGCTGACCGCCGGGGGGTTCCGCCGAGGCGGGGACCCGGCCGCCTGCAGCGGCAGTGACGTGCCCCCTGACCTCCCGGGGCGGCCCGCTCGGGCGGCAGCCCGCCTTCCTATAGCGGCCAGGCGACGGGTCGGGGTGGGGACGTCCGTTTTCAGGAAGATTCCCAGGGATCGAAGGCCCCGCCTCTGGGCCCCCAGCCTCGGGAGGATTCTGTCAGGTGAGGACCGCGCTTCCGGCACAGGTGTTCAGGAAGCCCAGGAGAGCTTAGTTTGACCCTCACTCCTGTTTCATTGCCGTATTTCAGCGATACACCATTTTTCTGACCCAGATGCCATTAAACTTAGTACATCCAAGAGGTACAAAGCAAACGCTTACATAATTTGTAGTTTGCACTTATTCTGGTGAAAACCACAACCATAATAAGGCTTCATGACCGAAACAGGACGGAAATCAGCTCTTTGAGAGCGTATTACCATCACATAAGTAAACTTGGGTTTTCTCCCTTCTTCCATTTTAACATCACCCCTTGTGAAATGATGTACCATGTCATGTTGGTCTCCTCGGTGAAGGGAAAGGGCCCACTTTTTGCTTGGTAATGTCCTCTTCCAAATTTCAAAAATTAAGAACTTGCCAGGAACCAAGTGTCGAAATGATCCGTACTACAAAATAACCATTTTCACACAATGCTCAGTAGAGATATTAGCCATGCCAGCAAATATGAACTCAGGACTTGCATAAAAATCCTGATTCCTCTCTGTAAAACGGGAATAGCACGTCCCCCAAAGATGTTACCGTGTATTGAACAATTTAATTCAAGTAGCCTTCAAAACAGCCTGCAGCACAGAGGAAACACTATTCTCAGTCTAAACTGGAAGTCCCTTCCGTGGAGGGAGCTACGTACAGGACTCCCCTACCTGCTCCCCACCTCTCCCACCCAACTCCACCACAGTGCTCTGGCGTAGGGCTGCTGTCACTAACAGCAAACACAGCTAACAAACGGAGATGGTCAAACTTAACCTAGAAAACAGCAACCTGTCCCATGTTCCGGCTCCTGCTGAAGTTTTAACAGTTCATTACATAGTAAAAATAAATTATACTTGTGCCTTCTGACTCTGATGTACAGAATTAAGAGTTTAATTTCAAGGAAAGAAATGTGCTTAGGTTATTGCTGGATAAGATACCTATTCAAAACAAAGCTGTTCCTATTACAATCAAGCAGATTTTATACACAACTAGTTTGGGATATGACCTTTATTGAGCTTATCCACCGAAGTGGAAATAATGTCTGTACAAAACCAAATGTTTGTTACTATAACTTCTGCATCACAATTAAAATCCAAACAGTTTTTTAAAAACAGTCAACTCAATCAAAACCCACTACTTCAGAATCAATAGCTTCTTTGAAGCCACAGTAACACTTAAATATGGTTAAGACTCGAATGCAGAAATTTGGTTGGTTGGAAAGCTAATTAAACTTCCAACTTGCTCAAATAGAATTACAAAAAGGCAAAATTGTGTTTTTCACAGAGATACAGTCCACTGGAATCACCAACACTGGACAGCTGTTAAGAGTATTTAGAGTCCTGAGATAATAAGGAATCCAGGCATCCTTTAGACAGTCTTCTGTTGTCCTTTCTTCCCAATCAGAGATTTGTGGATGTGTGGAATGACACCTGGAAGAAGGATAAAATAACATAGTACTTTAAAACCAAGATAGTTTAATGTTCAACTTGGAAGACGTCTTTAAATGTGAGTAAAAATTCAGAAATACATACAGATATCAAATTTCATGATGCAACCATACTACAGATCACTGAAACTATACTGTGTCCTCTTCTAGACTGAAAATTACTAGTAGGAATTAAAGCAAAGAATTCTTTTCTCTAAAGCAATTAAAATTTTAGTATTTACATACCACCACCAGCAATTGTAGCCTTGATGAGAGAGTCCAATTCCTCATCTCCACGAATAGCAAGTTGCAAGTGACGAGGGGTAATACGTTTTACCTTCAAGTCTTTTGATGCATTTCCTGCCAATTCAAGTACCTAGAAGACAGAATGTAATCAATCTCCTTCCCGCTTTCCTTATCTTCAAGATCCTGACAAGAATCAAAGCCTCATGAACGTGTATCTACCAAGTGTCATCTCCCCCACTACCTGAATGGCAAGATACGCAAAACCTGTAAAGGGGGAACGCAATTTTATTTCCTGAAGCCGCAAACTCAAGCCCAGCGGGAACCCATCGTGAACACCAGCCCCCTCTAGCGTTGTCAGAAGCTTCTCGCCGCGTTTAGAGCCTGGGAGTTTTCTTGCATCACTTTCCTCCTTCCCTCCCGCCGCCTCCCCCCACCCCACCCCCCCAATCTTTCCCAGATTATAGGCGTACACCCATTTACCTCTGCGGTGAGGTACTCCAGGATGGCTGCGCTGTACACAGCGGCAGTCGCGCCCACACGTCCATGGCTGGTCGTCCTAGATTTCAGGTGTCGATGAATACGGCCCACCGGGAACTTTATTTTTAGCATACACAAACATAAATGCACAAAGGTAGACGGGCCAAAGACGGTAAAATTATACGCGCGCCAAAGCAAGGGGAACGGACGCTGGTGCAGCAACGCGCCCCAGCACCCACACACGTGATCGCCCCCCTCCCTGATATTTATTGTATCGGTAAACCAAGTCGCGACACCATCACCCACGCAAAGACGAAACGCTCATGTAGAGTGATGATAAACAAGAGAGGAAAAGGAAAGAAAAACGCCACGATTCCCAGACTGCACGAACCACCACTGACTGACCTGCAAACCGGCTCTCTGCGAGCGGGAAACCGCCTTTGTCTTGGCCTTTCCGGAGTCCTTCCCAGCCTTACCGCCAGCCTGCGGCGCGCACACGCCCGCGAGCGAAGAAGGAACGCAGAATATAGGATTACCAGGGCGGCGCGCCCCTCCCCCACCGCGGCGCGGCCCGGGCGCGAGCGCGGCCCCGTGCCCAGCCGGGGTCTTCGGCCCGCCGCGCGCCGCAAGGGCGACCCCGCCC